>NC_068320.1:5034989-5357489 GCF_025860055.1 Xyrauchen texanus | reverse complement strand
TATTTAATCAAAATGTATATCCCTGTTTGTTCCCTACATTTACTATGTGTCTGTTTCACAGCAATGTAATAATTCATGTTTGTTGAGATTCCCCGTTTGTGTCCTATGTCTTCTGTGATGCGCTCTCCCACGCACACTGCTGCCTAAGTAGTTTATGGTTACTGCTACGACCCTGAGGGTCATTTCTGTGTATTTTTTGGGTTTCTGTTCCCTTGGCGTGTGTCTTATAGGCCGATTGGTGCAGCTGATTGATCCAATGGAGATCCAATTGGGTCTCCATTGGATCAAGGTAACGGTGATCCGTTATGTCCAATTGGGTCAAGGTGATCCAATTGGACATAACGACAGCCTGCCCCTTTAAAAGTCGCTGCTGACGTCATTCAAGAGCTTTGCTCTTGCTCGTTTTGGGGATCGCTTTTCATTGTCATCAAGCTTTTGATCCTGCGAAAAAAAACTGATTGATGCACAACAAGCTGCCTTTATTTGCCAAAGTGAATGACATTGAAACCTGTGATCTCGTGCATTGTTATTTGGTTAGAGATGGTGTTCCAATGTGTAAATGCCCACTGGGCAGTCGACTTTCTGATGAACGTGTCTTGCAGGTGGTAGTGCCATCGTCACTGCGCAAAATGGTGTAGACAACCGCCCATAATGATGCAGGTCATGTGGGAGTTAAAAAGACGCATCACAAAATTGACCGTTCGCAGGCTTTTGATCCCGTGAGGGAAATTTGGTCTCTGCATTTATCCCATCCATGATTAGTGAAACACACAGAGCACACAGTGAACACTTACTCAAGGGCACTTCAGCCATGGATGTGGGCATGGGAGAGCAGTGCTTCAAAGACAATGTAATACAGCAGGTTGTGAAATGGGATTAGTCAAATTTGTCTTTTACTTCACAGATAACTAAACTGTCATTGTCTGGTGGCAAGAATTTAAAGGAAACAGTTTGGAGAGTCTGCACTAAAATATTTGAACAGAATCTTTCTACTCAGCTGAACTGGTGCGGTAGGGGTCAGAAGACAGGCCTTAAATCACGGCCTATTCATCAGGTACTCCTGAGTAAGTCCTACAATGTGTTGAAGCAACATTCTGTCACTATTCAACCCATATATAAATATATATAAATATTTAAAACAACTGATATAAATACAGACACCACCTGTATTTATATCAGTTGTTTTCGATATTTATATACTAATTTCACAGTATTCTCAACCAAATGTCTTTTAAGGTTTTTTTGTTTTTTGTTATAAAATGCTCTAACTTTTCTTAATTGTCTTTATAGAAACAATCAAACGAAGATATAGACTTTTGTGCTACTGTCTTATTTTTCCCCTTGTTGCTTTTTTTAATTTTTTTGTTTAGGTGCTGTGTTAAGAAATCCTGCCCAACAAAATTCCACTGAGGCAGATGTAGAGATGGCTGTAAGAAACTGGCTGCGGCTGAGCAGGGACAGGAATGGGGGCGGCAAAGGCGGGCAAGCAAGCATTTTAAAGTGAAAAAATTGATTGGGCTGATTTTTCTTGATTAACTATTTTGGAGGGATTTCTTTTCTTTTCTTTTTTTCTTGTGTACTTTTCTGTGTGATTTGTTGAGTGTTAAAATAAATGATACTGCTTTTGCAAAAACAAATTAAAAAATAAATTTTCAAGGTCATCTTCCGGTGCCCTCCTATTTTGTTATTTCTCCCAGAAAACTCCTGTACCCTAATTTGCATGACCATCAAACTTAATTTTAATATCACTGATCCATTAATTTTTTCTGTTAGACTGACATTTCCCAGGTAGTCAGATTGTGTGTGAAATAGGCTACCCTACACATAAACAATCACTTACTTTCAATTTAACTTTCACTTCAATTTCATTTCGATTTACTTTCAATTTACAAGTTGTTAGGGAAGAAATATTATGATTAACACATCACATAAACTGTTATTGAGTGTTGATAGACAATAGGAAACTTGTGTCCTTGGAACAATCTGACAGCAGTTAACGTTAGCTTAAACAAATAAATAAAACATAACGGTGGGATCCTACTAGAGCGGCGAAAAGCATTCAGACGCCTCGTTCCCTTTGACTTAACACTGGAACAGCTGATTTTCAAGCATGCTGTGTCGTTTCCAGCGATGCAGCCGAAAATCAGTTGTTCCGGTGTTAAGTCAAAAGGAGCGAGGCGTCTGAATGCTTTTCTCGCTCTAGTGGGATCGCGCCGAATAGGTCATAATAATTATATCGGGTTTACGTTGGCTCACGGTCGGCGATCATGTCGGGTTTACGTTGGCTCACGGTCGGCGATCATTCTAATGCCACCGTCTTCCCGACATCTTGCCGATTAGCTACCGATCTCCATAAGACATCTTACCGAGGCAGGCACTTTATGTCGGGCAGGCACACGCGCCCCAACGTCGGCACGATCTAATTTGTTGTCTGGGAAAACACTTTGTCACTTTCAGTTTTGTTTAAAGGTGATTTAAATCAAAAGTTTTTTTTAATAGCTGTCCAATAATTAATAAGAATAGTATTTGGTGTAAAAAGCCCACCTGTTTCATAGGTATAAAATAGTTTTTCTTAAATGGGGCAAAATAATTAGATTTTTTATATTGGTCTCACATTGACTGATTTAATAACAATAGAGATTAATTTGTTTATAGAAAATAATTCAAGATGTGCTAACACAATTGGATTTAATAAATCTAATTCTTTTTTAATTAAATGCATGTAGTGTAATTCAATTTGGTCAGGGTTTTTCAAGAATTGTGCTTATGGGCTCATATTAATTAATTAAATTGAACAAAGAGCAAAAATCTGTATTTTGAGTGTACTTGAGATTTTATAAAATTCCAAATGTGATTGAAATGAACAGAAAATTGTTAGGGTTAAGTTTAATTATCTGAAGTGGATATTTTGAATAAATATTATTTTAATTTTTACTCAAAAAAGCATCTTGCTGACTCAAATATATTTTCATAAGTTGATCAATTTTGCCCTATAACTATTGTCCCTATATTTACACAATATATACCCCCCCGTGTCCTTTTACCCTGAGTGTCAGGCGAGACTTCTTTCTCTTATATGGTTTTACATATGTGACTCAATAACATTTCGGTCTAAATGCCAGTTACTACAGTAGGAGTTGCTATAGTAATTATGAAAACACATTATGTTTTCTGTGTCAGTGCTGTTTATAAAATCTGGGCTGTCTTGCCAAGTGAGATATTTAACATTCTCCTTAGTGCGTCAAAGTATACAATTGTTGGTTTAATCCTAATGACAGATTTTGTGGTATGTGCTGTGCTCTTTATTGTAAACTGCTCTGCACATTCCTGTAAATTCTGTAGTTCCACCCACAAGTAAAGCCAATAATGCAGCACTGTGCTGCTTCTTAGCTTTATTTATGTATTTTTTGGGGGGGATTTTTGCCCCTTTTTCACCCAATTTGGAATGCCCAATTCACAATGCACTTTTAAGTCCTCGTGGCAAAAATTCCACTCCACAATTCTCATTGGCCTTTTCTTAAAAGAATATTGGTGTTCGGGGCTCTCAAAACCGACCCCTAGTGTCACTACATCGATGCAACGTCTTGATTCTTCCATCAGGAAACGGAGGTTACAACAGTAACCAAGACGTTACTGAACTTGAGTAACGGAATGCGTTTTACAGCATGTATTCTGTAATCTGTAGTGGAATACATTTCAAAAAGTAACCCTCCCAACCCTGGTTGTAGAATCACAATGATCATCTTTATTTTATTTTTTATCAACAGTCTCCATCGATGAAACTGTATGCTGAGTGTTGATATCTTCCACGCCTGATTGACAAATCATAAAGCATATTATAGCCTAGTTTAGCAAACATCCCTTCCTTTTCTTAATTCAAAATATAACTTTAAAATATAGTTTATAATGTTCCGACATATAAGGTTTAAGCCAATAAATTGACTTATTTCTCCATAATATCTTTCTCCATTACGGTACAATAAATTGTTATCTTAAACACAGTTGCACCAACTAGGAAAAATGTATTAGAAACAAATAAGATAAGGCCCCATCCAAAAGGAACACTAAACACCATAATGGTGACTAAACACAATTTTCTCATAATGCAGTGTGATATTCAAATGTAATTTTTCATAGTAATTTGTTGTTTTGTGAAAGAAAATGGCATAGCCTGCTTTGACTTTACAGTAAAATACTGAAAGTATTTTATTGTAAGAAATTACTGTTAAATATCCTAAAATCTTGACAACTTTTACATTTTACATTTATTTCACTTTCTGACCATTTGGTTTACAACTGAATGCTATAGAGACTGTAATCACTGAATGATTAATCAAAATAAAATATAAATCATAATATGACCTACCACGATTACAAAACACAAGTGTTGTGATATTAAATAGTGTGTATGAACAAAAAAATCTAAACTCGTTATTTTTACATGCAAATGAGCTTTTGATACACCGCAAAAGTTTGCCAGAAGTTTGCAGCTCTTCGCTGGTAGTGGTGAACCTCTGACAATGTACAATTTGCCACAAGTTTGCCGCAAAGCTTGTTTGCATGTGAAAATAATCAGTGGCGAATTTGTGGCAAATTTACCATGATTTTCATAAGGGATGCACTGCCTTATTCTTTTATGTGTGCAGGCAGCCATTTTGTTTTCAGTGAGTCCAGAGTGGTTCTGTCTGCAGTGTATTACATAGAGCAGGGGTTTTCAAATTGGGTGAAAGTGAGCCTCCCCCTAGAGAAATTGAAGACAGCCGTGAGTTTTAAGTAGGATCAAAGCAGAAAACCCGCACTCACATAAGTAAGTGGCGGTGAAGGGGATGAGGACTTTCGTAGCCTTTCGAGAGAGGTGGGGAAACTCAGTCCTATATGTAAAGCAACGTGATATGATGCTTCAGTCACCTTAATATTAACAGAGCTAAAAGTCTGGATTACTCTCTTTGGTGTTTGCAATTCTTTCAGCTTTCTGTCAAAAAATTCAAGTGGCGTGGCTTGCAGTGGCACATCATCGGGACCGGTCCACAAAAATCCCAGCTTTAAATATTCTTGATCATACTCCCTCCGTTTTTTGCTGGGGCCAGAATTTGCCTACTCTCCTGTAGATTTTTGTTTTGTGACACTACAAAGTGATCCATTTTGCAACACGCATATGCGTAACACGCACTTTAACATGCAAGCTAGCAGGACAGATGTGTACAGACGTGAACTGTTATGATTTATTTTCCCCGCACTGCGCCTCACCAATTGAAAACCTCTGACATAGAGCATAAGGCTCATGATATATGAGTATTTTCAGAGCTCTGTGCTCGATATACAGTCAGGTCCATAAATATTGGGACATCGACACAATTCTAATCTTTTTGGCTCTATACACCACCACAATGGATTTGAAATGAAACGAACAAGATGTGCTTTAACTGCAGACATTCAGCTTTAATTTGAGGGTATTTACATCCAAATCAGGTGAACGGTGTTACAACAGTTTGTATATGTGCCTCCCACTTTTTAAGGGACCAAAAGTAATGGGACAATTGGCTGCTCAGCTGTTCCATGGCCAGGTGTGTGTTATTCCCTCATTATCCCATTTACAAGGAGCAGATAAAAGGTCCAGAGTTCATTTCAAGTGTGCTATTTGCATTTGGAATCTGTTGCTGTCAACTCTCTATATGAGATCCAAAGAGCTGTCACTATCAGTGAAGCTGTAACACTCTCCAATCTTAAAGTTGAGTTTACACTATTTTGGGATCTTCCGTACCGTTTCTAATGATAGGTTGTGGAGTGGATAAATAGCAACACTGATGAAATACCAATAAACCAAGTGTATTAACAAACCAATAATATTTACAATAATAACAAACAAAGTGTATGTACATGTAAAAGTGAAGTCCAGAGTGCACAGAGTTATATACAATGTTCAGATCAGCCTCACCGGGTGTTTGTATAGTCCGTGAGCACGATCAAGTGATGGAGTGATGAATTGATGAATGACCAATGTCCTCTGATGAAAGGTAATCCTGGCTGCGAGCCAAACGAATAACCTCCAGGAGGAACGGCGTCTCAGCGCTCCCAGGTCAGTCACCAGCGTAATCCAATTTAATGAATGAACGGGTTTGTAGTGAGCGTACTCGCAAATGAGCCTTGAACACCGGCATAGCGGTTCTTTAAATAGAAACTGAAAGTTAGTTCCTGATTACGTGGCAGGAAAACACGTAACATGAATTCACGCGAAGATCTCGCGTGAACAGAGATCGGGGAACAACACACAACAGCTGAGGGGAATGACAGACAACAGGGGAAAGCAATATAACTAATAAGAATCAATGACACACATTTAAAGTCATAAACCTTAATATAAAACCTCCCCTTATGTGGCCACGCTGCATAGATCCCCAGCCTTCGGCATAGGAGGAGATCGTCCGTACCAGCGTTTCAGGTTAACCACATTTATAATGTCCGTTTTACATGGGTCTCCCCAGCGAACGGTGTAATTTATTGGCCCTATTTTTTTTATTACTTCTGCTGGACCCTCCCACTTGGGCGCTAGCTTAGCAGAGTACTTATTGGAGGAAGACGAGAGAGGGTGAGTTTTAACCCAGACTAGATCTCCCGGCTGAAACTGCGCATCTTTCCGTCGGGCATTATAGTATCTAGCTTGTCTAGATTGTTGTACACCTACTCAGTGCTTTACCTCCTCTGCCATGATGGTCTGTCTTTCAATTATGTTATATGAGGTTTGGTCAGGAGTGGGGTTTTTGAAGATTAACCTCTCTAGTGGACCGTGAAGCTGTCTGCCCAGCATTAATTCAGCCGGAGTTCTCCCTGTAGTTTCTTGATGTGCTGTATTGATAGCAAATCTTAATTCAGGCAACCACTGGTCCCATCTCTCATGATGTTGTCCCACATATGACGCAATCATTGTTTTTAACGTCCTGTTTACTCTTTCAGTGAGGTTTGTTTGAGGATGATAACTGGTAGTGAGCTTTTGGATGCTTCCCCAGGACCTGCATAGCTCTGCGAGCACATTGGAGGTGAATTGGGCTCCCCGGTCGGAAATGAGGTACTTTGGCACCCCCCAACGGGTGAAGACTTCTTCCCTTAGAATTTTTACGACCTTAGGGTTCTTACTGTCTCGAAGGGGGAACATCTCTACCCATTTGGTGTAATAATCCACAAACACCAGTAAGTAAGCGTTTCGTTTCTTACTGGTCGGGAAAGGTCCCATGAAATCCATCCCCCAAGTGTGACCTGGTTCTGTCACTTGTGTATGCTGTAGGAAACCGCTGGGTTTTGTATTGTCATGTTTGTATTTTTGACATGTTTCACATCCTTTTACATACTCCCAGACATCCTTATGGACAGTTGGCCACCACGCCACCTCCAAGAGCCTCAGTAAGGTTTTCAGCCGTCCCAGATGTCCTCCCAGCGGGTTATCGTGTACGTAGTGCAAGGAACCAGGAATTAATGCCTGAGGAACGACCAGTTGGAATTTATTTCCATTGTTCTTGACAGGAACCCGGCGATATAACACCCCCTGGTGGACCTCAAAGGTGATTTGGTTATCCTGGACCTTTCTGGTTTTTGGGACAGTTGGAGGAGAGACACCGTATTGTCATGACTTTGTGCTTGTGAGATTTCCTGTAACGTGTGGGGTATGTCAGAGGCACATTTTGGTTTTATTATGGCTAGACAGGGCACACTTTCACTTTCTTGAGATTCACAGGCTCGTGACAAGGCATCTGGTCCCAGGTTCAGACATCCTCTTCTGTGATGTACTTGGAAGATGAATTGCTGTAACCTAAGAGTCCACCGGGTCAGCCGAGAGGAGGTTTTAGGGCTATTGAAGGCCCACGTTAAGGCAGCATGGTCACTGTAAACGTCAAACTGTCTTCCTTCCAGGTAATGTCTCCATTTTTCCACCGCCCAGACTACAGCTAGACACTCTTTTTCAGCCGTTGAATAATTCAGTTCAGGTCCACGCAATGTTCGTGATGCGTATGCTATTACCCTTTCCCCCTCAGGAGTTTGCTGGGTAAGGATGGCTCCTAAGCCCACATCACTGGCGTCTGTATGAACCTGGAAAGGTTGATTGAGGTCAGGCTGCATCAATACAGGGGGGTTTTGTAATAGTTGTTTAATAGTCTCCAGGCTGGTTTGGCACTTAGGAGTCCAATCCCACTTAACTCCTTTCTTTTTTTAGGTTGTTTAATGGAGCTGTGATGTCGGCGAAATGGGGAATGAACTTGTGGTACCACCCAGCTAATCCCAAGAAGCGTTGGAGAGCTTTAATGTCTTTGGGAGGAGGATAGTCAGCTACCGCTCGGGTCTTTTCAGGGTCGACCTCCACCCCTTTCTCTGAGACTATATGTCCAAGAAACTTCAGCTGCTTCTTAAAGAAGTGACACTTCTTCATATTTAGTGTAAGTGAAGCTTGGTTTAGTCTCTGTAGAATGGTGTTCAGGTGTTGGACATGTTCTGATAAAGACCTTGAATAGATTATGATGTCATCAATATAGACAAAGCAAAACTTCCCTCTCAACTCTGCTAGGACCTTCTCCATCAGCCTCTGGAAGGTGGCAGCGGCATTCCGTAATCCATATGGCATGGAGCAGAATTGGAATAGTCCTTGGGAGGTGATGAAGGCTGTTTTGGCTTTGCTACTTTCCTCCATTTCAACCTGCCAGTACCCTGACTGCAAATCCAATGTGCTGAACCAGGAGGCGCCTTCCATGGATTCTAAGATGTCATGAATGATTGGCATTGGATAAGCGTCAGGGATGGTTTTACTATTCAGCCTCCTATAGTCCACACAGAACCTGTAGGACCCATCAGGTTTAGGGACCAGGACTACAGGTGATGACCAAGGAGAGAAAGAAGGCTCAATGATATGGTCTCATACCATTTGTTCTACTTGTGCATCAATAATCTTCCTCTTGAATGGAGAGACCCTATAAGCTCTGGATCTCATGGGCATTTCATCGGAGAGTGTAATTTTGTGCTGTTCCACAGATGTTTTTCCCAGGACTTGAGAGGTGGTATGAGGCCAATTCTCCATCAGCTTTCTCAATTCGTCCTGATTGTCAGAGTCCCAGCTGGGAACAACTTGTGTGGGTAAGACATGTGTGGCTGAATTCCAGGTTGGAGGTAAGGCATAATAGAGACTCACCGCAGCGGTCGTACCTATGTTTTCACCCATTAGTCGTGAAGACAGTAGAGGATTTAGAAGTGCAGTTAGAAATGGATGATAAACATATCCTTTGCCCATTTTTAGACCATATCTCCAGTGTCCCACGTCCACTATGGCTTCAGCGGTCCTCAGGAAATCCAGACCAGCTATAAGGGGAAAGGCCAGGTGAGCATCCTTCATTACATAGGTGTCCAACCTGCATACCTTGTCATGCCACTCATAACAGACTGATCTCTTGTTAATCGCCTGGTGCATCTTTCCATCAGCCATAATGAACCGTTGAAGAGGGGCTGAAGGGTCAGGTTTAGCTTCCCCTCCTAACTGTCTCCAGAGGCTCTCCTGCATAAGGGTGTATGTGCTCCCTGTATCCAGTACCGCCTTCACCTCTTGTCCTTTTATCGTCACAGGCACTACTAGAAGAGATGTCATAGGGTGGGGTTGAGCAATGGATACTCCTGCTAGATTTTTAGCAGTATGGCGTTCAGGTGGTCTTTTATTTGTGGTTTCTTTGCTGTTCAATTTACCCACTTTCTGCCAGTAATCTTTTGCTCCCATCCAGTCCTTCTCCACCATAGATCCCACCTTCACCAGCTGTTCCACTGTTTTCACCGTGCCTCTCAGACAGCCCGCAACCCTTGGGTTGATGTTATTGAGAATACGGCTCACCATCTCCTCTTCAGTGATAGCTGGCTTCCATTTGAGGCAGAGGGCTCGGTAATCATAGGCGAAATCTCTCAAACGCTGATTGGGTTGCTGCACCAGTGATCTTAACTTGTCCTCCACTTCAGTGAGGTAATCATCTGGAAGAAAAGCAGACATGAAAGCATCTTTGAAGGATTGCCAATCTGTTACCTTGTTTTTTTCTGCCTTCCACCAGCTTAAAGCGGGTCCTTTGAGCACTGTACTCAGGGTGCCAATGAGCTCCACACTAGGTAGGGGTCTAATGGCCAGATAATTTTCGACCTGTTCGATGAAATGGAGTACGTCGGATGTTTCGCTAGACTCCCCAAAGGAAGGAAATTCCAGGCGGATAGGGGGTTTCTCACAGAAAGATGACATACTGGGCATACATGAAGGGTGAGCCAGGTTCGATCTTTGTGCTCCAGCAGTGACGTCATAGGTAACGTTGTCTCTGTTAACCGGGGGGACTTTACGTCTGGTAGCTGGTACGGGAGTATTTAAGACAGTAGCTGTAGATGGGGAAGAGGCAGGGTAAAAAGTCTGTACTTGAGATCGAGATGGGGTACTGGTGAATCTTATTTTTTTCATTTGCTTTTCCCATCTTGCATCTCTCCACAGGAAACAATCAACCACCGCTCTCTCCAACTTCTCTATAGACCTCTGGAAATGATCTTCTAAGTCTGCTAAGCTAGCGTCCACTGACTCCCGGAAACTAGTTTCCCTATTAAGGGAACTATCTACAGACTGTTGTAATTCCTGTTCATTATGTTGTATTTTTGCATTTAGAGCCAATAAATCCACCTTAAGTTTATCGATCTCCATCTGCATTGTCTGTACAACATTTATATTAACCATTTCTTTTCATCATCATCATCCTCATCATCAGAATTATATAATGAACTCAGTATAGATGCTATTTCATCTGGCGGGTTACGTCTGGTAACAAACGGGCCCGCAGTGAAATCAGCATCCTCAGTTTCATCAGAGCTACACCTTAACTCATGCACTTCATTCTCAATTTCATCAGTATTTACATTCTGAATAATTCCTCCATTAGCTTGTGTCATGTTTTCCATATTTATGAACACACACAAAAAAACACTATCAACCAATAGAAACGGCACGTAGTTCCCCGTACGGGCCACCACTATGTAACACTCTCCAATCTTAAAGTTGAGTTTACACTATTTTGGGATCTTCCGTACCGTTTCTAATGATAGGTTGTGGAGTGGATAAATAGCAATATTGATGAAATACCAATAAACCAAGTGTATTAACAAACCAATAATATTTACAATAATAACAAACAAAGTGTACGTACATGTAAAAGTGAAGTCCAGAGTGCACAGAGTTATATACAGTGTTCAGATCAGCCTCACCGGGTGTTTGTATAGTCCGTGAGCACGATCAAGTGATGGAGTGATGAATTGATGAATGACCAATGTCCTCTGATAAAAGGTAATCCTGGCTGCGAGCCAAACGAATAACCTCCAGGAGGAACGGCGTCTCAGCGCTCCCAGTTCAGTCACCAGCGTAATCCAATTTAATGAATGAACGGGTTTGTAGTGAGCGTACTCGCAAATGAGCCTTGAACACCGGCATAGCGGTTCTTTAAATAGAAACTGAAAGTTAGTTCCTGATTACGTGGCAGGAAAACACGTAACATGAATTCACGCGAAGATCTCGCGTGAACAGAGATCGGGGAACAACACACAACAGCTGAGGGGAATGACAGATAACAGGGGAAAGCAATATAACTAATAAGAATCAATGACCCACATTTAAAGTCATAAACCTTAATATAAAACCTCCCCTTATGTGGCCACGCTACAAAGCAAGCCATCATTAGGCTGAAAAATCAAAACAAACCCATCATAGAGATAGCAAAAACATTAGGTGTGGCCAAATCAACTGTTTGGAACATTCTTAAAAAGAAAGAAAGCACCGGTGAGCTCAGCAACACCAAAAGACCCGGAAGACCACGGAAAACAACTGTGGTGGATGACCGAAGAATTCTTTCCCTGGTGAAGAAAACACCCTTCACAACAGTTGGCCAGATCAAGAACACTCTCCAGGAGGTAGGTGTATGTGTGTCAAAGTCAACAATCAAGAGAAGACTTCACCAGAGTGAATACAGAGGGTTCACCACAAGATGTAAACCATTGGTGAGCCTCAAAAACAGGAAGGCCAGATTAGAGTTTGCCAAACAACATCTAAAAAAGCCTTCACAGTTCTGGAACAACATCCTTTGGGCATCCCAAAGATCAACTTGTACCAGAGTGATGGGAAGAGAAGAGTATGGAGAAGGAAAGGAACTGCTCATGATCCAAAGCATACCACCTCATCAGTGAAGCATGGTGGTGGTAGTGTCATGGCATGGGCATGTATGGCTGCCAATGGAACTGGTTCTCTTGTATTTATTGATGATGTGACTGCTGACAAAAGCAGCAGGATTAATTCTGAAGTGTTTCAGGCAATATTATCTGCTCATATTCAGCCAAACGCTTCAGAACTCATTGGACGGCGCTTCACAGTACAGATGTACAATGACCCGAAGCATACTGCGAAAGCAACCAAAGAGTTTTTTAAGGGAAAGAAGTGGAATGTTATGCAATGGCCAAGTCAATCACCTGACCTGAATCCGATTGAGCATGCATTTCACTTGCTGAAGACAAAACTGAAGGGAAAATGCCCCAAGAACAAGCAGGAACTGAAGACAGTTGCAGAGGCCTGGCAGAGCATCACCAGGGATGAAACCCAGCGTCTGGTGATGTCTATGCATTCCAGACTTCAGGCTGTAATCGACTGCAAAGGATTTGCAACCAAGTATGAAAAAGTGAAAGTTTGATTTATGATTGTTATTCTGTCCCATTACATTTGGTCCCTTAAAAAGTGGGAGGCACATATACAAACTGTTGTAATTCCTACACCGTTCACCTGATTTGGATGTAAATACTGCAGTCTGCAGTTAAAGCACATCTTGTTCGTTTCATTTCAAATCCATTGTGGTGGTGTATAGAGCCAAAAAGATTAGAATTGTGTCGATGTCCCAATATTTATGGACCTGACTGTAATCACAAATTCTCTCTCATGCTCTGAGTTACCATTTGTGCTCTGAGTTCAGTTCGGTGTGCTAATGTGGTAGCCAGATTCACTATTTGCATATTTGTTTAATTCCACATTTGCTTTGCTGCTAAATGTTACTATCCAAATCTAAATAATAACACAGGGTTATTGTGGACAGAAGAGTGGATAAGAGCATCTCTCTGCAATACTGCAAGGCCCTTATTAACTCAGCGGCTTAATTTAACCATCACCTCCCAATTAGGCTGCTTTAGTTAGGTCTGCCGGAACCAGAAACATTTATCATGATCTATAATTCTGCAAAAAATTAATGGCATCTATGCTAATATTATTCTATTTGTTTCCCTGTCTCAACCTCGAAATTCATATCCCAAGGTTACCAAAGCTTTCCAGATCCAGCTTTGTCCCTGCTTTGTGTCAGACTCCACTGCTATGTGTCTCTGAGTGATGACGACTAAATGCAGCCAGTGCCAGACTAACATAATTTCAGTCTATTATTGTTACGTTCCCGTGTTGTCTGCCCCGTGTTTTCTGTTTCACTCATCACTGATCACGCTCCATGTCACGTTTTCCTTGTCCGCTCCGTGTTTCACTTGTCTTTGTCTAAAAACTAAAATTTCCGGCCTCCCTCACTGCCTGCATTCATCATTGTTCTCACCTGTGTCTCGTTCAGTCTTCATTGTGTCTGTGTATTTAAACCCTGTTGTTTTCTTTTTCCTTTATCGTTCGTTGTATGGTTACCCGTCGTTTCATGTTGATGAATATTGTTATGGATGTTTCACCCGTGTCTCGCTGTTCCTGTTCATGCCTTGTTTCCCCAGTTTGTGTTCCTTTAAGGTTTACTGGTTTCTAATGTTTACATTCTTGTTTATCCCCTCGTGGATGTTTTATTTTGTTCCCAGTGTTTTGTTTCCTCTGTGTTTTCTTGTTAATCTGAGCAATAAAGCTGCGAATAGATCCAACCTCTTGTCTGCCTCCTCCTGCACCATAACAGAAACGAACGACCACAAATGGATCTAGCGGTGCAACGTGCAAACTACCAGCTTCTCAGCCTAAAGCAAAAGGACCGTCCAGTGGAAGACCACATCCGCGACTTCCTCAACCTGGCGAATATCTCTGACTTCCCGGACTCATCCCTGGTGGTCTTCTTCAGGGGCAACTTACATAGTTCGCTGCAGGAGCAGATGTGTGACATAGTGGTGACTCTCCAGTCGTCCATGGCACTTCCTGTCACGCCAGCCCCACCTGTCAGCTAGCTAACCCCCACGCCTGTCGTTGTCTATGAGCCAGCACAGTCAACTTCGTCCGCCCGGAGGAGGAAGAGAAGACGGGCTTCCGCCTCCCAGCCCACGCCTGCCCCGGTCTGCGAGCCAGAGCCCTCGTCAGCCACGGTCAGCGAGCCTGTGCCCACGTCAGCCACGGTCAGCGAGCCTGTGCCCACGTCAGCCACGGTCAGCAAGCCTGAGCCCACGTCAGCCACGGTCAGCGAGCCTGACGCCATGCCAACCACGCACAGCGTTCCAGCGTCGCCAGTCTCATCCGCCCGGAGGAAGAGGAGAAGGGGAAAGTCCTCTGCCTTCCAGCCTCTGCCTCCCGCAGCTCCGTCCCCAGAACCCCCCGTGGCTGGGCTGTCAGTGTCAAGCGGACCCAAACTCACGCATACCACGGTTAACCAGCCAGAGCCTGAAGCCTCAAACGTCAGCGAGCCAGTGCCTGTAACCTCAAACGTCCCTGAGCCAGCGCCTGTAGCCTCGGCCGTCCCTGAGCCAGCGCCTGTAGCCTCGACCGTCCCTGAGCCAACGCCAGTGGCCATGACCATTCCAAAAGCCAGCGCCAGTAGCCATGACCGTCCAAGAGCCAGCGCCCCCTGAGTCTTCCAGGGCTCCTCCTCCCGAGCCTTCCAAGGCTCCGCCTCTCAAGTCTCACGAGCCTCCCAGGGCTCCTCCTCTCGAGCCTCCCAAGGCTCCTCCTCTCAAGTCTCTCGAGTCTTCCAGGGCTCCTCCTCCCGAGCCTCCCAGGGCTCTGCCTCTCAAGTCTCTCGAGCCTCCCAGGGCTCCTCCTCTCGAGCCTCCCGAGCCTTCCAGGGCTCCGCCTCCCAAGCCTCCCAGGGCTCCTCCTCTCAAGTCTCTCGAGCCTCCCAGGGCTCCTCCTCTCAAGTCTCTCGAGTCTTCCAGGGCTCCTCCTCCCGAGCCTCCCAGGGCTCCGCCTCTCAAGTCTCTCGAGCCTCCCAGGGCTCCTCCTCTCGAGCCTCCCGAACCTTCCAGGGCTCCACCTCCCGAGCCTCCCAGGGCTCCGCCTCTCAAGCCTCCCAGGACTCCGCCTCTCGAGCCTCCCAGGGCTCCTCTCGAGCCTCCCGAGCCTTCTAGGGCTCCACCTCCCGAGCCTCCCAGGGCTCCGCCTCTCGAGCCTCCCAGGGCTCCGCCTCCCGAGTCTCCCAGGGCTCCGCCTCCAGAGCTTTCCTTTGTTCCGCCTCCCTCGGCTCCTCCTCCAGAGCCTCCCTCAGCTCCACCTCCTGAGCCACCCTTGGCTCCGCCTCCAGAGCTTCCCTCGGCTCCACCTCCTGAGCCTCCCTTGGCTCCGCCTCCATTGGCTCCCTCAGCTCCGCCTTCTGAGCCTTCTATGCCATCGCCTCCCTCGGCTCCGCCTCCCGAGCCTCCCTCAGCACAGCCTACGCCTTCCACGGCGCTGCCTCCCAAGCCTTCTACGGCTCCGCCTCCAAAGTCCTCCTTGGCTCCGCCCACCACGGTTCCGCCTCCTGGTCCACCCAAGGCCTTACCACCTGAGTCTGCCATGGCTCAACCTGCCTCTGCTCCGCCCACAGTGTCTCCCACGGCTCTGCCTGCCTCTGCTCCGCCCCCAGGGTCTCCTGCGGCCTTGCCTACGCCTCCTTCGGTGCCGCCACCCAAGTCTTCGACTGCTCCGCCTCAGAAGTCCTCCTTGGCTCCGCCAGCTCCCCCAGTGGCCACTCCTCCTCCCAGGCACCCTGAACCAGCCCCTGCCCTATGGCCACCTCCTAGGCCACCTAAACCTGTCCCTGTCCTGTGGCCACCTCCCAGACCTCCTGAACCGGTCCTTGTCTTGTGGCCACCTCCCTGGCCTCCTAAACCTGTTCCTACCCGGTGGAGGCCCCACAGGCCACCTGACCCTGGCCCCGTCTCACAACCCCATAGACTGCCTGCCTGCCCTCTCGGCCTCCCTGGTCTAACTGTCGGCCCCTTGCGCCTCCGTGGACTGCCTGTCTGCCCTCTTGGCCTCCCTGTTCTGCCTGTCCGCCCCTTGTGCCCCCGTGGACTGCCTAATTGCCCTTTTGCCCCCATGGACTGCCTAATTGTCCCTTGTGCCTCCTTGGACTGTCTCTGTGTCCCTTGTGCCCCCTTTTGTCTGTCTGTGTTCCCCCGGGTCTACCCCCTCACTCCTTGGACTTTTTGTTTTTGTTGTTTTTGTGGGTTTTCTTTTTTGTAGGACCGTCTGGAATCCGGTCCTTTTGAGGGGGGGTTATGTTACGTTCCCGTGTTGTCTGCCCCGTGTTTTCTGTTTCACTCATCACTGATCACGCTCCATGTCACGTTTTCCTTGTTGTCCGCTCCGTGTTTCACTTGTCTTTGTCTAAAAACTACAATTCCCACAATTCCCGGCCTCCCTCACTGCCTGCACTCATCATTGTTCTCACCTGTGTCTCGTTCAGTCTTCATTGTGTCTGTGTATTTAAACCCTGTTGTTTTCCTTTTCCTTTGTCGCTCATTGTATGGTTACCCGTCGTTTCATGTTGATGAATATTGTTATGGATGTTTCACCCGTGTCTCGCTGTTCCTGTTTATGCCTTGTTTCCCCAGTTCATGTTTCTTTAAGGTTTTCTGGTTTCTAATGTTTACATTCTTGTTTATCCCCTCGTGGATGTTTTATTTTGTTCCCAGTGTTTTGTTTCCTCTGTGTTTTCTTGTTAATCTGAGCAATAAAGCTGCGAATAGATCCAACCTCTTGTCTGCCTCCTCCTGCACCATAACAACCATAAGACATGGGATACTTCATATACCATTGCCTGAACATTGGACTTAGGCTATAACTCACCAAAATGAACTACCGGTCAAACAGCAATGCACCTAACTGATCACCACAGTCTATTGATGGACTACACTCAAATACATAGACTATCAATTAATTGCCAACAAAAGCCTTCTTCAGCCAACTTACAACTTACTGCTGTTAAATTATGTGTTGTGAAAAGAGCTATACAAATAAAAATGACTAGACTTGTGTAGAGTATGAGGAAAATCATGGACTCATGGATTCTGAATACAATGACCACACTGTTAAACCTTATCTAAATCACTGAAATAGCGCCGGCGAGTCTGGGGAGTATAATGCGCTATTGACAGAGAAACCTCGTGCCTTCCAAAACCCCCTTCCCATGTGACTCGCGCCACACCCTCGTGCCTTACCATGTGGAAAAGGAAGGGGAGACTTTGAACGTAAAAATGTGTGTGTCTTTCATTAAAAACCCAGAAGGGCTTATTTAGAAGGAAATATGTTTATCCCAGTATGTTTGTTTATTTCTGATTGACTTCAAACTAGTTAAGTTGTTTAGTTGTGTAATTAAACTCTGAGGCCTTATATAAAGGGTCTTAAAATGTATATCCACTTTTAAGTGTACCAAATACGCATTTCTTGGTATCAAATTAAACCTTACGACTTGTCCTAGCTGAATATAAATATAAGGGTACATTAAAAGGTATTCTGCTATGTTTTACTGTCTTTTGAGTGATTCAACCCAAAGCCTGTAAAGTCATAAAGTATGCAAATGAAGAGCCTTGACAGAACAAAGAAACCAACTCGCGCCCAAAACGGAGGGGTCTCATTGGGTCACCTCTCCCAAAGGAGGTGTGACCTCCCTACTTTAAAAGTCAGATCCAGCATTGACTCTCTCTTTTTTTGCATCTTCGCTTCCCCGGCATCTCTTCTCTTCTGCACTCTTCCCCCGCTCTTCTGGACCTCTTCGGAACAACCCTTCAACTCTCTCTCCTCCCTTGGACTCCCCTGAAACTGCGGAACACCCGTCGACTCTTCAACAGTTACCCTCTAAGACGCTTCGAACTTCCAGCGAGCAACCCACGCTCTGGAAACACCGACAGGAAGCCCATCTCATGAACACCACGAGGACACGACATACACGCAGTCTTGCTCAGCGACACACAAAGGTCCATTGTGCAAGTATTATTTCATCTGAATTCAAACGCATTACAGTGTATAATTCCGTACTGGCTCTTAAAGGGTTAATTTGTGGTAATAAGTTGGCTATTCTTATAATAATAATCTCTTTATTTTCCTTATTGCTTCTACTCTGTTTATCTTATGTTTCTATGTTAAATGTTTGTTTGTTAAGTGTAGTGATATATCCTAGTTCCTTGTATTAAACCCAATTATACGCTTGATTGTCTGTGTTTGTTGGTCATAAAACAAAGCCTCTTTAATGTGCGATCTAAAGCTACGAGCTGATATTATCAAAGTAAGTTAACGTGCTTTGATTAAGTGAGCTTATACTAAGAATAAACCTTCTGGAGAATTGATCAAGAGTATCGAGCAAAGTGGTTCGGCGGACGAACTGGTTGGACGCGATACGGTTCAATTCCCTTAAGGTGTTCTGAAAATTAATATAGCTTGTCTGCATGTGATGTATATTGCTAATTAATTATAATTCGTTGTGTTTAATTATCTATATATATTTGAAGCAGACTCTTGGACTATATAAGCCCTTTTTGGGGCGTTTTTGTATGTATTGTTATCTAGTCAAAACCGTATGATTAATCATTGATTACGATCATTAATATTAGTCGTACATTCCCCCAAACCTGACTTAGATACCCTACACTTGATTTAAGGGTTTATCTGGACTGCATAGCAACACAAGTCAAGAAATTATTACAGAAATATGGTACTACCATAATATTTTATACATATGTTTCAAAATTACTATTAATTCCTTAAGGACTAAAGCTTTTTTAATAAAGAAACTAAATGGACATTTAATAATAAATTATTGTTAAGTAAAAACAATAATGATGAAAAGTGGGCTGGGACCCTATCACAAAGTGGACAAATACAAGTACACAGTACACAAATGTTGCCAAACTCTTACTACTTAACAAGAAAACTTCTTCAGAAACACCCTAAGAAGTCTAAAATTTTCACCAAAAGTCATCAAATAAGAAAACTCACTATATTTATAAGCCTACGTATGTGTGTGTATATTATAAAAAGCATGTAAAAGGGGCATAAAATGTGTTTTTGGTGGTCAATGCATATTTTATTAGATATTAGACTTCTTATCATATAGTATATTTAAATGTAGCCAAAATAGTTCTTTGTTACAAAACGTCTAGGAGGGTTCCCAAAACCCTGATGGAGGGAACGAGACGTTGTGTCGGAGAAGCGACACTAGGGGTCTCTCTTGAGCGCCGAATATGCCTCTGATCCATTGAAAAAAGGCCAATGAGAAGTTGGCAGTCAGTATTTGCATACCCTGCCCCCGGACATACGGGTATAAAGGCGAGGCAAATACTAGAGTTCATTCAGGATTTTTCTGAGGAGCCGGAAATGGTTCTGGCCGCTATATCAGTTCGGCTCAGCGACGTGGCCGGGAAGACACAACGTCTCGTTCCCTCCATCAGGGAACGGAGGTTACATCCCTAACCTAGACGTTCCCCGTCTGTCGCTCTCTCCAAGTTGTGTCGGAGAAGCGACACTAGGGGTCCAATTTCAATCCGCCATGCGCTGAGCCATGTACGTGTTCTGCTGACACAGGAGCGGGCAGGTATTTGTTACTTGCCATACGACCAGCTGTGTCAGACTGCACGTACCCTTCCCCAATGCCCCAGAAAAGTCGTCGGAATCCTTATGGTTACCCTAGGTAGGGGAACAAGCCGACGCTTGCCAACCTGGGAACGGGCCAAGCCTGGCTGGGCCTCTTTTCTCTCTATGTTTCTCGCATAGAGCAATAGACAGCCGGGGCCCTTACACGCACTGAGGGAAGGGGGTCTTACCCAATTCCCCATTCTTTCAGGGGGGATAAGACCCTGCGGAGACCACCCCTGCCCAACTGGGGAGGTACGGTGGTGAATACATCACATGTGTTTTTAGGCGACACGTGGAAGTGGCGTGGTGGCAGATCCAGCCTCAGCGAGGGTGGAGTTGCTACACACGGCGACCGGGGGGCAGCCGAAACTTACACAAGGAAAACGCGGGTCTGCTCGTAAGGGGACCGTATCGCGGAAAATACACACAGGGGGAGTCCGCGTAGGAGTCCCTACTCTGTGGAGCACCTATTCCAGTACAGGGTAGATCTCAGCAATGAAGGGGCTGGGTCTGCCTCCTCCCGGGGCAGCACTTGCAGGTTCACTACCTGGTCTCTGAAGAATGTGGTAGGAACCTTGGGCACATAGCCCGGTCGCGGTTCTAGGATCACATGAGTGTCTGCTGGACGAACTCCAGGCAAGTGTCACTGACAGAGAACGCTTGCAGGTCCCCGACCCTCTTGATGGAGGCGAGCGCGATCAGCAGGGCAGTCTTAAGAGAGAGGGCCCTGAGTCCAACTGATTCTAACGGCTCGAAGGGAGGTCTCTGGAGGCCCGCGAGGACTACCGAGAGGTCCCAGGAGGGGAACAGGCTTGGCCGGGAGGGATTTAACCTCCGGGCGCCTCTTAGGAACCTGATGATTAAGTCGTGCTTACCAAGGGACTTGCCATCTACTGCGTTGTGGTGATCCGCGATAGCAACGACATACACCTTTAGGGTGGAAGGGGACAGCCTCCCCTCCAGCCTCTCTTGCAGGAATAAGAGCACCGACCTAACTGCGCACCTCTGTGGGTCTTCCGCCCTGGACAAGCGCCACTTCTGGGCATAAAGCTGCCTGGTAGAAGGGGCTGTCCCAAGGGGAGCCTCTGTTCGGCCGTACCAGAGCGGGCAGTGGGAGGTCTCTCGGGAGGCAAGCAGGTCTACCTGGGCTCTGCCGAACCGTTCCCAAATCAGCTGGACCGACTGGGGGTGGAGCCTCCACTCTCCGCTGGGTAAGCTTTGTCGTGACAGTGCGTCCGCTACAACATTGAGCTTGCCGGGAATGTGAGTGGCACGCAGCGACCTGAGTCGCTGCTGGCTCCAAAGGAGGAGATGACGGGCCAGTCGTGACATGTGTCGAGAGCGTACGCAGCCTTGGCGATTTATGTACGCTACCGCAGTGGTGCTGTCTGACCTGATTAGGACATGTTTGTCTCGAATTAATGGGAGAAACCGCCGCAGTGCAAAGAAGACAGTCAACAACTCTAGGCAATTGATATGCCAGCGCAGCGGGGCCCCTCTCCAACAGCCCGCGACTGCGTGCCCTTTGCACACGGCGCCCCAACCCAATCTGGAGGCGTCAGTAGTGACCAGGACGCGTCGGGACACCTGCTGCAGGGGCACTCCTGCCCGTAGAAAGCAGAGGTCTGTCCAGGGTTTTAGTGTTTTTCGGCAGGCAGGGGTGATTGTCACACGGTGCGTGCCATGGCGCCATGCTCGTCTCGGGACTCGAGTCTGAAGCCAGTGCTGAATCGGTCTCATATGCATCAACCCCAGCGGCGTGGTCGCGGTGGAGGATGCTATATGCCCCAGGAGCCTCTGGAAGAGTTTTAGCGGGACCGTAGTGCCTGGCCTGAATTTGGCGAGGCATTTCAGCACCGACTGTGCACGTTCGTTGGTGAGACGTGCGGACATTGAGACTGAGTCTAACTCCATGCCGAGAAAGAAGATGCTCTGGACCGGGGTGAGCTTGCTCTTTTCTCGGTTGACCTGAAGCCCCAAGCGGCTGAGGTGCCTTAGCACCTGGTAGAGACAGTTCACAGAGGTGAGCGCATAGTAACTCTCGGGAGTGGGCTAGTATGAGCCAGTCATCGAGGTAATTGAGTATGCGGATGCCGGCTTCTCAGAGTGGGGCAAGAGCTGCCTCTGCGACTTTCGTGAAGATGCTAGGGGACAGAGACACGCCGAAGGGGAGGACTTTGTACTGAAATGCCTGGCCGTCGAACGCGAACCGTAGAAAGGGTCGATGTCGCGGCAAAATTGAGACGTGGAAGTACGCGTCCTTCAGGTCTACCGCTGCAAACCAATCTAGGTGCTGGACGCTTGTCAAGATACACTTGTGCGTGAGCATTTTGAACGGGAGTTTGAGCAGCGCTCGATTGAAAACTCGCAGGTCCAAGATTGGCCGTAAGCCGCCGCCTTTCTTGGGTACAATGAAGTAACGGCTGTAGAAACCCTTCTTCATTTCGGTTGGAGGGACAGGCTCTATCGCGTCTTTGAGTAAGAGAGTAGCGATCTCCGCGCGCAGGAATTTGTCATGTTGGCCGTGCACTGCGGTAAAGCGGACGCCCGTGAAGGGGGGCGGGGGCCTGGAAAACTGAATTGCGTAACCGAGTCGGATGGTCCGGGCCAGCCAGCGAGACGGGTTGGGAAGTGAAAGCCACGCATTCAATCTCCGTGCTAGGGGCACCAAAGGGACGGTTATTTTTGACGTACCCCGGGCTTCGCAGCGGGGTGGAGCAGGTAGTACGCCGTCGGGAGGTGCGGATGCGTCCCGAGGCTCTGGTGCTGAGAAAAGACTCAAAGCACTTACCTTGCTCCGGACATCCGGCAGGGGGTGGGTTGGTGACTGAGGAGGAGGTCCTGTAGTGGCGTCCTCTCGACTCGTCAGAACCGGCCGGCCGGGGAACAGTCATGGGGCTGAAGGCTGGCCTGGGACCGCGTCCAGCATGCCGGGACTGTTGAGATCTGGGGGCAGAGTGCCGTGAGAACGGCATTTGCGGGCCAGATGACCCAGAGGCAAAGAAAATAGCTCTTTTATTGAGAATTTGGGTACCGCTGCCCCGGTTAAGGGGAGCGGCAAAAGAAAAGTTAAAGGAAAATTCTCCTCCCGGCCCTCCACCGGGGGACGGTGTGGTCTTACCATATCCGGAGCTAACGTCTTGGGCTCTGGGTCGTCCGTCTCAGGAGTGCCTGGGAGCCTTCCGGGTCCTCGAGGGGGTCCGTGAGAGGGGGGGCGTCTGCTTCCTGCGGCGAAGAATCGCCGCTGTAATGCGCCCTCAATCCAACAGCATGCAGTAGCGTCAGAGGAATACAGGAACGGGTGTGTTTCACTGCGAACAGCATGCACAACCATCGGCTCCGAAGAAAATTTCTGAATGAACTCCAGTATTTACCTCGCCTTTATACCCGTATGTCCGGGGGCAGGGTATGCAAATACTGACTGCCAACTTCTCATTGGCCTTTTCCAATGAGCATATTCGGCGCTCAAGAGAGACCCCTAGTGTCGCTTCTCCGACACAACGTGGAGAGAGCGACAGATGGGGAACATTACTAAAAGTGACAGCAGCCCTGGGAAATTTGCTAATTTTGCCACAATTATCTCCTTGGGAGAACCACAGCAATTCCTTGTTCCCAGATTTTGAGAGAGAGAAACATGATCGAATCAGAGAATTCAAGAATCTCTAAAATCAAAGGAAGATTGCGTTTGCTCTGATGTTTTTGACCAAACTGAGAACAGATGATAAGGATGGCCGTAGATAACTTGCATGCCCACAGCAAGCACTGTCCTTCATAAAAGCATTGGAGTGAGTAAGCCATTTGGTGTTTTTCATGTTGCTATTTAGTGGGCCTGTCTCACTGAACATACATTTGACTGCCCAAGGAAGCAGGGTGCCTTCTTTTTTTCTTTTTGTGCTGGTTAAGCCTAGCGGCTGCAGTTTGTTTTGTGTAATATAATTTCTTCAGGACAGCTTGTGGATAAATCTGCACGTTTTTGGTACTTATGCCTCTTGTGGCATGGAGTTTGTTTTATGGAACATCTCTTGAGTGATTGGGTCTTTTGTTTCACTCTGAACATTTGTTTGACTGCCCGAAGAACTGAACTATTTATTTATTTATTATTTTATTTATGTTTCTTTTGTGCTGTTATGCTAGCGGCTGGAGCTTGCTTTGTGGAGGAACACTCCTTCGGGACA
This sequence comes from Xyrauchen texanus, assembly GCF_025860055.1. Lineage (NCBI taxonomy): Eukaryota > Metazoa > Chordata > Actinopteri > Cypriniformes > Catostomidae > Xyrauchen > Xyrauchen texanus. Next base: position 5,333,510 of record NC_068320.1, on the reverse strand, counting down.
GTTATGTGGATGAATCTACACGTTTTTGTGTTTATTCCACCTATTGGCTGGAGTTTGTTTTATAGACAGTTTTTTGCTGTGTAATTCTGTCTTACAAAATCTGTATAGATACACTGGATTTGAGCTATCCAATGGCAAAGTTGTCATGGTCGTACATGGACTGTTTGATTTTAGAAGGATGGACACCGGTTGGCGCAGTCGTGTGTGGGGTTAATGCTTAATTTTTCTGTTTGTCTAGTTGGGGTGAAGTTTGGGATTTTATTGTTATACTAATGTTGGAATGTGGTCTTTATAATATTGTTTTGACACACAATTTTTTTTTTTCTAATATGTCAAATGTTAATATGAGTAGATTATCTCTCTCTCCACGTGGATTGTGAATGGGTTGGGGCATCCCCATAAAAAGAAGGAAGGTTATTTATTTTCTTAAACAAAAAATTTCCCACAGGAAGTTGGAAAATTTGGGAAGATATGGGGTGGAAATGTTTTCTTTAGTGCTAGCTCAAGTAAGAGCAGGGGAGTCATTACATTGATAAGTAAACATCTACAATGAAAATGTATCAAACAGATTAAAGATAAATTAGGAAGAGTCATTATCGTTTCAGCAGAAAATCAGGGTCAGATGTTGATTTTGACTAATATCTATGCACCTAACTCTAATGACCAGGACATTTTTATAGATCTTGAAACGATGTCGCAAGCTGCTGGTACCCCTCATGATATAATATTGGGAAGAGACTTTAAACTTTTGATGGAATCAGTCCTTGATCATAGTGAAGCAAAATTGTGCAAGACCCCTAGAGCAACATTTGAATGTCATCTAATGGCTTCAGATACTTGACCCGATTAAAAATACAGATATAATACTATTTTGTTGCGGAAGGCAGAGTTTTGGCTATTCAGGGCAAGACAGTCATACTTTGAGTTGGGAGACAAAGCAGGGAAGCTTTTGGCTAGATACATAAAGCAGAGAGTCTTTTTCTACCATTCCCTCAGTGAAATCTGTTGGTAGGGAAATATTTACCTTGGCCATTGATATTAATAATGCTTTTAAAGAATTTTATCTTGATCTTTATAGTTCCACATCTTCGTCTACTGATGAAGATATTAGGAACTTTGTGGAACCATTAGAACTCCTTAAACTGACGACTGAGCAATACAATCCTCTTGATTCTGAGATAACCTTGAAAGAGCTTGACAAGGCAATTAAGGCCTTACCTGCAGGTAAGGCTCCGGCGCCATGTAGTTTTGCCGCTGAATTTTTTAGATGTTATCCTACAGAATTGGCTTTTTTTACTTCTGTTAGAAGTTTATACGGAATCATTAAAGAATGGAAAGCTTCCACCAACCATGACACAAGCCCGGATCAGTCTGATCCTTAAAAAGGACAAAGATCCAAGTGAGAGTAAGAGTTACTGTCCAATTTCCCTGGTTCAGCTAGACGTTAAAATATTGTCAAAAATTCTGGCTAACCGATTAAGTAAACTTATAACATCCCTTATAAATATAGATCAGGTGGGGTTTATTCGGGGTCATGGCTCTTCTGATAACATTAGGCATTTCATCAATATTATGTGGTCAGTGGCGAATGATCAGACTCTGGTCTCGGCCATCTCACTTGATGCCAAAAAGGCTTTTGTTATGGTAGAATGGGATTATTTTTTTACATTTTGGAATTAAAGTTTGGGAATACTTTTATTGGATTGATTAAGTTACTTTATAAACACCCAGTAGTTGCGGTAAAAACAATTGGATTAATTTCAGATTATTTTACTCTGGATAGGGGCAGGGTTTCCCGCTTTCCCCATTATTGTTCTGTCTTGCCCTGGAACCATTAGCAGCCGCAATAAGAATGGAAGAGGATTTTCCAGGGGTGATGGAGGGAGGTGTGGCGCATAAAGTTTTGCTTTACGCAAATTATATTTTATTATTTGTCTCTGACATCATTAGATATATGCCTTGCCTCCATAGAATTATTAATTCATTTTCTAAATTCTCGTCAATTAGTCTAAATCTTAGTCAATTAGTCTAAATCCGAAGCTTTGGCTCTGACAGTGTACTGCCCAGTAACGGTTTTCCAGCTGGTTGCCTTCCAGTGGCATAAACAGGCCATTAAGTGTTTGGGCATTTTATTCCCAGCAAATTTGTCTGATTTAGTTGAGTTAATTTTGACCTCTTAAAGGGATACTCCAGCTGTGGGAAGATGAATGTGTATTTAATAGTGGTCATTTATGTAGTAGAAATGTGAAATTATTTTTGAATTTGAAGCATTCTAGACTGAGAAAAGGCAAAAAAAATTATTTTTTACTCATGTGGCTGAAAGACAACAACTCCCAGAATGCACTTGCTTTGCCGCACTTACGAGGCCACTCCCAAACCACGCCTACCGGTTACAGGCGGCAGTATCTGAAAAATTGAGTTGAGTTGAGTGAGTTGTTCGATAAATTTCCATCGAAATGGTGCTAAATTGCATTGTATCGGGATGTACAAAAAAAAAAAACAGGAAAGGAGAAGAAGTAAGTTTCCATCATTTTCCGTTAAAAGATTTGGAGCGATGTAAACAGTGGCTGCGGGCTATCAACCATCCGAAGTTTGGTGAGGACACCGATATGGAAAACCTGAAAACCCGTAGGATTTGCAGTCGTCATTTCAAGCAGGAAGACTATGAACCGAATGTCCTTCGAATGAAGAGAACCACTCTGAAGGACACTGCAATACCATCAATATTCACCTTCCCCGATGACGAACAGCCTGGGCCATCTGGTACTAAACGCATTCGTCTAGAGGTAAGACTATCAACTAATAGCGACTCTATTTCTGATCGCACAGTAGCCTAGCCTATAATGTTTTAACTTTAGTTGTTTGCAGTAAAACAGCAAATTTATAAAAGTAACGTTAGATAGAAAATTACATATAAGTTGTATATAAGTTGACTGTTCTCAAAGTAAAGCCACTGTTCGGTAAAACTGAGTTAGCATATTTGTCGATTTATGCTAGCGTTACCACACAAACCTGTTGCTGTATTAGACTGTTGAGAAGACTTTTGAGACAGATACATTTGCGATATGAACCCCTAATGTAGTACAGACTAGAACAAATAATGTTAATTACTGTAAGCTTAAAAATATAATTGACACCCTCAATTTCAGTAAAATATTTGATTATATGTCCGTGAGTAACCTCAAACGCCCATGTTAGAGGTATTGCCTTTTTATTCGGACAACTGAAAAAACCTGCATTGTTTTCTCATCAGAAAAAGTTCTGTTCAACTAAATGTTATGTAACCTTATTGAACTTGTGTCATTTCAGACTACAATCTCGTCTGATGCGTTAGTGTCGTCGAAAAATTAAGAACCATTGCTACTGACCTCAACACCGCTCAAAATTCCTGCTTCTGTCCAAGAACAATTTGTACGTTTCTGAAGAACTAACATACTTCAGCATATTCTTTTTTTTAATGAATTCTAAAGCAACTGTATGTATTTTTTTTTTTATTTTGTTTGATTTAAAGTCACCATGCCCAAGTACACCTGGGGGCCTCAATACAACCATCAGCTCCATTGAAGCTGAAATTGAAAATGATGAAAGCTATCAGCCCGAGTCAACCTTCACCGTCACATCAACACCATCATCATCTGATGATGAAGGTGTAAAAGACGGGCATGAAAATAAGATAATTGTCAATGAGTCCAGCCTCATGTCACTCTTCAAATTTTGCCAGACATGTGGGAAACCAATTTCTTCAAAGATTGTTGACGTTGGTACACAGAGGAAAGTGGATTGGACATGTCTTGGGGGCCATGTTGGGTCCTGGAAATCTTCACGTGACTTTAGGGGAATGCCAGAGGTGAACCTCCTTGCAGCAGCAGCTGTTTTGTTCAGAGGGGGCACATACACAGAACTCTCGGACTGGTGCAAGACCATGGGTGTCCAAATGATAGGACATAGTACATTTTACAATATCCAGAAGGTATACTTGCACCCTGCTATCGAGGAAGTGTATATTGAAAAAAGAACAGAACTCTTAGCAAGAGTGTTTTTAGAACAGGAGGATGGAAAGAGGCTACACCTGACGGGTGATGGCCGATGTGACACGCCAGGTTTCAGTGCAAAATACTGTCACTACACATTTATGTTGGATGACACAAAGGAGATACTCCACACAGAACTGGTGCAGGTAAAATAAATATAAATAGCAGCAAAATTATAGTAATTGAAAATTACAGATGCTATTTGTAAAATTATGAATTTGTCTCAAACTTGACTCTTTAGGTTACTGAGGCCACCAGCTCTGTTACCATGGAACCATTAGCTTTCAAAAGGGGCATGACTGAGTTGATGGACCAGGGCCTTGACGTGGAGGTGATGGCCACAGATCGCTCCACATTGATTCAAAAAATAATGAGGGAACAATTTCCTAATGTCCAACATCAGTTTGACATCTGGCACACAGCAAAAGGTATGTATTTGTTTATTCACCCCTGTACACAAACATCTACACTTCTCCAACCCTAACTCTGCTATAACTCGCAGGTTTCCGGAAGAAGATGCAGAATAAGGGGAAGAAAAAGTCAAACGAAATCCTCCATGCATGGACCAGGTCAGTGTTATTTTGTAATCGAGCAGACTTTACATTGGTTTGCAAGGTTCAAAATTAGTAATTGTATATCTTTTATAGGTCAGTCAGTAAACCATATGTGGTTTGCCTGTGCAACAAGTAAAGGTGACATCGAGGTAAGACTTTTGATTGTAATGTTATTATGTTTTTGAAAAATTAAATACAATTAAATAAAACTCTACACTTATTGTCAATAATTGTGTTTTTCATACAGGCATTGAAACGCAGGTGGAAGTCCATTACACACCATGTGTGTAATGAGCATGAGTGGACAGATGACAACAGAGAACAGCATCGGTGTGACCATGCTACTCTATCAGACCAGGAGCAAAAGAAGCATGTGGATGAAAAAAGATTCTGTGGCGTTTCAAGACCTGTCATCGTTGGTGCTTGACAAAAGGCTTCTGAGAGACATGGATAAGATGGCCCTATTCAAACATACAGGTGAGAATAGTTGCCCTTGTACACTTGATTATTTTTCCATTTGTTGTATCCCTTCTCCCTTACTCTTTTTAATTGCACACAGGCCCACTTGAAGTATTTCACAGTGCACTTCTAAAATACATCCTCAAACGCCAGGCATTCTCATTCCAGGGAATGGAGGAGCGATGTTACCTTGCCATCCTGGAGCACAATGAGAACATTGTCAAGAGGAAGCAGGACACAACCAAGACAGGTATATTATGTGTTGTTTGAGTAGTATAATATCCAAAACTAGAATGTTTACAGCTATGGGAATGATCAGACATGACAAAGTTAAATCTTAGTTCAGATTTTATATTTCATTATATTTCCTATCATTTACAGGACAAGCACGGTTTAACCAGTCTTGTCCTGTAAATCTTGAAGAAAATCTTCACATCACACACCACCCAGTTTATAGACACACTCATCAAGAGGGTCATGGATAGAAGACGCAACCCAAACATTCAATTTACAGTGCCAACCTCATCACTTACACTGCCACAGCCTGCGCTGCCACCCAACATTGCACCAGTCCCAAAACCATCAAAGGAAGCTGCCACAGCTTCTTTCCAGAGCCGCTTCTAAAACCGGCTTACCATAGCACCTACAGTAAAATCAGATTCTGCCTCAGCTGTTTATATTTCATTATTTATTTTTTGCCTGCTTTGTTTCTATATATTGTGCAAAATATATTTTTTGTTTATTTTAACTTGTACCTTTGAATATGGTAGAAATGCTTTGTTGTGAATATTAAAACAAAAAAAATGTTCATCTTACCCTGTACTCCAGTGTACAATAAAGTTCTACATTACAGACTTGCTGAGCGAGGCTGAATGGTTACTGTCACTGATTTTGCTGTAATTACTTACTGTAGACATATAAGACCTGGATTATTTCCCTTCTTGGAATTGATTTTGAATTAAAGATAACTTTACTAAAGTTAGGAAAAGTTAGCATAATGTATATAACACAACTTAGACTTTCGCATAAAAAAAATTGAACTCCAATTGAAATCAATATTTCTCTAAGCTAATACATACTCTAGCAACACTAAAGATTTATAAGAAGAACCACAACCAGTGTCAATTATAACTTTTATTGAAAAAAATAATTAATAGTAACACTTTTACATTCAAAGCTCTTCCAGAGCTTCAGCTGTTTCCTGATATCCACTGTATTGCCCGTCAGGAGCTGGATATCTCCGTCTGATATCCTGGACAACACAGGTGGGCAAAACGATACGATAGCCTTTACCAAGTCTCTCACCTTGCAGGATCCATTCCATGAAGTGACGGTAAGCTGTTAGGCGATATTGTCTACAAAATAGTAAACACAACGTTAGTAATGCGAACTATTTGCACATACAGTATGTGCGCATACATGAAAATATAACAATAGCTCAGCTGACTACGCGGGAACAACATTGTGATTATGCCGGGTGTCCAAACTCTGTACATTACGTCTTAGTAACAAAAAGAAATACAAAACAAATACTCACTTTACACTAAGCCGTCCATTTGTCCCTGCAGGCTTTGGCTGGCGTTTCCAATTTATCTTTGGGATCCTGAAATAAGTTTCCAGGACCCCCCGTCCATGTGTGGTACAAAACTTGGGTGCTCAGTTACACATGCTAGCGGTGCAGTTTCATCAGCGGATTCAGCGATCTCATGCAGAAGAAAATGTCATCGCTGAAATTTGCGACAGCAATAGGACTCTCTATCTGTTTGCATAGACGCACAGCGAGAGCACTGACACCACCAGTTCGCCCCAGCTCGAGTCTGGCCGGGCTCTTCCTCCTGACCGCCAAGCAGGTCTTGCTCCCCTGCTGCTGCAGCTGCTCCGGCCGCCTCTTGTTCCTCCATCTCCCGCAACTGTTCGTCGCTGTATTGCGGCTCGTATAGGTAGCCGCGAGCATCCGATTCACACAAAAGATCTTCGAAATCCCCATCTGTCATTACTTCAAAACTTTCTTCCGCCATCGTGATTAGACTATTATACAAAGTTTTACAGAGCAAGAGCCTGTTAGCTTAGCTTAAAGATGGCTGACACTATCTTTACATTCTATGAGTAAGATCCCGCCTCATATGGGCGTGGTGAAAACATGCGGAACTAGCTACTAATACTGGCTGTAGTTTAAAGCCTCTGGCCCAAAAATCCTCCGATGATGCAAAATGACGATTTTTGCGTCATCGGAGGATTTTTTCCAGACTAAAAATGAAATTTTCTCTCATATCATGGGGATATGAGGGGGGGGGGGGAAGCAGGGTAATTCGAAAATACTACTGGTTTTCTACTGATACAAAGCTTAATGCTACATCCTGGAGTATCCCTTTAATAAAAAGGTTTTTGAGCAATGTGGGTAGGTGGGCTCCATTACATTTATCTATGATTATGAAGGCAAATGTTATTAAAATGAATTGTATTCCAAAATTCAACTACCTGCTACAATCTCTCCCTATAGATTTCCCCCTCTTATTTCAAGCAATTGGATAGCATAGCAAAGTCCTTCATTTGGAATGCTAAGCATCCCAGATTACATTTCAATAAATTACAAAGTCTGATTGTCAAATGTGGGCTAGGCCTTCCCAAGATTTTTTTTATTAATATGCATTCGGTCTCAGACTTTTGGCCCTGTGACAGGGCGGAGGGTGGGACCGGGTCGTGATTCTACACACCCAGTCCCTTATCAGGCTAATCAAGCCTCCGAGAGGGATAAAGGTGTGGACGGTGGTGCGACAGAGACAGAATATTTATGGGCAGCTGTCCGTCCTATGTGTGTTTGTGTCTTTTGGTTGATTTCTTCATTAAACTATTATTTATATTGTTAAGCCGGTTCTCACCTCCTCCATTCCATTGAACTCCTTTACACTGGTGCCGAAGACCCGGTAAGGAGGAGGCATACGCCGTAGTGGAGATCTTGCCGCTACCATCCACCCCAACGGAGCAGCCACAGGCATCTTCTGGGGGACAGAGGAGCTCGGCCGCCTGGAAATGGAGGAATTGGCCACTGACTGTGAGTGGAGAAGGGACTCCTAGTCGACTGCCTGGAGCAGTCAGGGCCACTGCCAGGGGTGGAGGAGACCCCTACCAGCCGCTGAAACGCGGCAGGGTCTGAGGCTCCCTGGCCTGAGAGAATGAGGGAGGAATGTGACAGGGTGGAGGGTGGGGCCGGGTCGAGATCCTCCAATAGGGATAAAGGCCAACTTGTGGACGATGATGCGACAAAGAGAAAAGTTTAAGGGCAGCTGTCCTTCCTATGTGTGTGTTTGTGTCTTTTGGTTTAATTCTTGATTAAACTATTATTTATATTGTCAAGTCGGTTCTCACCTCCTCCTTTCCATTGTTCCCTTTACAGGCCCATTTGTCACTTCCACCTGAAACCTAGTTTTATATTAAACAGGAAGTTCTTGCCTCTATTTTGCCATTGCAAAGCCTTTCTATCAAACCAATCGGAGAAGTTAAGGTACACCCCGTTATTTCGCATTTGCACTCATTATGAATAAAAGTGTCCAGAGTGTTTTATTCAGATGTTTATTTAAATGTTGCCTCAATCATATGACTGAACCCTAAATTATGTATTAAGTCCCCTTAAGTGTATTACTCCCTGCTAATTCAGAGTCTGGGGGACAGAGCTTCAAATTCTCTTAAGAGATTATGGGAGAAAGATTAAAATTTGGTATTGGAGGAGGTAGTATGGGCTAGGATTAAAAAAAATGTCAAGTCTGCATCTAAAGATGCAAGGGTTCGCCTTATGCAATTCAAGATTTTACATACATTTTATTGGACCCCCTCTAGATTGTATAGGCTTGGTCTTAAAGACACAACCACCTGCCGATGCAATCAGATCCATGACTTTTGGGGGTGTGTTAAGATCCAAGATTTTTGGTTGAAGGTTCAGAATTGTTTGTGTGATGTTTTGGGCACTAAAATTTTACTTTGGCTGTATATTTGGGGGACAAACATATAAACAATTGGGTTCTGACAAGTATTATGATTGGCAGACAAATTATTTTAATGGGTGGAAGTCAAAGCGCCATTATTTCCAGAGTAGTGTGTGGAGATGGGGAGGGTGGCAGCTTGCGAGGATGTGGCAAGTAGAAGGCTGGGATTTGGGGACTTGTTTATTGGGTAATTATTTTTAGGTTTTGGGAAAGGGATGGGGAGAGTGAGGTCTAGTTTATGTTTGTTTAATTATATATGTTTATTATATATTAAAAATAAATGTGTGTGTGTGTGTGTGTGTGTGTGTGTGTGTGTGTGTGTGTGTGTGTGTGTGTGTGTGTGTTGTGTTATTTTATGTGACCACAGGGGTGTTCATTGTGTGTTAGGGTAGGGTTGGTGATTGGGGAGGGATATAAGTGTGGTTAAATTTTAAATGTTGATTCGGTGTGTATGTGTTGTGATTTTCTCTAAAAAAAATGTATTACAAAGAAACGGGGTGTTTATTTTGTAGTGGTGATGTTCGGACAGCTGTCCAATCATACACAAATTGTCATGGCTGGAGTATGAAAATACTCATGGCTTCAGAGCATGAAGCAAGTTCTGGAAACAAGGCTTCTGTGCTTAATTGGAAAAATTATAAAACCAGTTTGATAGAAAGCAGTGTTTTTGAGAAAAAGAATATGGCACAAATTGGTGACATTATTGAGAAACGTAAATATGTGCACAGATATATTGCTGTCACCAGCTTTTTAGGAAGACAAGGTATTTCTTTTCATGGACATGAAGAAGCGGAGTCCATTGGCAATCAATGGAACCTTTTAGGGTTGATGAAGCTTCTGGAGCAATTTGACCCCTTCCTCCAATGCTACAAACCAATCTCAAATGCTACTTACCTCTGTCCTTCCTCACAAAATGAGATGATTCAGTGAATGTACAGTAACTGCCTGTATAGTCAAAGAGCTGACACATTTAAAAATGTATGCAGTTATGGCCGATGTAGCAAGGGATGGCCATGTTGAGCAGCTTGATGTAAGTGTGCAATACATCACAGCTGATGGTACAGTAAAAGAGCACTTGAACTGTCCAGCCTCAAAAGTTTCAATGCAGTGTCAAACACAGATGCAATCGAACATGTGCTTGAATCAAAGGGTTTTGAATAATTGCCTCTGTGTGGCTCAAACCTTTGATGGGGCTTCAGTAATTAGAGGTGGAGAAGGAGGAGTCCAAGCTTGCTTCCATGAGAAGCACCCAGAAGATGTTTTTGTGCATTGCTATGAACATTAACTACATTTGGTGCTTTGTCACACTTGAATGATTAGGGATGTGGAATGTATATTCGTTCTTAAATGTTTCAGTAGTGAATCATCAAGCATTCTATGACACACAGATACAACTGGATTTAGACAACATTGAATTTTTCAAGCTGTCAAAAACTAGATGGGCATGTCAGCTCAACTCATTCAAATCTGTGCTTGAAAATCTAACCTCTTTGTTAAGCTGCCTGAAAAAACATTCAACACCTATAGCAGTTGGAATGCTGTCCAAACTGTCAAGGTTTTCCAGTGTCTACATGCTCAAGATTTTAAGAGTCTGCTATCTGTTACAGAGATAAATACCTTCAGCAGAAGTATGTGGACTTGGCACATGCAACACTACAAAGATGCTGTGCTTGAAACACTGATGTTAATTTCCGGTGTAGGAGAAAAGCTCATGAAGTGCATTCAAGCTTGCAATCCAGCAGCATATGTTTTTCTCAGTGAAGATTCTCTAAACCTTCTTGCAACACATTACAAAATACCACTTTGTAAAGAGGAGATCCTTGTAGCAAAGTAGTTCCTGGCAAAGAAGAAACAGGGTGCTATCTCTGACATTGCCAGTGTGTACAAACTCCTTGACTCTGACATGTTTCCCGCCCTGGACTTGGTTCTTCAAGCAGCACTTACAATACCTGCTCGCAGTTCCAATTGTGAGGGGTCATTTACATAGTGCATTGCGTCATCTACACACATGACTCAGGTGAACAATGTGCCAGAAAAGGCTCAATCATTTGGCTGTTTTGTTCTATTTCACAAGTATACCTTTCCATCTAGTCATTGAGAGTAATAGTAAATTAAATAGTGATGGGGTGGGGTTGTGTTTACTTTGTCCTTAAATTAGATGTAAGGCACTATTAGCATGTAAAGCTATGTGTTTTGTTTAAAAATATTTGCTAATAAACCAGATCTAATGCTTTAAAAATGTTTTTTGTAAATCGTACATTTTCTTCTTGTGGCGAAAACCACTGAATCCCCCTAACTTAGCCGCTGGTGTTTTGGACTCAACCCCTGATTGACCCCAATCAAATCCTCGAAAAGCCCCTGCTTCACAATTAGCCTTCTGTTCATATCCCAGAATGCAACATTTTTGACAGCAAACTGTTGTATTTAAGAATAGCAGTAGATTCCTGTAAGAAATTTGCTGTAAATGTACAGATTTTTATTTACAGTGTGGCAATAGGCTTATGGCATTCCACAAATGGCCCATTTTTGTGATGGAAAAATGTGTTGTAAGTGAAGCTGTTAGAATAAAGCTGTATGCTGCAGTCCGCTGTTATTCAATTGCACAATCATCATAACACTAACACCAAATAAAAGTGAAGCCTTATAAGAAAGCTGATCAGTTCTGTGTGGAGTGTCTTTAGTTCTCTGTCAGACAGGACCAGCTCAAAAGTGTAAAACAACAACCACACCTATTACACATTGTTTCGTTTCTCACCATTTTTAGGCCCTTTCGCACTTACAGTCCTGGTACTTTTCCTTCAGTAACTTTCTAGCTGAGAAATCTTATGAGGAACAGAACACCCATGGAGACTCTTCCCCTGTTGCATTCACAAAAGTTACCACCGTAGTGATGTCATCAAGTATTGACCAATCTTCTGAAGTGGTAGCAACAACAACTAAATCAGCAACTAGGAGTGGTGGTGGTGTAGTGGTCTAATGCACATAATTGGTAAACTGGTAATCAGAAGGTTGGTGGTTCAATCCCCACAGCCACCACCATTGTATCACCATTGTTGCTCCGGGGGGATTGTCCCTGTAATAAGTGCACTGTAAGTCGCTTTGGATAAAAGCGTCTGCCAAATGCATAAATGTAAATGTCAATCAACAACATTGATGGAGGATGCCAGAATTGCATTTACACTTTTGTTAGGGCTGTTTTATACAAGCTTTGACTGAATCCGAAAACATAGGGAGCTGCATTTTTGGATGAATGGAACTCTTGGATGAATCATTAACCGTTTAAAAAGCACCTTATTTATAGTGATGGGTCTCTCATGAATGATTCGTTCATTTTAATCTAATCTTTTATGTGACTCAGAAGAACGAGTAGTCTGAGAGAGTGATTCATTCATTCTATGTTGGACATTTATGTGCATTGCGCAACCTCCGTTCGTTTGTTACGTGAAAAATGCATAGGCACTGTATAGGAAACAGAAATGATTAGTTCACCTTTCAACTCTTTTGGTCTGAGTCGTTCGTCCTTTTGTCATGTGACAGCCGTAAATGCTATGCATTGCTCACACAGGAAACAGAAATTACTAGTTCACCTCTCGAGTCTTCTGGTCCAAGTCGTTCATTCTTTTTTCATGTTACGCTATGCACATACGGCTGTCACGTGACAAAAGAACGAACGACTTTGACTATTGAAAATGTAACATTTTTATTTAATTCTGCTTAAATGAACGAAATTACTTGAATAAAGATTAATTCATTTTGCTGAACGAGACTCAAAGATTCAAGTCAGTAAAATTATCCGATTTTCCAATCACTACTTATTTCATCCTATCTCCTTATACAGCCCCTGGTGGCAGCATTTTCCAGTTTTCAGACAAGTCTGCTTCTTTAGTTTAAAGTTAAAAACTGTGAGTGTGGAGCTCCGTGCTGATGCAGCCGGAGTGAGAGGAGAGATGAGGCAGTCACACCATGCAACACATGCTGATTTATGTGGACAACATGTTGAAATGCACTATAAACCTATTTATCAACACAATCTATTACAATAAAGGCTTTTATGACTCAACATAAATTACTGTACTGAAATGCTCATCTACATAAAAAAAAAAAATGTGATGCAAGTTAACTACGCAGTAACAGGCACACAATACGTCCCTCATGTAACTACATTCTAGACAGTTTATTGTATAATAGAGTTTAACTAGAAAAGTACAGTTTGTAGACAAAAACTTTGGGTTTGGTTTAAAAAAGACTGGTCTGAAAGAGATTAGACACAGAGATGAATGGATGGATGGATTGATGGATGGATGGATGAATGGATGTACAGACGGACAGACGGACAGATAGACAGACAGACAGATAGATAGCAAACTAACATAGAATAAATGTATAATCTATGTCTCTCGCAGCATCAAAACGTCTAGGTTACGTATGTAACCTCCGTTCCCCGATGGAGGGAACGAGACGTGTGTCAGAGAAGCGACACCAGGGGTCTCTCTTGAGCGCCGATATCCACCTCTGATCTATGAAAAAAGGCCAATGAGAGTTGGCAACCAGTATTTGCATGTCCCGCCCCCGGACATACGGGTATTTAAGTGGCGCAAATACGGGAGTTCATTCAGGATTTTTCTGAGGAGCCGGAAATGGTCCGGCCACAACAGTGGCTTGGCTCAGCGACGTGTCGGGGAAGACACAACATCTTGTTCCCTCCATCGGGGAACGGAGGTTACATACGTAACCTAGACGTTCCCCTTCTGTCGCTCTCTCCACGTTGTGTCAGAGAAGCGACACTAGGGGTCCACTTATAAAAGTGCCATGCGCTGAGCCGTGTACGTGAACTGCTGATACAGGAGCGAGCAGGTATTCTTACGTGCAGGAAGACCAACTGTATCAGACTGCACGTACCCTTCCCCAATGCCCCATTCAAGCCATCAGAATCCTTATCGTTGCCCTGGAGGGGGGAACAAGGTGATGGCCACCAACCTGGGAACGGGCCAGCCTGGCTGGGCTTCTTTTCTCTCTATGTTTCTCGCATAGAGCAACTACGGCCGGGGCCCTTACACGCATTGAGGGAAGGGGGTCTTAGCCCTTCTTTCAGGGGCAGAAGACCCTGCGGAGGCCACACCTACCCAGCAGGGGAGGCAAAGAGTGGCAAATGCATCACATGGCCTAACAGGACCTATGTGGAAAAGTTGGTACGGTGGTAGATCCAGCCTCATAGAGGGGGGAAGCATACAGCATGGCAACCGAGGCAGCTGTAACTGAGTCAGCTCGTGAGGGGACAGTACCGTGGAATTACACACAGGGGGAGTCCGAGCAGGAGGCCTTACCTGTGGAGCACCTATTCCAGTACAGGGTAGCTTTGGGTACCCGTAGTGGCTTGGGTCGGCGAGTTGCTCCGCTGAACTGCAGACCCAAAAGGGCTAGGGAGGACCCGAAGATGGGGTCTCCTGGGAACGGAGGCACACTATTTTACCTCGGCTGAGGGAAAGGGCGCTTGGCGCAAGTGATTCACCCGGCCAGAACGTCAGCGTGTTACGGAGTTCTACGGGCTCGGACCTGAGAAAACAGGGGACGATACTGACTCAACACGGAGATTGTAAAATCTCGAGAAAGTGTTAGGTGTTGCCCACCCTGCTGCTCTGCAGATGTCTGCTAGGGAGGTGCCCCTGGCCAGTGCCCATGAGGACGCAACACCCCTGGTGGAGTGAGCTCGGACCCACGGGGGGGGGACACGGCCTGGTTGTGATAATCCAATGAAATGGCGTCGACAACCCAGTGGGCAAGCCTCTGTTTGGAGAAAGCGTTCCCTTTCCGCTGTCCCTCGAAGCAGACAAAGAGCTGCTCAGAGTGTCTAGTGCTCTGCGTGCGGTCCAGATAGATACGCAAAGCACGTACTGGACACAGCAATGAAAGGGTTGGGTCTGCCTCCTCCCGGGGCAGTGCTTGCAGGTTCACTACCTGATCCCTGAAAGGTGTGGTAGGAACCTTGGGCACATAGCCTGGTCGCGGTCTTAGGATCATGTATGTGTCTGCCGGACCGAACTCCAGGCAAGTGTCGCTAACAGAGAACGCTTGCAGGTCCCCAACCCTCTTGATGGAGGCGAGCGCGATCAGCAGGGCAGTCTTGAGAGAGAGGGCCCTGAGTCCAGCTGAATCTAGCGCCTCGAAGGGGGGTCTCCGGAGGCCCATGAGGACGACCGAGAGATCCCAGGAGAGAAATAGGTTAGGCCGGGAGGGAGTTAGCCTCCGGGCACCTTTGAGGAACCTGACAATTAAGTCGTGCTTACCAAGAGACTTGCCGTCTATCGTGTCATGGTGAGCCGCGATTGCGGCGACATACACCTTGAGGGTGGAGGGGGACAGCCTCCTCTCCAGCCTCTCCTGAAGAAACACGAGCACTGACCTAACCGCGCACTTCTGTGGGTCTTCGGCTCGGGAAGAACACCAGTTCGCAAACAGATGCCACTTTAGGGCGTAAAGATGCCTGGTCGAGGGGGCTCTGGCTTGGTTGATAGTATCTATGACAGTCGGTGGTAGGCCGGCTAGATCTTCCGCATCCCGTCCAGGGGCCAGACGTGGAGGTTCCAGAGGTCTGGGTGCGGGTGCCAGAGCGTGCCCCGTCCCTGAGAAAGAAGGTCCTTCCTCAGGGGAATTCACCAGGGAGGGGCTGTCACGAGGAGCGTGAGGTCCGAGAACCAAGTCCGGGTGGGCCAGTAGGGGGCCACCAGAATGACTTGCTCTTCGTCCTCCCTGACCTTGCATAGCACCTGTGCAAGAAGGCTCACTGGGGGAAATGCGTACTTGCGCAGCCCCACGGGCCAGCTGTGTGCCAGCGCATCTGCCCCGAGGGGAGTTTCTTGGGAGGCAAACAGGTCTACCTGGGCCTTGCCGAACCGGTCCCAGATCAGCTGGACCGATTGGGGGTGGAGCCTCCACTCTCTGCTGGGCAAGCTTTGTCTTGACAGCACGTCCGCTATCACATTGAGGTTGCCGGGATGTGAGTGGCGCGCGGTGATTGAGTCGCTGCTGACTCCAAACGAGGAGACGACGGGCGAGCTGTGACATGTGGAGAGAGCGTACTCCGCCTTGGCGATTTATGTAGGCTACCACTGTGGTGCTGTCTGTCCTGACTAGGACGTGTTTGTCTCGAATTAACGGGAGAAACTTCCTCAGGGCAAAGAGAACAGCCAGCAGCTCTAGGCAGTTGATGTGCCAATGCAGCGGGGCCCGGTTCCAACGCGTCGGGACACCTGCTGCAAGGGTACCCCTGCCCGTAGAAAGCAGAGGTCTGTCCAGGGTTTGAGGGTTTGGCGGCAGGCGGTGGTAACTTTCACATTGTGCGTGCCGCGGCGCCATGCTCGTCTCGGGACTTGAGTCTGAAGCCAGTGCTGAAGTGGTCTCATATGCATCAACCCCAGCGGCGTGGCCACCGTGGAGGATGCCATATGACCCAGGAGCTGTTGGAATCATTTTAGCAGGACCACGGTACCTGGCTTGAGGGAAGCAAGGCATTTCAGCACCGACTGAGCACGCGCGTTGGAGAGACGTGCTGTCATTGAGACTGAGTCTAACTCCAAACCGAGAAAAGAGATGCTCTGGACTGGGGTGAGCTTGCTCTTTTCCCAGTTGACCTGAAGCCCCAAACGGCTGAGGTGCCGGAGCACCTGGTCTCTGTGCGCGCATAGTAACTCTCGCGAGGGGGCCAGGATGAGCCAGTCGTCGAGGTAATTGAGTATGCATATGCCAGCTTCTCGGAGCAGGGCAAGAGCTGCCTCTGCGACTTTCGTGAAGACGCGAGGGGACAGAGACAGGCCGAAGGGGAGGACTTTGTACTGATACGCTTGGCCGTCGAATGCGAACCGTAGAAAGGGTCGATGTCGAGGGCGAATTGAGACGTGGAAGTACGCGTCCTTTAGGTCTACCGCTGCGAACCAATCTAGATGCCGGAGGCCAGATAGAATTTGTTTCTGGGTGAGCATTTTGAACGGGAGTTTGGACAGGGTCCGATTGAAAACTCGCAGGTCCAAGCTCGGTCGTAAGCCGCCGCCTTTCTTGGGTACAACGAAGTAAGGGCTGTAGAAACCCTTCTTCGTTTCGGTTGGAGGGACAGGCTCTATCGCATCCTTGATTACAAGGGAGGCGATTTCTTCACGCAGGGACTGGGCACGTTCGTCGTGTACTGCGGAAAAATGAATGCCCACAAAGGGGGGCGGAGGCCTGGCAAACTGAATTGCGTAACCGAGTCAAATGGTCCGGTGCAGCCAGCGTGACGGGCTGGGCAGTGAAAGCCACACCTCTAAGCTTCGTGCTAGGGGCACCAAGGGGACGAGTTTTTTTGACGTACCCGGCGGGGCTTCACAGCGGTGCGGAACAGGTAATACTGCATCAGGAGGCACCGAGGCTGCGGTGCTGAGAATAGACTCAAAGCACTTACCTTGCTCCGCGCACCCGGCAGGGGGCGGGTTCGCGACTGAGGAGGAGGTCTGATGTTGGAGTCCTCTGGACTCGTCTGAACCGCCCGGCCGGGGAACAGTCGTGGGGCTGAAGGCGGGGATGCCACATCCAGGAAGCTGGGATTGTTGAGGCCTGAAAGCAGAGTGCCGTGAGAACGGCATTTGCGGGCCATGTGACCCAGAGACAAAGAAGATAGCTCTTTTATTGAGAATTTGGGTACCGCAGCCCTTGTTAGGGGTTGCAGCAAATGAAAAAACACAAGATTCTCCTCCCGGCCCTCCACCGGGGGACGGAGCGGTCGTACCACCTCCGGAGCTAATATCTTGGACTGGGAGCCTTCCGGGTCCTCGAGGGGGTCCGTGAGACAGGGGGTGTGCACTTCCCGCGGTTGGCTCGACGCTGGGGCTGAGAGCTGGGCCCGGGTTGAGGCGGAGCAGAAGGTTTCTTGGCCGCGGGAGGACGCCCTCGGCGAGCAGACGGGGCATGGGCCATAGCGGCAGGTTTGCAGCGAGACATGATGTGAGAGATGGCCTCCGTCTGCTTCTTCACCAGGGAGAACTGCTGGGCAAAGTCCTTGATGGTGTCGCCGAAGAGGCCAAACTGGGAGACAGGAACGTTGAGGAAGCGAGTCTTGTCTGCTTCACGCATCTCGACCATGTTCAGCCATTGTTGATGCTCCTGGACCATGAGCGTGGCCATCACCTGCCCGAGCGCCTGCGCTGTGACACGCTGAGCGCAGTTCCTGCAGCGTGTCGGGATCAGGACCACCCCTGTGCATGTTTTATAGTGCCTTGGCTTGATGGACCTGCAGGAGAGCCAAGGCATGCAGGGCGGAAGCGGCGCATCCGGTGGCGCTGTAGGCCTTTGCGGTCAGCAAGGATGTTGCTCTACAGGTCCGGGAAGGGAATACAGGGCGGCCCCGCCAGGTGGTAGGGCTTCCGGGGCATAAATGGAGCGCAACTGCCCTGTCCACCTGGGGAATCGCGTGTACCCGTGGCACGCTCCGCCGTCGAGGGTGGCGAGGGCGGATGAGCAGGTGGCGGTGTGACGAGTGGAAAAGGGTTCTCTCCACGAAGACGTCAGCTCATCATGCACTTCCGGGAAGAATGGGACTGGGGTGGGACGAGGCTGTGAGCGGCGTCCAGACCCCAGGAACCAGTCGTCCAGCCGTGATGGCTGTGGGGAGGATGGAGGGTTCCAATCCAAGCACACGCTAGTGGCTGCCCGGGAAAGCATGTTGGTCATCTGCGCGTCGGCCTCAGCCTGGGCGTGCAGGCCCGAAAGCGGCAGCCCAGGGGAGTCCTCAGCGTCAGATACCGCGCCCTCCGATGCCGCGGCGAGCTCTTCGGCTTCGGTGTCAGCAGGGTAGGTGGACTGGCTGTAAGTTGTAAGCAAGGTTGTAAGGTTGTAAGCCCGGTTGTAAGCAAGCCGCGACCCCAACGTTGTCATGGTCATGTTCTCGCAGTGAGAACATGAACCATCCACAAACGCAGCCTCGGTGTGATCGCTACCCAGACACACAGCACTCTACCGCATCCAGGAACAACACAGGGGCGGAAAGGCATCTTTATAAAGACGCGTCCTTAAAAAGAGGAAATTACTCTTTAAACAAAATCACTCTTTTATGAAAAAAAATCACTCTTTTATGAGAGTTTTTAATCTGCAACTGTCGCTCAGGGGCAGGAATGCACAGCCGTGCAAACAGGAGAAAGCCGCTGTTGTGCGCCGTAGAATCCAACAGCATGCAGCAGAGGAATGTCAGGAACTCGGTGTGTAACACACAGCAACTGCAGACACGACCATCGGCTCCGAAGAAATTTTCTGAATGAACTCCCGTATTTGCACCGCTTAAATACCCGTATGTCCAGGGCAGGACATGCAAATACCGGCTGCCAACTCTCATTGGCCTTTTTTCATAGATCAGAGGTGGATATCGGTGCTCAAGAGAGACCCCTAGTGTCGCTTCTCTGACACAACATGGAGAGAGCGACAGAAGGGGAACTGCATTGCTCTCCGACGTTGATTCCACTAGTGATGGGAAGATAGGATTTTTACTTACTTGAATCTTTGAGTCTCGTTCAGCAAAATGAACAAATCTTTATTCAAGTAATTTAATTCATTTAAGCAGAATTAAATAAAAATTTTCAATAGTCAAATCCCTCAACATGTCTACTTACGCAAACTTTGATTATAGTCCCAATAAGGAAAAATGTATAATGCCTTTTCCCCCTGAAAGAATAGGAACAGAAAACGATGCCTTCCCAGACGCATCTATAGTGTTAAGATTTTTAAGCTTTTTAAATCTTTGACGAGGAACATAGAGAGATAAAAGGCGTGGCTGGCTCCCATACAAGTCATGTCGCCTGTTCCCGTAAAAGTACTGGGAACCTAACAGCGGTATGTGACACCTTTTATTGGGGGCGTTGGGGAGGGTTACGTGAAACCAACCCAGCTGCTTCTAGCACGCAGCAGCTTGCTTGCACCTGGCTCGGCAGTCACGTAACACGTGCAGTGTATGGCGTTTTGAAGTTGGACCCCTTGTGTCACTACAACCGACACAACGCCGAGTGAGTGACAGAAGGGGAAAGTCAGTGTTACTGTTGTAACCTCCGTTCCCTGATGGAAGGAACGAAACGTTGTGTTCCCCTTGCCACGTAACTATCCCTACCACTGAAATGTGCCTTAACATTATTCTCGGCTCCTCAATGAAAACCTGTCTGACAGATGCTCACTCGCTCCCCTTTATACCCGTATGTCCGGGGGCGGGACATGCAAATTCTGTCTGCCAATTTGACATTGGCCTTTTCTCAAGTTCAGAGGTACTCAAGGCTCTCAGAAGAGACCCCTTGTGTCACTACAATCGACACAACGTCTCGTTCTTTCCATTGGGAAACGGAGGTTTACAACAGTAAACATGACGTTCTGTGTGTACAATAGTTTTTAGAATAGAATTTTAGTTATGAGGAACAAGTTTTGCTGGAAGACAATTTGGTAACTCGTGACTCCCCACCCTGTTCTTATTCAATCATACCTTTGTGTATATAAAAAACAGGATATATAAAGATTGTAATTGTTAAATCAATCAAGATAATGTAATCAATCAAAAGTATATAAAAAATGTCTCATATGTAATATATTTTTGTTGAATGTAACCCTAACCCAAACCTTAACCTAACTTCAAGAAACATCTTAATATTGATTACTCCCAGGAAAAGAGCCAGCTAATTCCAATGCTTATAACTGCCTGATATTAAACAAATGAATGGGTATTTTATTGCAATTCAGTTATCCATCACATCTAGAATGTACAATGTTTGAATGTATCAGTTATTAGAATGTAAAGTGTGTTATTAGTCAAGTAAATTGTTTTCTTTTGATGGCCATTTTGTCGTTTAATAACTCTGTTATACTGGTGTCTCATTAAATATGGGGAATCCAATGTAATATTTCACTTAAAATAGTTGATGTGTACTGTATTATTAAGTCATGGAGCCTAAACTGTTAAATAGAATATTAAAGATGTGAATAGGTTTTGCTATACTTTGTCTTTTTTATATAAAAATTGGTTAAAAATGTTCTTCCTGCAAGTCAACATGTACCAGGAACTAAGCTATTATTTTAAGTTGTTCCACCAGTTTCTAAACAAACATGTGGTCATTGGTTTCTCATATTAAATGTCACCTCACCTGTCTGGTAGGTTCTCTTGGAGGCAACTATATAACTGTGATGACACCTTCTTTAGACTTCAGAATCAGAAGGTTGCTATTTGGATTAACCCTGGATTTTAGACTTTACTGAAGAGATAATTAAAAAGTAAGTAGAAAAAAATGTGTTTGTTTGTTTTCATTTCTTGTTTCTTTTTGTTTTAGTGCAAAAATTTGGGAGTGTGTGCTTTCATTTAATCTCGGTTTCCACTCAGTGTGATCTTAGGTGTTGCTTTGATGCTCCCAATATAACTATTTTGATGTTATCCACCCCAACACTTGATTATATTCATAATAAACAAGACCGTTATGTAATAAATTAGTTTTTTTAGCAACATGTCAAAAATGTTGATGCACTTGCAAGGTTGCTAATCTATTTAGTTAATTTACTAAACTGGTTAATATTTGGTAACTATAACTGTATTTGTTTGTTGCTGTAAAGCTCTTGATTCTTCTCAGTCATGATATCAAACTCACCACCCATGTGGATTTTTTTTTTGTTAATCAAACTGCTTATAATTAATTGTTTTTGATTTTAAACTTTTTTTATAAACTTTATTAATATGCTTGATTTTTACTTTTAGGGCTATTGCCTAAAGAACAGCAATGGAGCGGAGAAATATTTTTGGTCTTCTGTATATTTGCTCATCTATATTTTCTCTAATCGGTGAGTCATGAAACTTGTTCTAAATCCCTCTTCATTATGTGTACACTGCACTATTTCAGAAGACAAAACTTTTCAGATATATTAAAGCAATAAATAAATAATTAAAAAACAACAACAAAAGTTAGTGAGAAGAAATTAACAAATGAAGTATGGGAAAACTGGCAGCTTCAATGTACACAACAAACACAAGTTCTGTGTCAAATTATGTTTAGTAAATATTTGTTGTTCTTATAGTAAAATGTTGGGTACATAGACTCAAACCAAAAGATACATTCAAAGAAGCACAAGGCTTAAAAGTCCAAGATCCAAAATAAAAAGTTTCACTGAAGAATAATACAAACTTAAACATAAGGATAAACAACAAAAATTAAAGTTGGCAAAAAAGGTAGACAAAAAGTAGCGTTTCAATGTACAACCATTGGAGGAAACTCCCAACTGTGTGATCTGCATTTGGATCGCTATCATGCCCATATTCCTTTACTATTAATAGAGTACTAAACTTTAAAAGATGCTAAACCTTTTGCAATATTTCCTCTATTTTAGGTCTAATTTGGTTTCTCAAAGGATGTCTATTATTAGCAATGTACTGTGTCCAATTTTCCCTAATGTCCCTGCAATGTAACATTAGTAAATTGGGCATTAGTCTTTTGGAGCTGCTAACCGCTATATTTATGGTTAAGATTCATGTGAACTCAAGGCAAACCTACTCTTAAAAAACAATTTTAGCTTATTTTTAAGATTTACGCATAATGAAATTGTGTAACTTTTAAATAAATAAATTTATTAAAACTTATAATATTGAGTTTTTTAGTTTTAAATTTTATTTAGTTAAAGATTACTATTAGTTAAAATTATTTTTTGAGCGTTTTAACAATATTTATTAGAGTTCTGCAACCCAACCCAGGATTGACGAGACCAGAGAACCCAAGAAACCAACGGATTTCGAGTCGGGTTCAGGTTTGTAATTAATGAAAAAATAAACAGGCTTACATACTTGTTTAGCGCAATCGCTCTCACTCACAGACATGCATGTACGGTTTTGCATGCATCTGTTCTGTTTCCATTGTTTTCCTGTGTAAACACATGCTGGACGTGTCAGGTTCCCACTTAAAATCTGAAACGTTGGGGCTGGGTAGGGTCAGGACACACGGGTCTTGGGTACGGGTCCAGTTTTATTTTAAGGCCTGTGCCGACCTCAAGTATATATTGATTGTCAAATATAATTTAAATAATTATAAGGATTTTAAGCACTGACAATTTACTGTGTCCCATTTTCCTGTAAATCAACTCCATATAATGTAACGTAATACTTGAACACACACATTAAACAATACATATAATACTAGTTATGGAGAAAGGAACTCTTAGCACAATTTTGATGTACAAAGCAAGCCCAGATAGGACTTGTGATAGAAATCAAATATTATCAGCCTATGAAAGGCTCATTTTAGTTACCTCAGAAATACGCCATGTCTTAACTATCACTCCACTTTTGCCGTGGAGTTCAAAGTGGTGCTAGACACTGGCGTAGACGCTCTAACATGAATCTTGAACGGAGCTTCATGATTGCTGTAGGAAAGCAGATTTTCTCAGTCCACCAGCAGACTAATATTGTGGAGGATGAGAGTTTAAGAGATTTACTTCCCATTGCAATGAATACTAAACCTATTGGAACTAAAGCCATCTTTACCCAGCAAAGGTGGCACAGAAGCTGCATCTGAAGTGGCAATTATCTGTATTTTCACAGAGCAGGAATAAATGCATTTACACAGGAGTAGCAAATGTATAAATAATGTTATGAGAAGAATATTTTAAATGTAAAATTATGAAAATTATAATATTAAATGGATGAAATAATGAATGAATGATATGGGGACTAATTCTTTCAATAAGTCAACCTCCCAATTAAACTTTTTTTAATGTTACTTAAATAAGTGATGCCTTTCTATCTTTATACTGTGTTAGGCCTTGTTTGGAAAATGTTAATAAAGCATTTTATTGTTACATATTTTTTTGTTTTCTTTCCAAAGATGGCAATACATGCATTTTAACAGGAAATAAGTATCTATGGTGTCAAATTTAAGCATTTTCAAAATCTGCAATTAATTACGATTAACCACCAAAAAATATGCGAATAATCGTGATTAAAAATGTTAATGACTGACACCCCTAATAAAACTGTATATATTGCGGGGGAGTGATCCGCCCCTCCGGCTCATCATCATCGCCCCACCTCTTAGGGCCGTCCTTCAGCCAGGCTCACGATGGGATGACAGCGGTGAATGAAGCACACATTATGTGAATAATGCTTCATCACTGCTGTCTTTAAAATGCAGAGCGCACCTCTTCTCAGGTAGCCAGCTTCAAATCTACATGTGTGCACACACACTAGCAGCCTCGCACACCCAGGAGCTGGGAGGGTTTGGATGAGTTGATGTGCCACCGGACCCGCTCCTCGGAACCCCGGGCCGATTAGATGAGTCGCCGGGCTAGGAAGACAGGCCGCCAAGGACGCTCTCTCACACACACACAAACAAGCATCCTTGTTTTTCCAATAACTTGTTAGAAACAGCCTTTTGTTACTAGGTCTAAAGTGTAATTTTTTCATAAGTAAAGGATGCTTGGGTGCATATTTTAAACTAGCTAAATTCGTGGCTTAAGTAGTTCTACATGAGCTTTTTTTATGACAGTCCCCTACTTACTGTATTAATTTATTTGTTCCTTGTCCTGTTGTATAAAAGCAATATCACACTTGCAATTGTGCTGTATTGCTGTGATTACCTGCGGTACTCTGCCTGTATTCACAGCCGTTCTAATAGATAGAAATACAACACTCTTTTTCTTGTAATGGGCACGTGTCAAATGTGTCGAACTGTGAAAGATTGAGTGCTCAACCGTGTGCGTGATGACCCTGAGTGAGGAAAAACAAAGCATTCATGAGTCTTTTTTCTTTTTGGAGCATTGCAAATGTTATATTTGTGGTGAGAGTCATCTAAACTTAAAACAAACATATTGAATGATGCATAGTGATTTTTAATGTTAATTGATATAAATGACATTTTTATATTTGACAATGTACTATCTCCCTTTTCCCTGTAATTTTACTCTGTACAGCAACTCAGAATACAACAGACTTTACTAACAGCAGCAACCTCACAACTGCATCTCCGAATAACAGCAACCTCACAACTGCATCTCCGAATAACAGCAACATCACAACTGCATCTCCGAATAACAGCAACATCACAACTGCATCTCCGAATAACAGCAACATCACAACTGCATCTCCAAATAACAGCAACATCACAACTACATCTCCGAATAACAGCAACATCACAACTACATCTCCGAATAACGGCAACATCACAACTGCATCTACTATTAGCACCACCACTTCAACTGCATCTACTATTAGCACCACAACTGCACCTGTTACAAAGTTTAATCTAATTTTCAGCATTAGTGAGACATTCATTGCTGTCTACTCAAATTTGAATGATCCTGAAACCATAAAGCTGAAAGATCGCATCACCACTGGGGTAATATTTTTATCCATTGTCTAATGGTTAGACTTATCCTAATATTTGTAATACTCTGCGTCTATTTAAAAAAAAATATTGATATTATACACTTATAATATTTCTACATGTTCAGGATGAAAAGCTTGATAAGAACTTGCTTTACTTTGACTGAATGACTACTCTCTCTCTCTTTCTTTCTCTCTGTCTCTCTCTCTCTCTTTCTTTACATATTGTGTATATATGACTGTTTATTTATTATCTATTATAGTTTTTCAAAGTTTACCAGACCCGCTTTCAAAACTTTGTTCGCATGGTTATTCTGCGATTCAGGTAAACAGTGCATGAAACACAAACAAAAAAATATCACACACTGTTTACTTTTCATCATAACAGATTGATTTATGCATCATTTTTAAATTGTTTTCTTGTTTGAATAGTCATTTGATTTGTTATGTTATAAGTCAACTCCACAATTGATTCAATTGTTTTATTCCATTTTACATTTGCTAATTATTTGACTGTATTTCATCATGATTGTTTCTTCTCAGGAGCGGCTCCGTTGTGACAGATAGTGTCCTTGAATTTAACAACAATGGCACTATCCCTAATGTGTCAGATGTGACAAACACCTTAGTTCAGGCAGCTACAAATGGAAGTTTCAACTTCACAGTTGACACAAACTCCATCAATATTACAGAACTTGCTGGTCAGTATGTGGTTGCAGATTTACAGTAACTTTGAATGTATTCATTTTGTTCTCTAATGTAGTGATCGTGCACAATTAAGCACAGCAATTATCTGTGGTTCAGGCCGTTTCATTTCACAATTTTTTATTTATTTTTTAACTCAACTCAAGGCCAATGTATATAACGATACATTGTGATCGTTTATGTTAATTCATATAATGTTCATAATAATAATTATAATATTTTTTTTAATATCACTGACAATGTACTGTGTCCCTTTTTCCTGTAATTCTACATAAAACAGTAACTCAGAATGTGACCTCAACTACAACATTCACTAGCAGCATCACAACTGCATCTCCAAACAACACCAACATCACAACTGCATCTCCAAACAACACCAACATCACAACTGCATCTCCAAATAACACCAACATCACAACTGCATCTCCAAACAACACCAACATCACAACTGCATCTCCAAATAACAGCAGCAACACAACTGCATCTCCAAATAACAGCAGCATCACAAATGCATCTCCAAATAACAGCAGCATCACAACTGCATCTACTATTAGCACCACCACTTCAACTCCACCTGTTACAAAGTTTAATTTAAGTTTCAGCATTAGTGAAACATTCATTGCCATCTACTCAAATTTGAACGATCCTGAAACCATAAAGCTGAAAGATCGCATCACCACTGGGGTAATATTTTTATCCACTGTCTAATGGTTATACTTATCCTAATATTTGTAATGCTGTGCATCTATTTAAAAAAAAACAATTGATATTATACACTTATAATATTTCTACATGTTCAGGATGAAAAGCTTGATAAGAACTTGCTTTACTTTGACTGAATGACTACTCTCTCTCTCTCTCTCTTTCTTTCTCTCTGTCTCTCTCTCTCTTTCTTTACATATTGTGTATATATGACTGTTTATTTATTATCTATTATAGTTTTTCAAAGTTTACAAGACCCGCTTTCAAAACTTTGCTCGCATGGTTATTCTGCGATTCAGGTAAACAGTGCATGAAACACAAACAAAAAAATATCACACACTGTTTACTTTTTATCATAACAGATTGATTTATGCATAATGTTTAAATTGGTTTATTGTTTTCTTGTTTGAATAGTCATTTGATTTGTTATGTTATAAGTCAACTCCACAATTGATTCAATTGTTTTATTCCATTTTACATTTGCTAATTATTTGACTGTGTTTCATCATGATTGTTTCTTCTCAGGAGCGGCTCCATTGTGACAGATAGTGTCCTTGAATTTAGCAACAATGGCACTATCCCTAATGTGTCAGAAGTGAGAAACACCTTAGTTCAGGCAGCTACAAATGGAAGTTTCAACTTCACAGTTGACACAAACTCCATCAATATTACAGAACTTGCTGGTCAGTATGTGGTTGCAGATTTACAGTAAATTTGAATGTATTCATTTTGTTCTCTAATGTAGTGATCTTGCACAATTAAGCACATCAATTATCTGTGGTTCAGGCCGTTTCATTTCACAATTTTTTTTTTTTTAACTCAACTCAAGGCGAATGTATATAACGATACATTGTGATTGTTTATGTTAATTCATATAATGTTCATAATAATAATTATAATATTTTTTTATATCACTGACAATGTACTATGTCCCTTTTTCCTGTAATTCTACACAAAACAGTAACTCAGAATGTGACCTCAACTACAACATTCACTAGCAGCATCACAACTGCATCTCCAAACAACACCAACATCACAACTGCATCTCCAAACAACACCAACATCACAACTGCATCTCCAAATAACAGCAGCAACACAACTGCATCTCCAAACAACACCAACATCACAACTGCATCTCCAAATAACAGCAGCATCACAACTGCATCTCCAAATAACAGCAGCATCACAACTGCATCTACTATTAGCACCACAACTGCACCTGTTACAAAGTTTAATTTAAGTTTCAGCATTAGTGAAACATTCATTGCTGTCTACTCAAATTTGAATGATCCTGAAACCATAAAGCTGAAAGATCGCATCACCACTGGGGTAATATTTTTATCCAATGTCTAATGGTTATACTTATCCTAATATTTGTAATACTCTGCATCTATTTAAAAAATATATTGATATTATACACTTATAATATTTCTACATGTTCAGGATGAAAAGCTTGATAAGAACTTGCTTTACTTTGACTGAATGACTACTCTCTCTCTCTCTCTTTCTTTCTCTCTGTCTCTCTCTCTCTCTTTCTTTACATATTGTGTATATATGACTGTTTATTTATTATCTATTATAGTTTTTCAAAGTTTACAAGACCCGCTTTCAAAACTTTGCTCGCATGGTTATTCTGCGATTCAGGTAAACAGTGCATGAAACACAAACAAACAAATATCACACACTGTTTACTTTTCATCATAACAGATTGATTTATGCACAATGTTTAAATTGGTTTATTGTTTTCTTGTTTGAATTGTCTTTTGATTTATGTTATAAATCAACTCAACAATTGATTCAATTGTTTTATTCCATTTTACATTTGCTAATTATTTGACTGTATTTCATCATGATTGTTTCTTCTCAGGAGCGGCTCCGTTGTGACAGATAGTGTCCTTGAATTTAACAACAATGGCACTATCCCTAATGTGTCAGATGTGAGAAACACCTTAGTTCAGGCAGCTACAAATGGAAGTTTCAACTTTACAGTTGATACGAACTCCATCAATATTACAGAACTTGCTGGTCAGTATGTGGTTGCAGATTTACAGTAACTTTGAATGTATTCATTTTGTTCTCTAATGTAGTGATCGTGCACAATTAAGCACAGCAATTATCTGTGGTTCAGGCCGTTTCATTTCAAAATGTAAAAAAAATTTAAACACAACTCAAGGCGAATTTATATTACGATACATTGTGATTGTTTATGTTATTTCAAATAATAATGTTCATAAAAATAATAATTATAATATTTGTTTATTGACAATGAACTGTGTTCCTTTTTCCTGCAATTGTTCACTAAATAGTAACCCAGAATGTGACCTCAACTACAACATTCACTAGCAGCATCACAACTGCATCTCCAAATAACAGCAACATCACAACTGCATCTCCAAATAACACCAACATCACATCTGCATCTCCAAATAACACCAACATCACATCTGCATCTCCAAATAACAGCAGCATCACAACTGCATCTACTATTAGCACCACAACTGCACCTGTTACAAAGTTTAATGTAATTTTCAGCATTAGTGAAACATTCAATGCTGTCTACTCAAATTTGAACGATCCTGAAACCATTAAGCTGAAAGATCGCATCACCACTGAGGTAATATTTTTATCCATTGTCTAATGGTTATACTTATCCTAATATTTGTAATACTCTGCATCTATTTAAAAAAAAAAAACAATTGATATTATACACTTATAATATTTCTACATGTTCAGGATGAAAAGCTTGATAAGATCTTGCTTTACTTTGACTGAATGACTACTCTCTCTCTCTCTCTCTTTCTTTCTCTGTCTCTCTCTCTCTCTTTCTTTACATATTGTGTATATATGACTGTTTATTTATTATCTATTATAGTTTTTCAAAGTTTACAAGGCCCGCTTTCAAAACTTTGTTCGCATGGTTATTCAGCTATTCAGGTAAACAGTGCATGAAACACAAACAAACAAATATCACACACTGTTTATGTTTCATCATAACAAATTGATTTATGCACAATGTTTAAATTGGTTTATTGTTTTCTTGTTTGAATTGTCTTTTGATTTATGTTATAAATCAACTCAACAATTGATTCAATTGTTTTATTCCATTTTACATTTGCTAATTATTTGACTGTATTTCATCATGATTGTTTCTTCTCAGGAGCGGCTCCGTTGTGACAGATAGTGTCCTTGAATTTAACAATAATGGCACTATCCCTAATGTGACTCTAGTGGCAAGAACTCTTGTTCAGGCAGTTAAAGATGGAAATTTCACCTTCACAATTGATGTTAACTCCATCAACGTTACAGACTCTTCAGGGAACAGTTGTTAGTATACATTTATACATATTTCATCATGTAATGATTTCTTTAAAAGTATGACTGTTTCCACAGCACTGAAAATAAATACAGTAATTATGCTAAGTCAGGATTTGTAATATTTTTGCTTTTCATACAGCTTCCAGGTCTCCAGTCTTGGCCAGTATGCTCACAGCTTTGTGGATGACCCTCACATCATTTCTATTGTCAGCTGTAATGCACCTCTAAGCATCACATTCACACAAAGAAACAAACAAATCACATTTACTCATTTAAACGTACCAATACAAGACGATCATGTCATCTTTGATCTTTTAGTTTCTATGCTACAATTTATAACTGGCTTTGTTATGCAAGATTGTAAATGGATTGAAAATATGATATTTACTGCTTATTTAAAGTCAATGTGAAATTGAAACTTCCTTTCTTAATGCACATTTCTGGCCTTATTTTTGAACTATTTATCCATACATGGCATTCCAAAGAAAGAAAGTATTGATCTTCATATTTATTTATCAAAATATAATAGCTTGTTTTGCCTTTATTGGATGTGGAGAAAGGAGGAATAAGGTCACAGCTGTGTTCGAGGCATTTCACTCGTGAATGCTTCCAAACTTTTTGTCAAGACAAAATTGGGATCGCTGGCATATTCCATGTACTACAATATTTTAGTAAAAAAATACATGTACTGTAAGTAAATAATGCTGTTTATTAATATGTGTTATATTGATTTATATATAAATAAAAAAAAAGGTTAAATATCATGTTTCCTCATGTTCATTTAGTAAAGAAATGTGTGCAAACATTTAGTGAAAACAAAGATAAGAAATTATGCCTTTATTACTGTATTCTTGCATTTACGCATATTTAATCTGTTGGCATCAGCAGCTGATTAGTTGAATTGATGTTTTCTCTGAATTAAAAAAAAAAATACCCTAAAAGATATTTCAGAGCAAATACATCAATACTAATATATTGAATATCAGCAAAATGTTGAAAAATGTCAAGAATAACCCGCTTGACCATTTATTTAAACTGCTCCTTGTGGTGACAGGATTCATTGTCTACACCACTCACTCAATGGACTTTCATTGTGTTCTTGGACAAGCTTATCATTAGGGCCCAAGCACAAAGTGCGTAGGACCCTATTGTTTTCGTTAGGATTATTATTATTATTATAATTTTTTTTTTTACGACTATTGGGGCACTTTTGGGGCTCTTAACGTGCTCAAAAACTCTTGAAACTTTGCACACGGGTCAGAACCCGCGGCTGTCAGGGCCGGGCTGAAGCTGGTACCCGGGCGTGGCAGGGGGGCTCGACAGCGCCCCCTGGAACAGGGTCCGAAAACTTGGTCTATAACTCAAACACGCTTGCATGTAATAATATGAAACTCGGTGCACGTATAGATCTCATCGTTTCATATATCCTTCATACTTTTACTTTTTACCCCAGACCAACAAGAAACCGTCTATTTAGGGTTGTTTGAAAAACGCACGCAATGGAATTTGGAATACTCCTCCCAGAGAATTCCACCAATCGCCACCAAACTCGGTCAGCATGATGTCAACACATTGAGCATGAAAAATTGCCGGCAGATTTTTGATATCTCTAACGGTTTGGCCGTGGCGAGGAAACGAAATGATGGCGCGAAAAGAGAAACAGGAAGTGTGTTATAACTTCTGCATACATTAATTGATCTCCATGAAACCGCAGCAGCGTGATCGCTGGAAGAAGCCGATCGCATGGATGTGACTATTGTCAGTCAAAGTTATAGCGCCACCAACTGGCAGAAGGAAGTGTGTCACTTTCAAAATGCTTTGAAATCACCCACTTATTTTTACCCGATTTACTTAAAACTTTAGGTGTATAATGTAAACACACGGCAGATGTAGACATGTGAAAGGATTATTGATATCTTCGATACTGTCGCCGCGCAACGCTTCAAACTCGAATATTCTTTTTTGATGCTTTTGAGACTCTTAGCATACTTGAAATTGCATGAAACTCGACAGACACATCACATTTATTAGCCAGTACACATGTGCAAAGTTTCAGAAACGGGCGTGGTGCAGGGGCTCAGTAGCGCCACCTTTTGACAAAAGTGGGGGTTGCTTTACACTTTGACCCACAGTCACAAAACTCAGGAATTATATTGTTCTCATCGAGCCGGACAACTTTCTAATTTACAGTCATTAGCTCAGACCAACAGAAAGTCAGATATTGTGGTTTGAATGTGGATGTTTTGGAGAATTTTCTCTCCCTCTCTCACTGACCCTACGTCTCTCTGTGTCTGGGGGAGGGTGCTGATTTTGCTGAGGAGTGAAAATGCTTTTATTTTTTGTTTTTCAAGGTTTTGGGGCCCTTAACGTGCTCGAAAACTCTTGAAACTTTGCACACGGGTCGGAACCCGCGGCCATCAGGGTCGGACCGAAGATGGTACCTGAGCGTGGCAGGGGGCTCGACAGCGCCCCTGGAATGGGATTCGAACACTTGTCCATATATCAAACATGCTTGCATGTAATGATATGAAACTCGGTACACTTGTAGGTCTCGTCGGGCCGAACAACTTTCGTGCTCTAAGTTTTACGCCAGCCCAACAGTAAGTCGGCTATTATGGGTTGTTTGGAAACACGTGCTCTGGAATTATATATTTTCCGCCTAGAGAATGAATCCAATCGCCACCAAACTCGGTCGGCATGAAGTCAAGACATTGAGGATGCTACATTCGGACGGATTTTTGATATCTCAAACGGTTTGGCCGTGGCGAGGAAATTGATTTATGACTAAAAAGGACACATGAAGTGTGTTATAACTTAGTTAGTTCTATCTACAGTTACAAAACTTGGCGTGTATATTGTTCTCGTCGAGCCGAACAACTTTCTAATTTACAGTCATTAGCTCCGACCAACAGAAAGTCAGATATTGTGGTTTGAATGTGGATTTATTAAAATTTTTCTCTTTCTGAGTGACCAATCCTCCTCCCTTTCTGTGTTTTTTCTCTCAGTGTCTCTCTGTCTGACAGACAGAATGGGCCTGCCAAATTTTTTTTGTGTGTGTGTGTGTGTGTGTGTGGGGAGGGAGGGGGGTTCTCTGTTGGGTTTAGATTTGCTTTTTGATTGTTTGATTGTTTTTCAAGGTTTCTGGGACTTTTGGGGCCCTTAACATGCTCGAAAACTCTTGAAACTTTGCACACAGGCCAGAACCCGCGGCCATCAGGGCCGGGCTGAATCTGGTACCGAGCGTGGCAGGGGCTCGACAGCGACACCTGGAATGGGATTCAAACACTTGTCCATATATCAAACATGCTTGTATGTAATAATATGAAACTCGAACACTTCTAGATCTCGTCGGGCCGAACAACTTTCTAATTTACAGTCATTAGCTCAGACCAACAGAAAGTCAGATATTTTGGTTTGAATGTGGAACACATTTCAAATTAACTTTGAAGCTCCAAAAAGCACATCAAAAGTAACATAAAAGAAGGGAGTGTGTTATAACTTCTGCATACATTAACTGATCTCGATGAAACTTCAGCAGTGTGTTTGCGGGAAGAGGCCGGTCGCATGGATGTGACTACTGTGAGTCAAAGTTATAGCGCCACCAACTGGCAGAAGGAAGTGTGTCACTTTCAAAATGCTTTGAAATCACCCTCTTATGTCTCAAGTGAACAAACAGACCAACAGAAAATCAGATATTTTGGTTTGAATGTGGAACACATTTAAAATTAACTTTGAAGCTCCAAAAGCACATCAAAAGTAACATAAAAGAAGGGAGTGTGTTATAACTTCTGCATACATTAACTGATCTCGATGAAACTTCAGCAGTGTGTTTGCGGGAAGAGGCCGGTCGCATGGATGTGACTACTGTGAGTCAAAGTTATAGCGCCACCAACTGGCAGAAGGAAGTGTGTCACTTTCAAAATGCTTTGAAATCACCCTCTTATGTCTCAAGTGAACAAACAGACCAACAGAAAATCAGATATTTTGGTTTGAATGTGGAACAC
The DNA here is from genome assembly GCF_025860055.1 of Xyrauchen texanus. Taxonomy (NCBI): domain Eukaryota; kingdom Metazoa; phylum Chordata; class Actinopteri; order Cypriniformes; family Catostomidae; genus Xyrauchen; species Xyrauchen texanus. The sequence goes on along the minus strand of NC_068320.1, from coordinate 5,299,412 downwards.
ATTGCAAATGAACTTTGAAGCTCCAAAAAGCACATAAAGGCAGCATAAAAGCAAGGAAGTGTGTTATAACTTCTGCATACATTAACTGATCTCGATGAAACTTCAGCAGTGTGTCACATGGATGTGACTATTGTGAGACAAACTTATAGCGCCACCAACTGGCAGAAGGGAGTGTGTCACTTTCAAAATGCTTTTAAATCACCCTCTTATGTCTCAAGTGAACAAACAGACCAACAGAAAGTCAGATATTTTGGTTTGAATGTGGAACACATTGCAAATGAACTTTGAAGCTCCAAAAAGCACATAAAGGCAGCATAAAAGCAAGGAAGTGTGTTATAACTTCTGCATACATTAACTGATCTCGATGAAACTTCAGCAGTGTGTAAATTATAATTACATTAATAAACCTGAACAGAGACCTCCGGATAAATACTGGCCTTCTGGATTAACACGTTTAAGTGCTGCAAAAGATATTGACCTATGACATCAAAAATTATTCTACATTTGAATTACCTCATAGATGTGACTATTGTGGTTCACGGTCCTAGGCACTGTCCCTGTCTCAAATGGCACACTTCATATGAATTTTCAGTCTTGTGTACTTATTTCGTGTGTCCATTAACTCCATGAGACCGTAGGGTGTCTCATTTTTCATTTTAGGTATCGGAAGGGTGCTCACGCATACTTTGTGGTTGATATGTGCCCTCCATGCGAACTTTTGCAGAGCCCACGCTAATGCGAGCTCTACAGCACACGTCTTCTCGACGGTCAAAGCGAGGTTACGTTATTGCCCATCGTGCACAGCGACCCTAAAGGCACGGGGGTGGCGGTGCCACCGGCTTGGGCCCGCCATCGCTGCTCGCAGCTATATTTTCTATTTGTATTTCCACACAAACTTTCTTAGCACCATTAATAAATTGCATGGCTTTTAATATCTGTCACGATTCACTGTTGTCTGCCTGTGTTTCTCCACTGTCATCTGTTCCCGGACTACACTTCCCATAATTCCCTGCTCTCATCTCTTTCAGCTGTCCTTCATTGTCCTCACCTTTGTTTCATTTAGTCATTATCCTTTGTGTATTTAAAGCCCTGTTGTTTGTATCATTTGTGGTCAGTTGTTGCATGTATTTGAGAGCAGGGAATTATGGGAAGTGTAGTCCGGGAACAGATGACAGATGACAGGGGAGAAACACAGGGCAGACAACAGTGAATTGTGACATACAATAAACAGGGCTTTAAATACACAAAGGATAATGACTAAATGAAACACAAGTGAGGACAATAAAGGACAGCTGGCAGAGATGAGAGCAGGGAATTATGGGAAGTGTAGTCTGGGAACAGATGACGGGAGAAACACAGGGCAGACAACAGTGAATCGTGACAATATCACTGCTGTTCTGATTTTATCTGGCACTCATTTATCTCACATTCCACTTGAGCCTTTTTTCCTGAACTTCCAACTACAGTTGTAATCAAATGTATTCAACCCCCCTGACCAGCAATATATTCAATTAATCAACTACAACCTCAGTAAACAGTCAAAGTAACTTTTTAATACACATTTGAGTGAATTTAAGAACAAAGAGTTCAGTTTACCCACATTTTTAAATAGAAAATAACAGTATCTCCACAAATGTCATGTCAAAAATATTCAACCCCCTAAAGTCATTTGTTGAGCATAATTCACCCTTAATAACATCAAATAAATGTATCAGGTACTTGTTCTCAGGCTTCGGACACCTCTCTATTAGAATTTTTCTTGGAGAATGTTCCTTCAGGATTTTAAATTAGGACTTTATTCATTCACTGGCGAACTTCACACAAAGTGTGAACAGTAGTTTTGTTTTATATACATTGGCGGTCTGTCAGTGGCAACAATTCCTCAAAAATGTAATGTTTTTTTTTTTTTTTATCATTTTATCATTTGGACTTTTATTCCCTCATGCTGTAATTTCTATGCACTTCTGAAACTCATCACATCATGATAACATGAAGACAATGTTGAAATCTTGAAATAGTCTTGAGAGTCATTTACATTATCAGAAAAGGCTTATGGGTTCCCAGCAAACAAAACTTTTTCCAAAACGTACAAAACTTAACAGCATTGCATTGTGGTTGCAGTTATATTGCAGTTCAGCATTTCAAAACTTTCTAGGCACCACGCATTAAATAAAAAAAACAAGTGCAAACAAAATAAATCTTTTTAGAAACATGGTAAAAATACCAACCTGTTATATTATTCTTGTTATACTCTTGGTATATTGTGTTGTGCTGTTTTCTTCCACTGTCTTGTCTATTATGTTCTCAGCCCTGAGGCCTGTTACCCATAGTTGAACAAACTCAGAGTAAGTTTCAGGTTGACAAAACCAGACAGAGACAACCCAGTTTAAATCAGGTTCAGCGATCTCAAGATGCTCGCTATAAACATTCTGTTTACTCAACAGTTTGATCCTGCATTCTTGCTTAACTTTGTAGCGCATGCACATGAATGAGTGATGTTTGTCACGGACATTCTATGCGTGAAGTATAGAGTCAGCTGCATTCATTTACTTCTTGTAAGACATTCCAGTGTGATTTATGTCTCAGGTGAAGATGAAGAGATCATTATGAATGTATGAAACATATTAAGATTTACACAAAAAGAAAAAAATACCTGCTGATTTTTTTATGTGCTGCTCAAAAGATACAAGGTTCCCTGATCTCTCAAATAACCCATTTGATAATATCTCAATATATAGGTCTAATATATTAAATGTTAATATGTAAATCTAAATTCATTAAAACATACATTTTCCTGTGAGGTGCGCTTTAATTTGGAGTGAGAGACACAGGGGGTGTGACTTTATTGTATCAAATATGTCACTTTTTTTCAGATTAACAATTGTTTATTGATTCACGTAATTGAACACCGTAAAACAAAACATATATACACAGAATCAATCTTAACCCAATTATTACCCCTCCCCCTCCCACCCTGACCCCTAATACATCTGTCATATTCCCTTTTGTCTTTTGTTTTTGTACTTTTATGTTGAAATACTTGTTTAGTTCCTCTTTCCTGTTAGTTTTGTAGTCCTTTGTAGTTTTATTCCTTGATTGGTTATCCTTGATTATTTCTCATTCCCTGATTGTTTCTCCAGGTGTTCCTCGTTCCCTTGTGTATTTTAGCCCTTGGTTTCCCTGTTTCCTGTGTCAGTTTTTGCATGTAGGAATGTTTTTGTCTATGCGCTGTGCCAGGTTCTCTGTGTTTTGCTTTAGATAAAAAGCTCAGCATTCAACACGATAATTCCTCAGCACCTGATTGGAAAGCTGAACCTACTGGGCCTGGACACCTCCCTCTGCAACTGGATCCTGGACTTCCTGACTGGGAGACCTCAGTCAGTCCAGATCAGGAACAGCATCTCCACCACCACACTGAGAACAAGGGCTGTGTGCTCAGTCCACTGCTGTTCACTCTGCAGACTCCCGACTTTGCAGCAATGCACCGCTCAAACCACATCATTAAGTTCGCCGATGACATTACCGTGGTGGGTCTCATCAGCAAGAATGACGAGTCAGCATACAGAGAGGAGGTGCAGCGGCTAACGGACTGGTGTAGAGCCAACAATCTGTCTCTGATTGTGGACAAAACAAAAGAGATGGTTGTTGACTTTAGGAGAGCACAGAGTGACTACTCTCCACTGAACATCGATGGCTCCTCTGTACAGATCGTCAAGAGCACCAAATTCCTTGGAGTTCACCTGGCGGAGAACCTCACCTGGTCCCTCAACGCCAGCTCTATTACCAAGAAAGCCCAGCAGCGTCTCTACTTTTTCGAAGGCTGAGAAAAGCATTCGGGCCCTCCCGGCCAGACTGTATAATAGCTTCTTCTCCAAAGTCATCAGACTCCTCAGAGTCAGAGACTGGACTGACACACACACACACACACACACACACACACACACACACACACACACACACACACACACACACACACACACACACACACACACACACACACACACACACACACACACACACACGTACATCATCCAAATTTTGCACATGTCCAGAGTTTTACTTAATTCATTGTCACTTTATACTGCTACCTCAACTGCTATGTCCATAGAACACTATTTCATAGTATGTTATGTTTGCATTTGGCATTTTTAGAAAGTGTCATCTTTTTGCACTACTCTATTACAAATGTGTACTAGTTGGCGATGCACTGTCTCTCACTGTGCCTATTGTCCTGTTACTTTTAGCAATTATTGTACTGTCCCGTACTTTTTCACACGTTGCATGTGCACTTTATGTAGGAATGTTATTCAGTCTGTGTAGTATCATGTGGTTCTGTGTTTGTCCTATGTTGTTTTATGTAGCACGTTGTATGAACGTTGTCTCCTTTTGCTATGTACTGTATATGGTTGAACAACAACAATAAAAACCACTTGACTTGACATTGCTCAAGTCCAATGTTTCAATACAAATTTTGTGAGACAGAAATACATAACAGAAAATACTCTGTAAAACAAACTCAAGCCAATAGGCATAATAAAAACAAAGAATGTGTAGATTCATTCTCAGAACTGTTTTGAAGGTGTGTTCCTCCACAAAACCAACTCCAGCCTCTAGCGGAACCAGCAAAAAAAAATTACAAAAAAATGGGCCTTTCAGCTTTCTCGGACAGTCAAACAAATGTTTAGTGAGCCGGCTGTTTGTGAGTGCCACGGATATCCTAATCCTAATCCTTCCAATGTCCTGCAAAAATACTCCACAAAACAAACTCCAGACCACAAGAGGCATGGGCACAATGTGAAAATTCCACAAGAGGCATGGGCACAATGTGAAAATTCATCCACAACTGTCCCGAAGGAGTGTTATTCCGCAAAACAAACTCCAGCCGCTAGGCCGAATCAACACAAAAAGAAACAAATAAAAAAAGACGACCAACTTCTTCAGAGAGTCAAGAATATGTATAGTGAGACAGCTCACTCAGGGGCCACATGAGAATCACCAAATTGCTAACTTCCCCCATTGTATCTATTCTCAGTTTGGCCGGAAAAATCAGTCTGAAAGCGAGCTTCAGTTGATGTAAGAGTTTCTTCTTCTGATTTAAGAATTTCATTCCTTGAATTGATCACATTCTCTCATCGAATTCGCAAAGTCTGGGAACAATAAAATGCTGTGATTTTTCCAAGAAAGCTTTCCTTTGATCTCATACATTTCTCCAGAATTGATCGGGACCTTTCTCCCTCTGCAGATCTTCGAGTCAGGTCTCTGTGAGCTTGCTCAATTTCCAGCTTATGGCCTGTTATGTCAAGCAGACTCGGGAAGAGCTTGTCTAGGAATTTCACCATATCTCTGCCTTTTTCATGCTCAGGAATTCCAACAATTTGGATGTTATTTCACCTACTGCGGTTCTTCAAATTCTCCTGTTTTTCCAAAACTCGTTCTAAATCAATCTTGTTCGCTAACAGATTAGCAACTAATTCCTTCTCCGATGACTCCAGATAATCGATCCTTCTCTCAACTTTTCCGATTCTTGTAATCAACTTAGATAATTTGGATTTCTTCTGCCGCACTGTCCAAACCGAGTCTCTGTCTGTGGGCCTGTCTGAGGTTTCCGCTTGAGCACATATGTGTCTTTTAATATCTCCAGAGCCCGAGGACTTTGAATTATTTGACATGTTGACTTCAAAAAACAGATATATAAGCAAGTTATATCAGATCTCACTGGTTTATGACATAAAAATGATAAAAAACTAGCAAAGTGTGAAGAGCTCGCCATTCACACGTCTGCTACTCGCATGGTGTCATGTGACTCCGCAATCACAGCTCATTGGTTCAGTATCTGTTTGTGATCTGTAACCCATAATAAAAAACGCTCCGGAGCAGGTTAACCATGTAGAAAATTTGCTAAAGCAATGGAAAGCTGTAAAAACTGAGATCGAAAAAACATAGTTTACTCTAACTAAGCTCAAACTTACCTGGGTGGCAACTAAAACCAGCCTCGTACAACAGGCCTCTGCCCATTTCTGCTCCTTGTTGTTCCTTGTCTCCACCCCCCTTGTTTCTCTGATTATCAGTTAATGTGCCTCACCTGGCATTCTCGTTACCCCTTTCTTTTTCTTCCCTTTATATTCCCCTCGTGTACTCTGTTTTTTACTCGATTCTTCCTCTTGGTTCCGTCCTGGTCTGTTATGTTTTCCCGTCCATCTGGTTTTGTCTAGTGTTTTCTTTTTGAAGTAGTTTGGTCTCTTTTGGTTTCGCCCTCTCATGGGTTGTTTTGATTTCCTGTTTCCTGGGATTCTTTGTGTTTTTGTTTTGTAATTGTTTTCCTTTTAAAGAATAATTTCAGAGTTTCACATTTCTGCATTTGGGTTCTCCTCACTATATCAAGACAGAAGAATCCAGCCAGTTTTGAACCCAGCGGACAGTCAGCTCTTTTTTTGTGTGTGTTATGGGGCTGTTTCTTTCCCCCTCTTCAGTTCAGCAGAAACTGGTCTCCCAGCACTTGCATATTGAGTAACTGTCACCAGGGTGACCGACATTTTGGGGTTTATGCCCAGGTGCTTCTGAATGCAGTGCAGGGGTTGTATATTGGTGAGACCGGCCTAACACATTTTTCTTGCCGGACTGGATAGGCGTTTGATTGGGAGGTGCTGGGGATCTTAAATCCTCGACTTATTGGGGGGTTGATTATGTCTTCCAGCATATAGAGATGGAGTTCGTACTCTGGGAATGGGACCCAATCTCTGACGATCCTACCACCTGGTCCCTATTAGCCACCGAGTCAACACCTAGCCCTATAATTACTTCCTTGGACATGCCAGCTTCAAAGAGTTAGTCTGTAAGGAAGGAGGAGGAGGAAGCGGCCAATGCTAAGGGGCCTGCCCTCTCCGCTGCAGGGACTCTAACCCTGAAAGACTGATTTGAGAGCATAGATTGGGAGGTATTCAAAACTAGAAGCCAAGAGACAGTACAGAAACAAAATTGAACAGCATTACACAATGGCCAACTCCAAAAAAAAATGTGGCAAGGGTTACAGTACATCACTCATACAAGTGCACAAATGGACTAAAAACAAATCCCAGCGCCTCTCTACCAGATTAACTGAACCATTTTTATATTCGCTTTGATTCAGGCAATATAGAGCTGACCAGGAATTCCATAAAAACCTTAACACAGAGACATCAACACTGTCTCTGTCACTCAATTTGAGGAATATCAACCCATGCAAGACAGCTAGACCAGATGATATTTCAGGCCACTTTTTTAAGGAATGTGCTGCTACACTGTCAGATGTCTACACTGACAATTTCAATATATCATTCTCCATGGCTACAGTGCCAATTTGTTTCAAGATTACCACCATCATTCCAATACCAAAAGGAACTCTGTGACTTGATTAAATGATTACAGACCAATAACACTCACTCCAGTCATCATTAATGGGTCTTGAGTCATCAAGACCTATATTCAACATAACATCCCAGCCACCTAGCACTCTCCCACCTTGAAAAGAAGGACTTCTTTTCAAATTACATTTCAGCGTTTAACACAAGAATTCCCTCAAAACTAATAGACAAACTATTCACACTTGGCCTATTCTCCTAACTCTGCAACTGGATAATGGACTGGCAGACTGTAATTTGTCAGCATTGGGTCTCTCTCATCTAAGGCATTAATCATTAACACTGGATGTCCTCAAGTCTGTTTGCTGAGTCCATTGCTGTTTCTTCACCCACGTCTATATTGCCTCCTTTGAAAGTAAGTCCATCATTAAATTTGCCAACGACATCACTGTCATAGGCATGATTACTTGTAATGATGAGAAGGAGTATAGGAGAGAATTGGCAGGCCTTGCGGATGTTGCAGAACAACATGTTTCGGAAAAACCTTTAAAACTAAGGAGATGGTTGTTGGTCTGTGGAGATCAAGCAAAGGACAGCAGCATAAATTGGTCTGAGGTGGTGAGAGAGAGCTCCTTTACATTCCTTGGTGTTTAAATCAGCGACAATTTGTCATGGGCATTCAACACCACCCAAATAGTTAAGAAAGCACAACAGCGACTGTACTTTCTTAGGAACTGCTACAGGTGCACCATTGAAAGTGTGTCAACAAACAGCTTGTCAGTGTGGTATGGTAACAGCACTGCTCAGGTAGTCATTAAGACATAAAGACTGCAGAGAAAATCAGTGGATCGACTCTGTCAACCATGGATAAGTTTTACCATCCAAGACTTGGTAGGCAAATCCATGACATCAACAAGGACCACACCCATCCCATGCATGGCCTACTGCACAATGGTAGAAAGGTGCCTGAAGTCAGGAATGCTACTCTGCCTTACAGTATCAGTATGGTGAGAATTAAGGATGGGGTGGGGTAATGGCAGTTGCTATATGGAACAAATTTAGGCACCTTTGAACAATGGGCCCCATTTACCTAACTGCAAACCAGTTAAACTGGATAACTTGAGAAGGACTCTTACACATACATTACATAAACTTAACAACATTCTTTTGTATACATAAAAACAAAAACCAGCTCAAGGACTCATCCATATACATTAACAACACTTACAATGCATGTTATAATTTTTGATTAAGTGAGTACATTTACAGTATATTCAACCAATACTGTGATAGACACCTATTACTACATCTACTGTCCTGCTTGTACACTGTTTTAGTAATAATCCAACACAAAACATAGGTATTTTTTTATGTCTTTCAAACATGCTGCTATACACTTTGCATTTACAATGTCCATATTTTAATATTTAGATAGTATTATTGATGTTTATTAGGAACAGTATGAGTGGCATGAGTGCCATGAATGGAAATAAACAATATTTTGACTTCTATAGTCCATTTTTGTATTGTCTAATCAATGATCTACTCATCTACCGCAATAATGTAATGTATTTGAATCATTTGAATTTATATTTATTAATTATAGACCTATTTAAAATATTTATATTTAAATATATTTGTACTAATATATTTAAGGATGTATATTTGAGAAGTTGCTCAGTAAATATTAATACATGTGATTAATTGGGATTAATTAGATTAAATAATCGTCACATAATGTAATTTATTTGATAAAAATGTTTTATCAATTCATAGTTGTGAAAGCACTAATGTGCAAAAATGAGGTTATATATATATATATATACATCCAGAAAATAATTTATGAAAATATTAATTTGTGGCTATTTGAGTCTTTAACACTTACTGTGTTTAACACTCTTTGGATTGCAGATGATTGACAACAGCTTGTCACATTTTCTCATGAATAATCTGGGACACTACCAACATGAAAAGATGTAAAAAGTTCAAACAGAATACAAATATTTGCTGTCAATCTGTAACCTATCTAACCTATCTGCTTGTTCCCCTTCTGTCGCTCTCTCCACGTTGTGTCGGAGAAGCGACACTAGGGGTCTCTCTTGAGCGCCGATATTCACCTCTGACCTATTGAAAAGGGCCAATGAGAGTTGGCAGTCAGTATTTCCATACCCCGCCCCCGCATACGGGTATTTAAGCGGGGCAAATACGGAAGTTTAGTCAGAAAATTTCTTCGGAGCCGATGGTCTGTCTGCAGTTTGCTGCGAGTTACACGCCATTAAAACGTTCCTGTTTCCTCTGACGATCTGCATGCTGTTGGATCTTGACGGCGACAACAGCGGCTTTCTCTTCTCATTGCACGGCGTGCATTGTTGCCCCTGAGCTCGACAGCGCAGACACACACACACACACTGTGTACTAAAAGAGTAATTTCCCTAAAAGCGTAATTTCTCTAAAAGAGCAAACACAGCGGCGTTGAACGTCCTTTTGAGGACGCGTCTTTTTCAAGATGCCCTTCCGCCCCTGTGTCGTTCCTGGATGCGGTAGAAGCCTCTCCGCTTCAGACGGCCACAGGCGCTGTCTCGTGTGTTTGGGCCGCGATCACACCGAGGCAGCATTTGTGGATGGTTCATGTTCTCACTGCGAGAACATGACCATGACCACGTTGCGGTCGCGGCTTGCTTTCAATAGAAAGCAAGCCACCCCAGCCGCACCCCTCATTGCTCCTTCTTCCCACAGGATTGAGGACGATGCGGTTGGCGCTGGGGGCGATTTGGGGGCAGCAGCGGGTACGGTTTCGCCGGGTAGCCCTCCACGAACCTCCCGTTCCCCGGCACGCTCGCTGGTCCCCGTCCATGCTCGCGATGATAGCAGCTCACCTCACGGCCTGGCTGTCTATCCTCCGGAGTCCGAAGCAGATGAGCTCGCCGCTGCATCTGAGAGTGCGGTGTCTGATGCTGAGGACTCCCCTGGACTGCCACCTTCGGGCCAGCAGGCCCAGGCTGAGGCCGACGCTCAGATGTCCGACATGCATTCCCGGGCCGCCGTGAGCGTGGGGTTGGATTGGAACCCTCCGTCCTCCCCACAGCCTTCACGGTTGGATGATTGGTTCCTGGGGACAGAGCACCGTTCGCGGCCTCGCATCCCCCCGGTCCCGTTTTTCCCGGAGGTGTATGATGAGCTGACGTCTACGTGGAGAGCCCCGCTCTCCGCTCGTCTAGGTGCCACCCGCTCCACTCTCTCCACCCTCGATGGCGGAGAGCGCCACGGATACAAGGCGATTCCCCAGGTCGATAGGGCAGTTGCGCACCATCTATGCCCGGTAGCCCTACCTCCTGGCGTGGTCGCCCCGAACCCCATCCAAGCCCTGTAGGACAACATCCTCGCTCAACGCGAGAGCCTACAGTGCGGCTGGACGTGCTGCCTCCGCCCTGCATGCGATGGCCCTCCTGCAAGTCCACCAGGCCAAAGCTCTCAGAAGCATGCACGGGGGTGGACCTGATCCTGATGTGCTGCAGGAACTGCATTCAGCGACCGACCTCGCCCTGAGAGCGACGAAGACCACAGCGCAGGCACTCGGACAGACGATGGCCACCCTAGTGGTCCAGGAACGCCATCTTTGGCTCAATCTGTTCGAGATGCGTGAAGCCGACAAGAACCGCTTCCTGGACGCACCTGTCTCCCAGATTGGCCTTTTCAGCGACACCGTCGAGGACTTCGCCCAACAGTTCTCCGCGGTGAAGAAGCAGATGGAGCCCTGCCCCGTTTGCCCACCGAGGGCGTCCCCCTGCGAAGAAACCAGCAACTGCTCCGCCTCACCCCGCAGGCGGCGCACGCCTCCTGTCTCACGAACCCCCTCTAGGACCCGGAAGGCTCCCAAGCGTTCCTGAGACAGCCGACCCAGAGCCCAAGACGTTAGCTCTGGAGGTGGTAAGACCGCTCCGTCCCCCGGTGGAGGGCCGGGAGGAGAATCCTTTGTTTTTTCATTTGCCACACCCCCTGACGGGGGCTGTGGTACCCATATTCTCAATAAAAGAGCTATTTCCTTTGCCTCTGGGTCACCTGGCCCGCAAATGCCGTTCTCCACGGCAATCTGCTTTCAGATTACGACAGTCCGGTACACTGGGCGCTGCGATCCGCCTTCCGCCTGCCTACGACTGCCCCGGCCGTCGGTTCAGAGCGAGTCCAGAGGGCGCCAGCAGACCTCCTCCTGAGTCACGAACCCGCCCCTGCGGGTGCTGCGAGCAAGGTAAGTGCTTTGAGTCTATTCTCATCACCCCAGCCTCAGGCACCAGCGAAGCCGCCCGATGCTGCATTACCTGTTCCGCCCCGCTGCGAGGCCCCGCCGGGTACGTCCAAAATACTCGTCCCTTTGGTGCCCCTAGTGCAGAGCTGGCAAGCGTGGTTTTCGCGTCCCAACGCATCACGCTGGCTGCAACGGACCATTCGACTTGGTTACGCAATTCAGTTTGCCCTGCTCCCGCCCCCCTTCAGAGGCATCCGCTTTTCCGCAGTACATGGCGAGCATGCCAGTTCCCTGTGCACGGAAATCGTGACCATCTTAGCCAAGGGCGCGGTAGAGCCCGTCCCTCCAACCAAAATGAGGAAGGGTTTCTACAGCCCTTACTTCATTGTACCCAAGAAAGGCAGCGGCTTACGACCAATCCTGGACCTGCGAGTTTTCAATCGGGCCTTGTTAAAACTCCGGTTCAAAATGCTCACGCAGAGAAATATTCTGGCTGGCGTTCAGCATCTAGATTGGTTCGCAGCGCTAGACCTGAAGGACGCGTACTTCCACGTCTCAATTATGCCACGACACCAACCCTTCTTACGGTTCGCGTTCGACGGCCAGGCGTTTCAGTACAAAGCCCTCCCCTTCGGCCTGTCTCTGTCCCCTCGCGTCTTCCACGAAGGTCGCAGAAGCGGCTCTTGCCCGCTCACGAGTTGCCGGCATCCGCATTCTCAACTACCTCGACGACTGGCTTATCTTAGCACACTCTCGAGAGTTACTATGCACACACAGAGACCAGGTGCTCCGGCACCTCAGCCGCTGGGGCTTCAGGTCAACTGGGAAAAGAGCAAGCTCGCTCCGGTTCAGAGCATCTCTTTTCTCGGGTTGGAGTTAGACTCAGTCTCAATGACAGCACGTCTCCGCGGCGAGCATGCTCAGTCGGTGCTGGATTGCCTCGCTTCCTTCAAGCCAGGCACAGTGGTCCCTCTAAAACTTTTCCAGAGGCTCCTGGGGCATATGGTGTCCTCCTGGCGGTCTGCGCCGCTGGGGTTGATGCATATGTGACCACTCCAGCACTGGCTCCAGACTTCGAGTCCGAGACAAGCATGGCACCACGGCGCGCATCGGGTGAGGATCACCCCGCCTGCCTCAAAACACTCCGACCCAGGACAGACCTCTGCTTTTTATGGGCAGGAGTGCCCCTGCAGCAGGTGTCCCGACGCGTTCTGGTCACAACCGACGCCTCCCGGTCCGGGTGGGGTGCCGTATGCAGCGGGCCGTTGGAAAGGGGCCCCGCTGCGTTGGCACATCAACTGCCTGGAGTTGCTGGCCGTCCTTCTTGCTCTCAGGAAGTTCCTCCCGTTAGTTCGGGACAAACACGTCCTCGTGAGATCGGACAGCACCACGGTGGTGGTGTACATAAATCGCCAAGGCGTACGCTCCGCCACATGTCACAACTCGCCCGCCGTCTCCTCCTATGGAGCCAGCAGCGACTCAAGCCACTCACATCCCTGGCAAGCTCAACGTCGTAGCAGACGCGCTATCACGATAACGCCTGCCCGGCGGGGAGTGGAGGCTTCACCCCCAGTCGGTTCATCTGATTTGGGAACGGTTTGGCAAGGCCCAGGTAGACCTGTTCGCCTCCCAGGAAACCTCCCACTGCCCACTCTGGTACGCCCTAACAGAGGCTCCCCTCGGGACAGACACGCTGGCACACAGCTGGCCCTCGGGGCTGCGCAAGTACGCATTTCCCCCAGTGAGCCTTCTTGCACCGGTGCTGTGCAAGGTCAGGGAGGACGAGGAGCAAGTCACGCTAGTGGCCCCCTACTGGCCCACTCGGACTTGGTTCTCGGAACTCAGGCTTCTTGCGACAGCTCCTCCCTGGCGAATTCCCCTGAGAAAGGACCTCCTCAGGGACGGGGCACGCTCTGGCACCCGCGCTCAGACCTCTGGAACCTCCACGTCTGGTCCCTGGGCCGGGATCGCGGAAGAGCTAGCCGGCTTACCGGCGACCGTTGTGAATACAATCAACCAAGCCAGAGCCCCCTCTACCAGGCACCTTTACGCCCTAAAGTGGCGCTTGTTACGCAGATTGGTGTTCTTCCGAACTGAAGACCCGCAGAGATGCTCGATCAAGTCAGTGCTCCTGTTCCTACAGGAGAGGCTGGACAGGAGGCTGTCCCCGTCCACCCTCAAGGTGTATGTTGCCGCCATTGCCGCCCACCACGATCCTGTAGACGGCAAGTCTTTGGGTAAGCACGACCTGATCCTCAGGTTCCTGAGGCGCCCGGAGGTTGAATCCCTCCCGGCCAGGCCTAGGTCCCTCCTGGGATCTCTCGGTAGTCTTGGCAGGACTCCAGAGGCCTCCCTTCGAGGCGCTTGAATCAATTGGACTCAGGGCCCTCTCTCTTAAGACGGCCCTGCTGATCGCGCTCGCCTCTATCAAGAGGGTCGGGGACCTGCAAGCGTTCTCTGTCAGCGACACTTGCCTGGAGTTCGGTCCGGCGGATACGTCTGTGATCCTAAGACCGCGACCGGGCTATGTGCCCAAGGTTCCTACCACACCATTCCGAGATCAGGTAGTGAACCTGCAAGCTCTGCCCCGGGAGGAGGCAGACCCAGCCCTTTCGTTGCTATGTCCAGTGTGCGCCCTGCGCATTTACCTGGACCGCACACAGAGCACCAGACGCTCTGAGCAGCTCTTTGTCTGCTTTGGGGGACGGCAGAAATGGAATGCCGTCTCCAAACAGAGGCTCGCCCACTGGGTTGTTGACGCCATCACACTGGCTTATCACACCCAGGCTGTGCCCCTACCCTTGCGGGTCCGAGCTCACTCAACAAGGGGTGTTGCGTCCTCGTGGGCACTGGCCAAGGGCACCTCCCTAGCAGACATCTGTAGAGCCGCGGGTTGGGAAACACCCAACACCTTTGCGAGGTTTTACAACCTCCGCGTTGAGTCGGTTGCGTCTCGTGTTTTGTCAGGTCCGAGCCCGTAGAACTCTGTAACACTTAGACTGACCGGCCGGGTGGATCGCTTGTGCCCAGCGCCCTTTTCCTGACGTCAAGGTTAAGTAGTGCGCCTTTTTTCCCAGGGCGCCCCACTCCGAGTCGGGACCCTGGTCGATTCCTCCCCAGCCCTCCGGGTCCACAGTTCAGCGGAGGAACTCGCCGACCCAAGCCACTGCGGGTACCCTGATGGCTACCCTGTACTGGTATAGGTGCTCTGCAGGTAAGGCCTCCTGCTTGGACTCCCCCTGTGTGTAATTCCATGGTTCTGTCCCCTTACGAGCGGACCCCCGTGTCTCCCTTAGGCAGTTACAGCTGCCCCGGTCGCTGTGCTGTAGCAACTCCCCCCTTGCGAGGCTGGATCTACCACCGCACCATACTTTCCACACGAGCCCTAAGACGGCCGTGTGACGTGTCTACCACTTTTCCTCCCCAAGAAAAAGGGCAGGTGTGGTCTCCGCGGGGTCTGGGTAAGACCCCTTCCCTATATGCGTGTAAGGGCCCCGGCCGTAATTGCTCTATGCGAGAAACATAGAGAGAAAGAGGCCCAGCCAGGCTGGCCCGTTCCCATGTTGGCAAACATCGCCTTGTTCCCCTCTCAGGGTAACTAGAAGGATCCCGATGTTCAGTATGGGGCATTGGGGAAGAGTGCGTGCAGCCAGGTACAGACGATGCGCGGCACTGGATGAATCCCTGCCCGCCTCTGTATCGACAGTTCACGTACACGGTTCAGCACATGGCAAGATTGGAATGGGTCCCCTAGTGTCGCTTCTCCGACACAACGTGGAGAGAGCGACAGAAGGGGAACGTTTGGTTACGTATGTAACCTCCGTTCCCGAGGGAGGGAACGACGCGTTGTGTCTTTCCTCCGCCATGTCGCTGAACCGAGCCACTGTTGTGGCCGGACCATTCCGGCTCCTCAGAAAAATCCTGACTAAACTTCCGTATTTGCCCGGCTTAAATACCCGTATGCGGGGCGGGTATGCAAATACTGACTGCCAACTCTCATTGGCCCTTTTCAATAGGTCAGAGGTGAATATCGGCGCTCAAGAGAGACCCCTAGTGTCGCTTCTCCGACACAACGTGTCGTTCCCTCCCTCAGGGAACGGAGGTTACATACGTAACCAAATGTTAATATAGCATGTCTATATAGCAAATAAACATTTATTATTTTAAAGGTCATCCCACTACATATGTGCCGCTAGGTGTCCACAAAAAGAAACTCAAATATTACTGAGTACACATTTAACTAATCACAGAAGTCTTTTTAATTATTATCAGAATTCTCAGATTCACATTCAATTAACTGCATGCTACATTTGACATTCTGACCTCTTTAAAGTTTTGAAGTTTGAATGGTTTGCAAAAGGCTGCCAACATTTCAATAGTTTAGCATTTACGTATATCTGTACAGCTACTGTCAATGTGTAGGGTGCTACAAATATATAAGGCATGTATTTGCTGCCATCTTTAGGCTTTATTTTTAATAAATTTGCATTTTCTTTAGTAAATGCAAATTCATGCAGATTATTTATCCCATTTCTAAAATTTTACTGAATTAATACAGGAATTTAGTTACCCAAGATATTTTCTGTAAATATTGAAAGTTATTTTATTTCAGCCCTGTACTCTTTGTGACCATCCAGTTCAATGTACATTGAAAACAGATTTTCAGTATTGCTTCAGGCATTGATTTAGCTTGATTTAGAGAGCTTACACCTCTCAACCACACTAGCAGGGCATTTTCCTGCACTGAAAACAGAAACTTTGGAAACCGCTCACCATAACCGCATACTTTGGAAAACAAATTACTTTAGGAAACTGAAAACCAAGTTTACAAAATTGAAAACTTAAAGTTCTCTCATCATTTACTGACCCTCAAGCCATCCAAGATGTGTATGTATTTCTTCTTTTGCAGAACACAAACTAAGATATTAAGAAGAATTAGTCAGCTCTGTAGGCCCATTCAATGAGTGAACAGGGTCCAAAACTTTAAAGCTCCAAAAAGCATATAAAGGCAGCATAAAAGTGATCCTTACGACTCCACTGGTTTAATCTGTGTTATGGATATAACCTAAATGTAACTACATTTTCAAAATAAATATTGTCTCCATTTCCTTTTTGCAGATGTCAAAATTTGTAGTGAAAAAGGAATTATATTTTGGTCATTTCTCATCAAAAATCGTTTGGATTGGGGAGAGGCACAATGGTGGCTAGGGAGTAGAAGCAGTTTTCATTAGCTCCCACACCCTTCAGCTAATTATACTTTATGTCAGCTATGGGATTGCATTATTATGTCTCTGGAATCATTTTGGCAACAATCCTTTTTGAAAATGCCTCGTATCGCAACAAAAAAAATCATTTTTTTTTTTAAAAGGACTCCTTCATGGCCATGTTGAATGGTACGCCGGATCAGAGTGATGTTGACACTAGCGATGATTCTGAGCTAAGCCCGGGTCTGGCAAAAGCTTTTCAGCATATGACTGAGACTATTTCTAAAACAATAGATGAAAAACTTAGTCTGTCAACACATTATATTCACTCCCAACAATTGGAGAATATTAAAACTAGTGAGGTCGAATCTAGAGCTAGCTGCCGCTGGTAGTGCACTTGCATAACTTCGGAAAGACAGCCCAGTCGAACATGTGACTCTGAAAAGTCACTTCTGACTGGCGCAGGACACCTTTGGGGATGCAGCCAATTTCAGTTCAAATATTTCCCCAAAAAAACTTGACGTCCCGAGAAAACTCATCACTCTCTACGGCCTCACTTAAAAATGATCATTCATACAGACAATAAACTTAGATCATACAGAGATCATACTTTCGATCAAGCGCCAAGAACCAAGCAACACAAAGAATACAAGGAAACACCAACACTCCAATATTGTGCTCAAAGTGCTGGTGTATTAATTAAATAATTTGGGTAATCCGATAGCAAATTGATGTAGACTCAAAGAAGTATAAATGGTTCTTAAGGTGTTGTCAACAGACTCCATGAAGTTAAATTTCACTGTACTGATCCTTTATTTCACATTCTGTCATTTTTCACCAACCTGTATTATGTATATATGTGTTAGATTAGATTTATGTTTAGAAAAAGTTTTTCTGTGTTCAAAGACGATGTGACTGTGGTGTATTTTGATAAAATAATCTGATCCCTGTTTCTAAAATATTTCTCTTCAAAGCTGCACCTAAATACATGTGATATTATTTTCAATAAACCATGGAATAATATCACTCAATTAATCATAATTCACTTATTAAACCTAATTCCTTACAGTGATGATACACCTAGGCTGATACAACTAGACGTTGTATTATGATTTCAATGGTGGAGAATCTATTAAGACAAATAATCTAGATATTTGTCATTTATGTAATTTATAATGGTTGTCAAACACGACTAATTCCATTATACATTTCATTACCTAATAAGGTACAATAGGGACAGTTTAATTTAGTCCATAGGTCACATATTTCGAGACACTAAATTCCCTTCTAAATTTAGCATACCAAATATCCTTACATAAAATCAATTTAAAGTTCACTTCTAAATGTTGCATTTCTTTTATTCCCTACATATAATGGTAGTAGAATGCGTGCAAAGTATTCTACATATTATGGTGTGAGAATGCGAGCATTTTAACTGATCCTGTCCACATCTCTAAATTATATATGTAATATCCTACAGATTTCAATATTGTTATTCGGCATTTTAGCATATCGGCTGTGCCCCCTGGTATAGCATATGTGCTGCCTGGTATGCATCACTTTCAGTGAACTGCGTCGTTAACATGCTCATGTCATTGTTTCCAGGAACTGGATGCAAATACCCAAGCCGGTAAGGAGAATGTACTGTTAGTTGTTTAGTAGATGATTGTGGCAGTGTGGAGGGTGGGGCCGGGTCATGATTATCAGGCTAATTAAGCATCAGAGAGGGATAAAGGCCGACTGCAGAGGATGGTGCGGGAGAGAGAGATCATTTATGTCTGTCATGTGTGTGTGTTTGTCTTTTGTTTAAGTTTCTCATTAAACTATTATTTATATTGCCAAGTCGGTTCTCGCCTCCTCCTTTCCATTGAAGTGCTGTACAATGATAACATGTATTTGGTTAAGAGAAGTGCATTCTGTTTAATGTATGTTCTAGAGATGCTGACTTGTTCTGAGAGCGGGCTTCTGTCTTCGACTGTACGAGTTGGGGATGGCAGTTGGGTTATTTTCTACCTTTTAATCATTGCTACGGTGTCGTTTCTCGCTGGTTGTACAAATTGGATGTGGACATTGGAGAAGGTAAGGAAAATATGTTATGTAGCATCTGGACCAATCAGAGACACAATTATTCATTATTTAATGAATAAGCCCAACAGATGCCTATTACTCTCTCTCTCTTGTACCCTGGCTTTTTCCCATGGATCTGTCCCCTGACCTCCTGCTGCATGGTCATGCTGACCATGAGGTTGCAGGTTGGCAGGCCTCAACACCTCAAGCCATGTGCAACTACCTGGACCATAGAGTCAATGAACACCAGAGTTCATCCTGATTTCTTCATTCAACGCGGAAAAGAAATTGATTGCAACTTGAACACCATCGACTCGAGGAACCATCGAGACGTTCTCCTGCGACTGCATCAGGGCTCTCTGAACAGCTAAGGCAATTGCACGTATCGTACCAGTAACTAACTGAACATAGTTTAGTATAAGACACGAAAACCCCTTTGTAACAAAGGTGCTTTTAAATTACGAGCTCGATGGTTCTCTCAGATGATCAAAATGACTCTTTTCTTAACTGCATTTCTGCTATTCTGTGCCGGTTTCATTTTATTTGCGAGTTGATTCTGGTCTGCTTGTAAATCTACTTAAAGGTAACGATTCAATCTCAGCTCCATGCTAAGAAAGAGTTATTTTTGTGTGGCCACGAAAAATATCCTTTCTGAGAATTGATAGACAATCAATACTGAATGTTCACTGGACAAACAGATACATTAATTTTAATGTTGATTCAGCTACCTCCAGTTGATTCTATTAATCGATCCAAATGTTTATAATTAATTATAACGAGTTATGATTATTTATTCATGTTTCCCTTTTAATGATGTGTTGACTGTGGTATATTTTGATAAATAATCTCAACACTGTTTCTAAAAGATTTAGCTTCAAAGCTGTACCTAAACACATGTGATATGATTTTCAATAAGCCATGAGAATAATATCACTTCAATAAGTGAATTAATCATAATTCACTCATTGAAGCTAATTCCTTACAGTAGAATTTGTGAGCGGATACAACGAAACATTGTATTACAGTTTCAATGGTGGAGAATCTATTGCGACAAATAATCTACCGTAATTTCCGGACTATAAGCCGCAACTTTTTTCCCATGCTTTGAACCTCGCGGCTTAAACAACGACGCGGCTAATATATGGATTTTTCCCGCTTTCAAATTTTATTTAAAAAAAAAAAAACATTCTGTGACGTGCTCAGTTTTTTGGCCGCGTGAAGCTTTCATTAGACCAATGAAATTGCCGAACGGGTTAAGGTCAAACAACTTTTTTGTTAACTGTTTAGATTAAATCGAGCGCGCTCAAACTTCCCATCATTCTGATTACGGTAGTCATTTTGTCACCCTCAAGACACTGAGAAATGCATATGATGCAGCTTTCAAGTTGAAGGCGATTGATCTGGCTGTTGGAAAAGGAAATAGAGCTGCTGCACGGGAGCTTGGTCTTAATGAGTTGATGATATGACGTTGGAAACAGCAGCGTGATTAATTGACTCAGTGCAAAAAGACAACTAAAGCTGAGGCTATTCAACTCCGACACTGAAGGAGATGACTTCAGTGGTTTCATGTGCACAAGAGGAGGAAGATAGTGACCAATGACTTTCTTGCTAGGCTACTGTTTACTGCAAATTTTATTTTTTTTTGTTACAAGCTGTGTGTGGCAGCGGGGGCGTGGTCAAGCGCCCGTCCAGGAGAGAAAAGCGGTAAGGGCGCTTACACCTGAGCTAATGTCTAACACCTGTGTCTAATTTCAGTAAGCGTGGGGAGAGCGGCATAAAAAGGCAGCAGAGAGAGAGAGTGAGTGACAGACACACGTCAGGCTAGTGTTGGCGCATAGAAGACCAAGAATTGAGAAACTTTATAAAATTGATTGTAAACATTGCTGTGGCCATTAAAAGATTTACCTGGAACGTCAAGTGCCCTGCTTCACGTGTCCTTCTTGGGAAAACTGTCACACTGGCACCAGTGTGACAGTTTTCTACACTTGATGTAAGCGCCCTTACCGCTTTTCTCTCCCAGACGGGCGTTTGACCACGCCCCCGCTGCCACTGTGTTTCGTTAAAGCCTATTTATTTTTGTTACAAGCCGTGTTTCGTTAAAGCCTATTTATTTTTGTTACAAGCCGTTTTTCGTTAACGCCTGTTTATTTTTGTTACAAGCCGTGTTTCGTTAAAGCCTGTGTAAAGTTAATTTGTTTCAATGTACCGGTAGGCACCTGCGGCTTATAGACAGGTGCGGCTTATTTATGTTCAAAATAATATATTTTTTTAAATTCAGTGGGTGCGGCTTATATTCAGGTGCGCTCAATAGTCCGGAAATTATGGTAGTTATTTGTCATTTATCAAATTTATAATGGTTGTCAAATGTGATTGATTCCATTATAAGTTTCCTCACATAGTGGGAATAGGACCATTTAATTTAATTCCTAGCTCACACATACTGTTTCCCTTACAAACAATGGTAACGTACACGACACTTTAACCCATGCAGTGCCTATTTATCATAACGAATTCACTACATTATTAATCTCTTGCTAACCATTTGTAGACGTATGAGGTACGTGTTCTGGGAGCGCTGGGTTGTATTAACCCTCTGGGGTCGACGGACGCGCTGGCTGGATATTTTCGTAATTACAGCGGAAACAACTTAAAATACTCCGTCATTTTGGGCCATACAGATAAGTGTAAGACATCATTAGAGACAATAAAGGGTCTACTTTTATTTGTGTACACTCACAATAACAACAAACCTTGTGCTTTTGTAAAATAAAGAAAATAAAAAGGGTGAGCTTTCAGCAGTCTCTATGTTCACGAGCATATATCTGAAACACGTCACAAAAATGAACTGAAACTCTGCGAATACTTATCACACAAACATATGTCTAAAGAAAGCTTTTCCTACTTTTAAATAAAACAATTCAAATTTAAAACAAATATTCTCCTGCAATGTAATCTGTATGAAATAAAGCGATGTACATTTTTTACCGGTTCATCTAATTATAGCTAATGTGATCACACCCACCAGCAGGGTGCGCCATTCATATGCTAATGTGCTGAGACGATCAAGGAAAATGGTAAACAGTGAGGTTTTATTTAAACACAATTCACAAAATTTTCTGCACGTTTGTAACAATACACAGGCAAGGAAACTCCTGGATAGTAAGGAAGAGATAACATTTTCCTCAGAAGAAGAGTGGGACTCAGATGAACATTTGAATTTTGAAGAGAGACTTAAAAAAACTAAAAGTAAGTCATTTAGTTTTCATTAGCTGACATGCTATTTTATATAAACATGCACATATATTACTAGTGGGACTGTTTCCAGACTTGCAAGCCAGGATTCAGAGTATTGACATTTGAAATATGTCCTAATAAGCAAGTTTTAGTTACATGTTAATGCTGTTTCAGCTAAAGCAGGTATTTAAATTGTATGCTGTATGATATAAATATGATATGTAATATGATATAAAAATAATATGAATGTTTAGATTATATTTTAACAAGTATTTATGCTACCTCATTATCATCAACAAAGCTTGTGCTGGCAAATATGTGATCGGGTGTAAATGTGACAAATGTGATGTAAATGTGCCCATATTAGAAAATCAGTATATTATAATGATTTCTGAAGGATCATGTGACACTGCAGATGGCAGTAATGATGCTGAAAATTCAGCTTTGATCACAAATTACATTTTACAATATATTCAAATAGAAAACTGTTCTTTTGAATTTTTTTACCATATTTATGATCAAATAAATGCAGTCTTGGTGAGCAGAAGAGACTTCTTCTAAAACTTTTCAATGGTAGTGTAGGTCTAAAATTAAGTAATGTCTTTATGTAAAGAAAATGTATAGTCAGATTACTTCTTTTAACTTAAAACTTGATTTTGATCATTAAATCTCCTCACATTCATTCTCACATTCCTCAGTGATAGGTCAAGGAGAGGTGTCTTTGTCTTCTCAGGTGTAAATTACCTCAATATTCATGATAGTTCACGCCTCCTTGCATATGACCTTTCAACACTAAAATCGACTTACAAAAGTGTACAATTAGTATATTGTTTTGAAAGAATGAGTGATCAGGATGTTTTTCACATCATTTTGTAGCAAAACCTCTAGGCTACAAGATCCAGTTATCAAAAGGCTTGTGGACAAATGTTGAGTATGTGTTATATGGCCTTATTTCAATGACTTAAAATTTTAGTTTTTTTAAAAACCACGCATAAACGTTATTTTCGCAAAAATACAAACCTGAACATACATGTTGCTCACATATTATTGTAGCCCAGTTTGTGCTGTGGTACAGTGTTATCAGACTTTAGCTATTAATGTGTTTTTAAGCAGCACATTAATAGACCCTGATAAGAACAAAGTTATTATAGGCGCTTTGTGGATGGCCAAAATTGTGCCAAATTGGCAGCCCCTCTGCATAGGCCAGTTGTTGAAGTGATGGGATTTAAGTCAGGTAAACGAAGAGGGCAGAGTTTGACTCATAATAAAATAAAATACAAATAAATTGATCAATTGTCACACATTATACATACATTTCTGCATATACATGGTGAAATGATTTATTTTTCACATATCCCAGCTAAGCTGGGGTCAGAGTGCAGGGTCAGCCATGATACATCACCCCTGGAGCAGATAGGTTCAAAGGCTCAACAGCGGTGTCATGGTGGTGTTGGGGCTTGAACACCTGACCTTCTTGTTCATGGATAATAATCCCCTGAGTCATTTAGCCACAGCAAAACTCAGGCCACGGAACAACACTGGGCTGCCGAGTTGGCTACATTCGATTTCGAGGTAAGGTACAAGTCAGGAAGGAAGGAAGAGGCAGCATCTACCTTTTCCAGTAGGCCAGCTAGTCTACTTACAAGATCATGTAGTGCAGGGTTGCCACAAGATCCAGGATCTGTGGAGTCCAGTGTGTAAAGCAGTTCAATGGAAAGGAGGAGGCAAGAACCGGCTTGACAATATAAATCATATTTTAAATAAAAAACCAAAAGACACAAAAACACACATAGGACGGACAGCTGCCTGTAAACTTTCTCTCTCTGTCGCACCACATTCCGCAGTCAGCCTTTATCCCTCTCGGATGCTTGATTAGCCTGATAAGGGACTGGGTGTGTAAAATCATGATCCGGCCCCACCCTCTACCCTGTCACATTGCTCCCTCGTTCTCTCAGGCCGGGGAGCCCCAGCATGATGTAAATCCCCCCCCTCTTTCCCGTGCCTTATGCCCCATCTGCCAGCAGGTTATCTCCGCCTTTCTGAATCTGGGAGGGGACAGGAGGAGGAAAAAATTATGAAAAATAGGGGGTACTCCCTGTAACAGTGCAGTACCCCCCAACAAAAAAAAAATGTATTGAAAAGAAAGGGGAAAGGACAATGCGGAGCGGTAGTGGGAGAGAGAGAGAGAAAAAAACACTTACTCGCCGGTTCTCCGATATGCCGTAGCTTGGTCCCTGGCCACTCCTCCGCCCTCTAACAGACGACAGCTGCACCTCCCCAGGCAGATTATAGGCAGTCATCCAGCACCTAGCAGATGGAATGCCCCTGCCGCGTTCTCGGAAACAAATGGGGTCTCCTCCACCCTTGGAAGCGGCCCTGACCACTCCAGGCGGTCGGCAGTGAGCCCTTTCTCCCCTCACGTTCGGTGGCCATTCCTCTGCTTCCAGGTGGATGAAACACCCAACAGAACGCGTCCCTCAACCATGATGTCATTGAGAGTATAAACCCCGGAGATAGCTCCTAAGCCTTGTTTTAAAAAAAAATCAATCTCCTGGTTAAAGGGGCCATGGTATGTGTTCCCCTTCCAGAGAGAGAGTTAGGTTATTACACTAAATACTTCCCGTTTCCCATGGAGGGTGAGGGGTGGCATCTGGCTTAGATCTTAAAGCTTGAACTACCCGTGGGTGTTCAAGTCCAAGATGATGCCTGTCAAGACGGTCATGTCTCAAGCCCTACAACTCGTTTGGCTGGTCACCATCGATCTTATGACGCACTTCTATACTTCATTTAGAAGTTCTGCCACAACATGGAAAGTTCCTGAGGTTCACTTCCGGGGGCGAAGTCTTCCAGGGTCAGGTTCTTTCACTCAGCCTAGCCCTTTTTACCCACACATTCACAATGCATGATGTAGCACTGGCTCCTTGCGACTCCGGGGCATCTGCATTCTGAATTATGTAGATGACTGGCTGATCCTAGCGCAGTTCCAGGAACTGGCAGTTCAGCACAGGGACATCATCTTAGCTCATCTGTTTCTCTGGGGTTGAGGCTCAACGCCAAGAAAAGTGTCCTCTCTCCCACTCAGAACACTGTCTATTGGGGCATCGTATGGAGTTCAATCACAATGCGGGCACAACTGTCTCCCGCTAGGATTGAGTCCATTCAGATCACCCTGAGCAAAGTCAGGCTAGGTCAAGGTTGCACTGTTATCAGTATCAACGATTTCCAGGTCTCAGGGCGACCCCATCCACGGTGATTCCTCTGGACCTTCTGCTCATGAGACCATTTTTGTTGTGGCCAAAAGCCAGGGGATTTCTTCCAAGGGCCAAAACCCCTAGGCTAAAAAGGGTTACGCACCTCAGGCTTCGTTCCCTTTCTATGTGGTTCAGACACCGGTTTTCTGCCTTGGGTCCCACTCTAGGTGCGTCTTGTTGTCGCAGACTGCTAACGACAAACGCCTCCCTGACAGGCGGGGTAGCGGCCTTAAGTGGTCGTCCAGCTTAAGGGGATAGGAGGGTCGTCAGCTCGGTTGTCACAGTCACTGTCTCGGGTTGATGGCTGTATTTCTGGCCCTGAAATACCTCCTCCTGAGGCTGCCATGTCTTGGTGCGGGTGGACAATACAGCGGTAGCCTCTTACATAAATCATCAAGGAGACCCACATTCTTGTCAGCTGTATTTCTGACATGTCGGATTCTCCTTAGGGCCCAGGGTAAGCTCCTGTCACTCAGGTCAGTTATATTCCTGGATGCCCGTATACGGGAGCAGATTTACGGTCCAGACAGGAAATACCAACGGGGGAGTTAAGAACTCCACCCTAAGATAGTAGTTGCCCAGAGTTCGCCAGCAAGGGTTTTTGCCTCTTACTGAGAGCACCGCTCTGGCCGAACAGGGCTTGGTTCTCGGAGCTAATCTGACGGGAGATTAGCGATTCCGAACAGGAAGGATCTTCTATCTCAGGCACAGGGCAATATTTCATCCCTGCCCCGAATTGTGGAATCTTTCATGTTTGGCCCCTAAGGGTACCAACTGAGGGACACAGGGCTTTCTCCTCAGGTTATCGAGACCTTTTTAAATGCCGGGCTTTTTCCACTTGGAACAAGTTTGGGTGAGCTCTTAGGGCAGAAGAGGACCTCTTCGCCTCTATGAATAGCGCAATATCTCTTCTACTTCTCCCCTGAAATCACCCAGCCCCCTTGGGTCTGGACATTAAGACACATACATGACCCAGAATGCATCTGTATGCATTTCTTTCCCCAGTTTCTCTGCTCCCGGGAGTCTTGGCGATGTTCACCAGCAAGGGTCTTGCCTCCTATTAATGGCGCTGCACTGGCCGAACAGGATATGTTTCTCGGAGCTAATTCCTCTCCTCGACGGCTCGCCTTGGGCGATTCCGAACAGGGAGGACCTTCTCATCCTTGTCCCGAATTGTGAAACCTTTCATGTCTGGCCCCTAAGGGTACCAAATGAGGTTCACAGGGTTTTCTCTTGAGATTATCGAGACCATTTCAAGTGCTAGGGCTCCCTCCACTTGGAACTGATCTGGGTAGATTTTACAAGGCAGAAGAGGACCTCTTCACCTCTGTTGATAGCGCAATGTCTCCTCTACTTCTCCCCGAGTCGCCCAGTCCCCCCCGCCCCCCCGATCGTAGTAACGCATACATAGCACAAATGCGCCTGCATGCATTTCCTTCTACTAAAGTTCTTATTACAGAACCAGCTTACTGCCAGTTTGCTTCAGTTCTGGATTTTCTGTAGAAAGAACTGTCAGCGGGCACTTGCCTCGCCACTGCCAGGTTCTATGTGGCCACTGCGGTTTGCCACGGCTTGGTGGGCGGGGTGCCCTCAAAGAGGCATCCTCGTTATTGCCCGGGCCTACGAGGCGCGCGGTCAAGCTTCGCCAGTAGGTTTTAGGGCACACTCTACCAGAGGGCTCTCCTCCTCTAAAACCTTGGCTAGAGGTCTCCCTCTGCAGCAAGTTTGTGATGCGGCAGGTTGTCCTCTCGGCACACATTCATTAGATTTTTATAGTTTGGATGTTTTGCCACTCCGGGCTCTTATGCCCTTGAGTCGACATCTCAGCCCATGCCTAAACAAGTTTGTGATGCGGCAGGTTGTCCTCTCCACACACATTCATTGGACTTTTTTAGTTTGGATGTTCTGCACTCCGGGCTCTTATGCCCTTGAGTCAACATCTCAGCTCATACCTGAACAAGTTTGTGATGCGGCAGGCTGGTCCTCTCCGCTCACATTCATCAGTTTTTCTGACAAGTTTGTGTTGCGATAGGGTTCTCTTCGCACACATTCATCGAACTTTATGGGTTAGATGCTTTGCTACTCCAGACTCTTATGTCCTTGAGACGACATCTCAGCCCATGCCTAAACAAGTTTGTGATGCAGCAGGCTGGTCCTCTCCGCTCACATTCATCAGTTTTTATGACAAGTTTGTGTTGCAATAGGGTTCTCTTTGCACACATTCATCGAACTTTATGGGTTAGATGCTTTGCTACTCCGGGCTCTTATGTCCTTGAGTCGACATCTCAGCCCATGCCTAAACAAGTTTGTGATGCGGCAGGCTGGTCCTCTCCGCACACATTCATCAAAATTGAATGGTTTAGATGTTTATGCTACTTCGGGCTCTTATGCCCTTGAGTCCACATCTCAAGCTCATGTCTGAGACCTCTCGCGTTTTTGTGAGTACACTGCACAACCGTAGGGGTCCGGACAGCCCCAAGTGCGGCGGCGTGGGTATTGCGTTCCCCGTAGCGCTTAGCAGCACAGCATCGTAGTGAAGCTTTTTGTAAAGGGAACGTCTCGGGTTACATGTGTATCCCTTGTTCCCTGAAAAAAGCGGAACGAGATACTGCGCTGCTTTGCCGCACTGGGACGTCCCAGGACTGCTCTTCAAAAAGAAGTATCTGACGACACCTGGTGACGTATCCATTTATAGCCTGGCCGCAGGTGCATCTAATGATTACATCAGCCGAGGCTATAAATTCCGGTCAATGTTCATTGACATGTTGCACACATTATTCAGCTCGGTTCACAGCTAGAGTTGTTCCCCGTAGCGCTTAGCAGCGCAGCATCTCGTTCCACTTTTTTCAGGGAACAAGGTTTACACATGTAACCCGAGACGTTTTGTATGAATGAGTGATCAGGATGGTTTTCACAGCATTTTGTAGCAAAAAATACAAGATCCAGTTCTCAAAAGGCTTGTGGACAAATGTTTAGTATGTGTTATATGACCTCATTTCAATTACTTTTTTAAAAATGCATAAACGTTATTTTCTCAAAAATACAAACATGTACACACGTTGCTCACATATTATTCTAGCCCAGTTTGTGCTGTGGTACAGTGTTATCAGACTTTAGCTATTAATGTGTTTTTAAGCAACTAAAAAAATGTCAATTAAGGCATGTCAAAACTTCTCCAGGGCCCAAAACACCCTCAGACCCCAGAGGGTTAAACATCAGCAGTTAACTTGCCACTTAAATATAGATTAATTTCACTCTGAATGAGTTGAAAGTACAAGCGCCACTCTCTGAAACGATCACGTGAGTTGTCTGGTAAATGCATTGCAAGAATTGCTCTTTTGAAAGAACTCGTGTACTGTTTATTTGCGCATTGTGGAATGCGCTGACGTTCATATGCCTCGTTGAAGCTGTGTTTTCATTAGTGTTGACCACACTAATCACAGATGTGTGTTCACAAATCTCCGGTGTGTGTTGCTTTGATGACGAAAGTTCACGGGAAGTCCTAAAGAGACACTTTCGGGGCAACTTACCACGCATGCGCAACCTGCCGACGCCATATTGTAAACAAATACAGCTAAGCTATTAGCAGAACACAGCTAAAGTTAATCGCATAACACAGCACTGCTAACTAACAAGTTAGCAATCTTAATTAAGCAATTAAGTTAAGCAATCTATAAGCACCAAAAGCTAGCGATCAAAAGCTAGCATCCAGCAGCCTGTAACAGTTAAATACAAGCAGCCTGTAACAGTTAATTACAGATTGTTTGTGAACAAACTTTAAGCAATTAAACCTTTATCTCAAACTTTAACACTTCTCCCTCTCATGCATGTTACTAAATTTTTCTCCCTCTCCAGTATCTCATAACACAAATTACTGTCTCTCAATAAGCAACTGGGTGAAGTCAATTTACGCTGAGTTTGGAGAGCTGATTAAAATGTATATTTTCTTCACATTTCTTTTATTTTCACTTATCAATTTCTTACCTATGCTGAAACAGTGTATGTTTACAGAAACTTACAATTGCCTCTCATTCTTGTTATTATCTGCCACCCATTAATTGGCAGTTTATTTTAATTACTCATTGACTGTTTTCATTTTATTTCACTTGTGTGTTGAGTACTGAGTGATTCTGTTCTATGTGGACGGGCCCCCACATCGGTACATAAATAACTCATTCTGATAAAAATACAGAAATAGAACATCCCCTTTGTGGAATTTTAAATTTATCAAATCCCTCCAATAACATTCTGTTACATGATCAACGAGCACCCAGCCTCAATCAGGATCCCTGTTATAACAACAGAATATTTATTGGTGGACTTTGCTCGTTTAGTCTTTATTTTTCATTACAATTTCGAATCTCTGTCTCCGGGCATCCCACAGCAGCACCCTTGGTCTACAACGCAGCATCCTACAACCACAGTAAAAGGGTAAACATCCCAATGAACCCTGAAGCAGTACGTGGAATGGATCTTAAGGACCTCAACAAGCTGGTAAGGAACATTGACAAGTTCACACCAGATCCTGCTGAGGGTCACAAGATCCATGCTTACCTGCGTGACATAGATTTCCACCTACATATGAGGCCTCAGATGACCAACAGAGACACTTGTTACCTACTATGGATAACATCCTGCCATGAGGTAAAAGGTTTTCTTAACAGACAATCTAACCACACAAAGTCTGACTACCAACGTCTGAGAGAGTCCCTGGTCAAAGAATTTTCAGACCTAGAGTCTGGACAAGAACTGTTTACCTCCCTGAACACCAAGCAGGGACGAAAAAAACATACAAGCCTACTACTGTAGACTACGTCAAGACTACTTCCAATCTCGGAACAAACCTGAGATGGAAGAAGAACTTGACTTCAAAACCATCTTCCTACGAAACCTGCATCCCACGTTGAGATATCATCCTCGCACGATGACAGCTCAACAACTGCGTGACTTAGCACGCGAGGCTTATGTTAAGCAAAGAATGGCCTCAAGTTTGGCCCACAAGGCATTATCAGTCTCAAGCCTTAACTCTCAAGACCAAGGGCTGGCCTCAGAATATATGTGGCATCATCGCAAAGCCAGTTTCTTCAGCATAGAGCGAAGTAAAACATGTGGCATTCAAGAGCGTGACCCCCACATCTGTACCAGACCCATATGCACGTCCAACCACTGGGAGAAACTGTGGAACAGACCACATCCCTCAAAAGGTCCAAAAGAAAGGACGACATGGGAACCCAGATGGACACTTAAAGGCAACCGACGCCGAAAGCCAATGCAACACTGTGCAGACAGACACAGAACTGAGCCTGCACATGAACACAGAACGATGCCTACTCACGAACCAGATGAGCCACCTGCAGAAAACTCACCAGAACTGCTGAAGCTACTCACAACATACTTCAAGCAGAATCCACAAAAGGACAACCATAAAGATATTGCATACTCCTGTCACACTCAACAACAGGAATACAGGCGCCAGGCACAACAGTGATTGACATGGCATCGGCATATGGACTGAAAACTCACCTCAACCACATCTTAATCATACAACATCTCATGACGAGTTATATTCACAATTCAAGAACTGTGCAAAAAGACTAGAATGAACTGTGACTTCATCAGCACCCACAGTCACATAGAGGATCCAGATTAGCCAAGACACAAAGCGGCAATCTCCTAATGGGTCCACCGAAACGAAGTCGACAGAAACAAGCTCCAAGACCAGAAAAGGGGGGAGTTTGAAACAGTCTGACAAAGGTTGAAACAGTCTGACACAGTTAATAACAGTCCCTTAACGCGTCCAAAAACTATAGGGAAATAACCAATTGTTTTCTTCATAGACAAAGCACTCAACAATACTTTCAGGTACTCAGAAAACCTACCTATTACTAGTACATATAAGGTCATCCCAACCACTCAACATTGGTTATGTAACTTACACATCACAACAGGACACACTCAAATAGGCAAAATTCTAAAGCTAATTCCATTTAGCTAGCAAGAAAGTCAAGGGCAGTATATCAGGATTGACTCCTTATGCTTTTCATGCATGAGCCACCATGAATTTATAGAGCATTCAGAAAGCCTTGTGCAAACAAGACATTTATCCATGATATGCCATGATATTGTGGACAAAGAAACTGTCCCAATTAAATTGAAGGAACTTAAAGCGTTAAACTACACTATTGAACCATGCGGATCAATTTCCAAAAGAATGCAAGCCTTCATGTTATGACTTGGCCTTTGGTACTTCCCGAGTGAAGAGTGTCAAATGAAACTCAATTCTCCTGGTTTTAAATGGGTACTCCTTCACCTTTTGTTCTGAATCACGACAGAAACAAGGCGGAAGGAATTCACCTAATGGAACTGACTCTAATCAGTTTAATTTTACAAACGATCGCTGGTTTTCACAATGATTCACCCCAATAAACCCAAATTTACCCTTTACATGTTTCTGAACCACTTAAGATAATTAAGGATGACTCTAAAACACGACCAAAAGAGTCCACGAGTACCGAAACGTCCCAAGAATCTTCAATGCTAGAACGCTTACTGAATAACTAGTTATTCTGCACCAGTGCTTTAGCTTTTATGGAGGTGTTGTCTTGTTGTTTGTGTGTGTCTTCTTCTGCTTTGTTTTTCAGCAATTGCAGAGGTTTTCTTCAACTTCAAACATCTTCAATCAAAAGGGGGATATGTTGGATTATACACGCAGAAGAATTGAAATGATAAGACTTGAATCTAGATTTTTCAACATTTGCTGCCTGGAATTCTTCACCATCATAAATCAAAAGGCCCAGGCATCCTGATTGGTTAGAAAGGCCCCTCTGCAACCTGATCTTCCACACAGAGTTAAAGCAGAATTCTCTTTTGTAAGGTTACAAGGACAGTCAGATTTGCACAACTCTAAGACATTTCATCTTAATCTAGTCTTGCTGTGGTAAAGTTTGTACCTGACAAATGAATGATTATAGACTGATGGACCTCTTTAAAATGTGTGTAGCGATGTGCAATCACCTATAATTGATCAATATAATCTTTAATTCTGTATGATTTATCTCATTCTATTAAGAATGGTAACTATAAGGTTTAACTCGACGTCCCGAGAAGGAGTGAGAAGGCCTCGCTTCACAGCTAACTCACCATTCATACAGACAATAAATTCGGTCACAAAGAGATCAAAACATTGAGGTAATGAACTTTCGGCCAAGTGCCAAGAACCTTTCCGAACCTTTCAAAGAACGCAAGGAAACACCACAAAGACAAGCAAGTACATCTCCAATATTGTGCTCAAAGTGCTGGTGTATTAATCAAATAATTTGGGTAATCCAATAGCAAATCGATGTAGACTCAAAGAAGGATGAAATGGTTTTTAAGGTATTGTCAACAGACTCTATAAAGTTAATCTTCAGTGTGCTGATCAGTTATTTTACATTCTGTCACTTTTCACCAGCCTGTCTCATGTATATATATGTTAGATTATATTTATGTTTAGAATAGTAATAAAGTTTGTCTGTGTTCAAAGACAACTTGACTGTGGTATATTTTGATAAATAATCTCATCCCTGTTTCTGAAATATTTCGCTTCAAAGCTGTACCTAAATCCATGTGATATTATTTTCAACAAGCCATGAGAATAATATCATTCCAGTAAGTGAATTAATCATTCAATTGTTAAAGCTAATTCCTTACAGTAGAAATTGTGAGCTGATACAAGTAGACATTGTATTACGATTTCAATGGTGGAGAATCTATTAAGACAAATAATCTAGTGATTTGTTATTTATCTAATTTATAATGGTTGTCGAACGCGACTAATTCCGTTATACATTTCATTACCTAATAAGGACAATAACATTTATTTCATAGCTCACATGTTTCAAGACCCTAAATTCCCTCCTAAATTTAGTATGCGTGCAAATTACCCTACATATAATGGGGGAAAAATGCATGCAAAATACCTATTTTAACTGATTGAGTCCACATCTCTAAATTATATATGTAATTACCCTACAGGAGTCAGCAGCGGCTTAGGTCGATGCGCGCCACTCATGTCCTGGGCAACTTCAATGCCACAGCGGACATGCTGTCACGGCAGGTAACGCTCAGCAGAGAGTGGAGACTCCACCCTCAGGTGGTCCAGCTGATTTGGGGTCGATTCAGTAGAGCACAATCTGTTTGTCTCCCGAGAATCCACCCAGTGCCCACTCTGGTACTCTCTGGCGGAAGCCCCCCTCGGCACAGA
Organism: Xyrauchen texanus; assembly: GCF_025860055.1. Taxonomy (NCBI): domain Eukaryota; kingdom Metazoa; phylum Chordata; class Actinopteri; order Cypriniformes; family Catostomidae; genus Xyrauchen; species Xyrauchen texanus. The sequence goes on along the minus strand of NC_068320.1, from coordinate 5,265,834 downwards.
CGCAGTGGTGTATTTCCCCCAGTGAGCCTACTTGCACAAGTCCTGTGCATGGTCAGGGAGGATGAGGAACAAGTCACTCTCATGGCCCCTTACTGGCCACAAGAGTGGTTCTCAGATCTCACACTCCTCGTGACAGCACATCCCTGGTGGATTCCCCTGAGTAAGGACCTTCTTTCTCAGGGATGGGGCACCCTCTAGAACCTCCACATCTAGCACTTGGACAGGATGCGGAAGATCTATGTGGTCTACCACCAGCCGTCGTAGACACAATCACTCAAGCCAGAGCTCCCTCTGTCAGGCAGCTTTATGCCCTAAATTGGTGCTTATTCGCAAATTGTTGTTCTTCCCGCTCTGAAGACCTACAGAGGTGCGCAGACAGGTCAGTGCTCTCATTCCTGCAGGAGAGGCTGGAGGGGCAGCTGTCCCTATCCACCTAGGAGGTTTATGTAGCCGCCATAGTGGCTCACCACGACACAGTGGACATACAGCGGGCTCGGTTTCACTGGGTAAATCCCTCGAACCACCCCCACCCCTTCACGCTCGTTGCTTCCGTTCGGGCTCGAGGAGAGGGATGATGATTTTGATGATTTCATCTGATGCTGATGACTCGAGTCTGCTCACCCAGTCTGAGGCTGACGCGCAGATGCCCGCTATGCATTCACGGGCTGCAGTGATTTCCTTACTCCTTGGGTCATCCAGCCGGTGTGTGCCATTCTCATGGCTCCCCGGTTCAAAATCCTACAGTCCCAGCTCCCCGGACGCAGTCACCTCGCCGCCGGACCCACGACTGCCCATCCCCGGCGGGCCGGCGCTGACGAGTTCCGAACATGCCATTCCAAGACCTCTTCCTCAGTCTCTAACCCGCCCCCTACCGGGTGTGCAGAGCAAGGTATGTGCTTGGAGTCTTTTCTCAACACCCAAGCCTACCTGTCCAACCCCCACAAAGCCCCACCCGGTATGTCGAAAACTATGTTCCCCTTAGTGCCCCTCACACGGAGCTTGGACGCTTGGTTTTCACTGTGGCTGTCCAACCTGTCGGGCTGATTGACCAGGACATCTGACTCAGCTACGCGATTCAATTCAAAGGCTCCTGCCTTGTTTCAGCGGTATTCGCTCCACTTCGATGTGCTGTGAAAATGGCAGCACCTTAAAGGAAGAGATTACAACTCTGCTACTCAAGGATGCGATAGAGCCTAACCCTCCAGCCGAGATGATGAAGGGTCTCTACAGCCCTTACTTCATCGTACCCAAAAAAGGCGGTAGGTTACAGCCAATCTTGGACTTGCGAGTTCTCAACCGGACTTTACACAAACTGTTCGATGGCCAGGGGTCCTCCCCTTTGGCCTGTCCCCTCGCATATTCACCAAGTTCACAGAGGCAGCCCTTGCCCCGCTACGGGAAGTGGGCATCTGCATAATCGATTAACTCGACGACTGGCCCCCTGAAAGAATAGGATCGGGAATAGGAGCACCTTCCCCGATGCATTTCATAGTGTTAAGATAGCCCCAGCCGCTATGCGAGAGACATGGAGAGAGAAAAGGCAGCGGCTGCTGGGCTTGCTCCCATGCTGGTCATGTAGCACCTGTTCCCCCCTCAGGAGTGCAGGGAACCTAAGGTCTGTATATGACACCTTTTCTGGGGGCGTTGTGGAGGGTTACGTGTGGCCGATACAGTTGCTTCTAGCATGCAGCAGCCTGCTTGCACCTGTGTCAGCAGTTCACGTAACACAGTCTAGTTCATGGCACTTTTGAACAAGACCTCTTGTGTCACTTCATTCGACACAACGTCGAGTGAGTGACAGAAGGGAATGTCACAGTTACTGTTGTAACCTCCTTTCCCTGAGGGAGGGAATGAGACGTTGTGTCCCTTCAGCCAGAACACAGAACCTATCACTGTAAACGGCTGTACCTTATTCTCGGCTCCTCAGTGCAAAAACCTGACTGACAGACACACGCCGCTTCCCTTTGTACCCGTTTGTCGCAGGGCGGGACATGCAAATTCTCTCTGCCAATTTCTCATTGGCCTTTTCTCAAGTTCAGAGGTCCACGAGGCTCCCAAGGAAGACCCCTTGTGTCACTTCATTCGACACAACATCTCATTCCCTCCTTCAGGGAACGGAGGTTACAACAGTAACCGTGACATTCTAAAAACACAGTAATATGACTTCAGTGTTTCCCATTAATTGACTAGACTATGGTGGCCCGCCACAGTCTAATTTGCCCCATCAATATTCCTGGATCCATCTAACATTATTTGGTTGAGGTGGATGACACATTTTTGAGGTAAGTAACATTAACCAGCTCTATACATTGTGAGTAAATCTCTCAAATATGCAGGTAAATTTCTTATTATGCGACCAAAAAAATGTCTGTTATTAGCCACTGGCAACAAGTAAATATTAACATTTTCATTGAAATTCCAAAGGATCGAACTCTCAACTCCTATTGGATGAGGCGCATGACAGAGCACCTCTCCACCATGATGTCATCAGGAGTAGAAATACTTCTGAGATCGTTCAGGGTATTGCTTCCGGCGACTTTGCGTGCCGTACGTAGATGCAGCTCATCGCTGCTCTCAGGTGTAGGCCTAGTTGCACAAGGAAGTAATGTACGACTTGAAACTGTGGCCATACAATCTCCATCTTGCCTGGATGAGTTGAGATTACTCTGTGTTCCACCGAACACTAACGGATCCTAAGGAGACAGCCGAGCAATCCGCATCTTCATCCTCTTGCCTGCAGAAGTGAAGAAAGATGATTTGTCTTCCATCTTCAATCGAGTCGACATCGCTGATTTCTCTGCAAGCCTGCCAAAAATCAGCAGCCGACTTGCCCACCGACAGAGTGATGAAACGGCTTCCCTTCATCACCTGAGCCTTGAGGAACCGAGTCGGAGTCAAATGACAGATGAACACACATTTTACCAGTGTCCTCTTGCGGTTCAAGTAAGAGGTTACGTCTGGGCAGAGATCGAATATTATAGTGTGTTATTCTTGTGTATCAAGGTTATTGCCTGTTCAGTTTACAGACCACCAAGTCCACTCATTGCTGTTAATAATACTTATGGTATTACTGTAACGTACTGGTATCACAAATTAGATTTTGCTGTGTTGTAATCGAACCACATTGGACTGCTGTGTATTTACGCCATTGCGGATGAGACCGGCACACTGTGTTTATCCATTAATGGTGGAGTTCATAAATTGTTAGTGCTAGTATAGCAAAAAATGTTATGCACTCAACAGAGAACACTTCAGTAGTTTTGATGTCAATATTTGCAATATTTGCTCAAAAGAGAGCATTGACCTTATTTTGGGGAATTTTAAGTTAAGTTGCCTTGTCATTTTCCATAATGATTATCTGTGCTGTGTGACATATTTATGGTTCAGCAGAGGGTAGAGAAGTGAGCTTAGTATGCAGTCTCAGGAGGCACAAGTGTGAATGTTAGGGCCTCCATGCATGAAGTCTACTTGCACAATTGCAGAGTGCTTAGTTCAAATGAAGATTTTTTTTAAATATGGATGGGGAAATCACATTTCATAATGGATATTTTCGGTTTAAGGATGGTAGTTTTAAATCTTGAACAAGTTCTGATGCATCATTCACTCACTCTAGGCTCACTTGTATGCATTGAATGTGTGACAGAAGATCAATTATGTTGCCTGCTCACAGTAATGTGGACTAACTAGATTTATAAGTGCATGTTTGAAATTCTTTTGGTGCTTGACATTTAGACAATTAGAACATTTTTGCAATGTGTCGCTATCATGTGCCTCTAAAAGATGTTTGTGATCTGACAAAATAACATATAAGATTTTATTCATTATCTGAGAGAATATAATATAATGGTCTGAAATTTAATAATAAACTTTAAATGTGTTTTTTGTTTATGTGTTGTTGTTGTTGTTTTATGATATTTCCTTGTTAAATATGGAACACCCATTTACAGGAAATCATGCCATTGAGTCTGCATAATCTACTACTGATATAAAAAGCAGAAAGAAATCATAGATTCTAAGCTTGAAATGAAAAACAAAAACATAAAACATTTTGTGAAAAAAGAGAATGAATATATATATATTCTTTGTTTATATATATATATATATATATATTAATATTATATAGAATTAAATTCTAGGATTTATATAAGTCTCACTAAAACAGAGATACTAGCAACATTTACTATGTTATCTATTCAAATCATAAATGAATTCCTGCCTTACTGTGGGTTGAAAAATCCATTCACATTAAAATGAAGACTCCAGTCATATCAGTAACATTACAAAAGCTGTTTTATTCTACATGGAGAGGGATCAGACATGAGGGCTGCCATGTTAGAATCATGTGACCAGCTGAATACTACTTGCTTAATCTCAGTAACATCCTGATATTTGAAACTTTAATTATTGATTAAAGTAATCATGGCTGACTGTGAATACTACATTTCTAATATGGCATCTGAAACAGAAATCTATTGATTTTAAATTATGCTGCATCAAAGCAACTAGGTGTCAGTGTAAGTCCAAGATGACACAAAGACAAAAGTTACTGAGTGCACCTTTAAATATTCTGTCAATGTAAGGTAGTCTAAGGGAATTTTGGACACTTTGAAAAGGCTTAAATGATGCCCTAGCAGGGATTTTTAATTGAAGAATAATGATGATAGCCAAGCTGTAGGGTTGTTCCAAACAGAATTTCCCCAAAAAATGACCAAATAACCACTCATTTTGAGCCCCATGCCTTTTAGCCCTTCAAAGTGCTCAAAATGGAGGGTAAAGTCTTTGAAGGAAATAGGGTTTAGGGATGATCACTTCTGAATGGAGTGCACATTCATTCAGATGAGTTAAAAAAGGTATAGCAGCGTGAGCCAAAACTGCCTGAACACTTTGCAAAATTTCACCAAACCCTTGCGTATTTGTTAAATTCATAAATATTTAGTGTTTGATGAAGTTAAAATATAAATAAATTATATATTTACATTGAGTTTACATTATGTATAACAAACGTTAAAATGTTACTGTCTCTTTAAAAATAGTGACTATTCAGCAAACATGTTTTGGTTGAGCGGATTCTGTACCACATCCGTGCTGTGTGTTCAAAATTAATCTGACTGTAAATAACAGAACAGGTATTAAAAGTGACTTAAATCAATAAAAATAAATTGCGTACATCTCAACTTTAAAAGATAATTGGATAATTGGGGCCCTAGAAGAAAATTGGCCCAGGGGCCAAGCTAGTCATAATCTGCCCCTGATGCTTGCGATTTGTTTTTTCACAGATTCGCCATATCACTACAAACTTTCCACCAGAGCGTTTACCCATCCTGAGTATGGTTATCTAACTATGCTGGGAAATTCCTGCGGGGAACAGTTTGTAATCATACCATAGCAAACTATATTCAGGTGGAAATGCAACTGATAATGTTACTCACCATGCTCAGAACCGTTGCACTTCAGGGTTAGGGTTACTAACAATAAATAACAGCTGGTACTCCGCAAGACTCTCACCATGTTTAGGATTAGGGTAAAATTTAATGATCTGCAAAATAAAGAAGGCACGAGACCAGATTGAAAACCCCTTATATGGAGGTGGAGGGAGATGACCAAGTGGGCTTTACAGACCTGTGCTCACCGCTGATGATGACCATAGATGTGCAGCCCATACACTTAATCTAATTGTGAACAATGAGGTTGATAAATGGCTATCATCTAATCCAGAATCGAGAGCCAAATGTTCAGCACTATGGAAAAAAAAAGTCGCATCAGAGTGCCTGGAAGAGGTCAGTGATAGAAAGTTGATTGTCTCCACAGTAACACGGTGGAACTCATTCTATGATGCCTATGCTCGGATCACAGAAATGCCCCTCACTGACATCAATATCCTCTGCACACAGTTTCAGATTAAATGCATGAACGACAGGGAATACCAGTTCCCCTTCTGTCGCTCTCTCCACGTTGTGTCAGAGAAGCGACACTAAGGGTCTCTCTTGAGCGCCGATATTCACCTCTGAACTATGAAAAAAGGCCAATGAGAGTTGGCAACCAGTATTTGCATGTCCCGCCCCCGGACATACGGGTATTTAAGCGGCGCAAATACGGGAGTTCTTTCAGAAAATTTCTTCAGAGCCGATGGTCGTGCATGCAGTCTGCTGCGAGTTACACACCCAGTTCCTGTTTTAATCCTCTGACGCTCTGCATGCTGTTGGATCTGACGGCGCATAACATCGGCTTTCTCATTCGTGCACGGCTGTGCATTCTTGCCCCTGGGCGCTTCAACAGCGCAGACAACTCGAAAGAGTTATTCTGAAAGAGTAATTTTCGCAGTAAAAGAGCAAAAACACAGCGTCTTCTCAGGACGCGTCTTTTTAAAGACGATTCTCCGCCCCGGTGTAGTTTCTGGATGCGTTGATTCTCCCCACCTCTGACGGCCATAAAAACTGCCTTGCATTCCTGGGGTTGCGATCACACTCAGGCAGCGTTTTTATGAATGGTTTATGTTTTCAGTGCGAGAACATAACCATGACAGCATTGCGGTCGTAGGCTTTTTCTTGTAGTGAGAAAAAGCCGCTTCAGCCCCCCGCGTCTTGCCTCCTTCCCACGGGTGATGAAAATGATCTGGGGACAATGACGGGCTCCGTTTTCGCCGGGTGAACCCCCTTGAAACCCCCCACCTCCCCGGCACGCTTGCTTGTTTCCGTCCGAGCTCGGGATGAGCACTCTCTCCAATGGGTTATGTTTTCATTGTGAGAACATAACCGCGGCAGCGTTGCAATCTTTGCTTTCTCTTGTAGTGAGAGAGAGCCATTTCAGCCGTCCCCCGCGCCTCGCCTCCTTCCTATGGGATTGAGGCAGGCGCCGCGGGCGATGAAGAACGATCTGGGGAGAATAACGGGGCGCTTTCGGCGGGTAAATCCCCTCGAAACCTCTCACCTCCCCGGCACGCTTGCCTGCTTCCCGCGAGCTCGGGATTAGTGCGGCCCGCTTAACGGCCTACCGTCCGGTCCCTCGAGCTCCCCGGCATTGGATGATGACATCGCTGTATCGGAGAGCGTAACAGCGGCGTCGGATGCCCCCCGACACTGCGTTACCTGTTCCGCACCGCTGCGAAGCCCCGCCGGGTACATCCAAAATTCTCGTCCCCTTGGTGCCCCTAACACGGAGCTTAGAGGCATGGCTTTCACTGCCCAACCCGTTGCGATGGCTGCACCGGACCATTCGACTCGGTTATGCAATTCAGTTTGCCAGGTCTCCACCCCCTTCATGGGCGTTCATTTCTCTGCAGTGCACGACAGACACGCTCAGTCCCTGCACGAAGAAATCGCCTCCCTTTTAATCAAGGACGCGATAGAGCCTGTCCCTCCAACCGAAACGAAGAAGGGTTTCTACAGCCCTTACTTCGTTGTACCCAAGAAAGGCGGCGGCGTACGATTGATCTTGGACTTGCGAGTTTTCAATTGGACCTTGTCCAAATTCCCGTTCAAAATGCTCACCCAGAAACAAATTCTATCTGGCGTCCGGCATCTAGATTGGTTCGCAGCGATGGACCTGAAGGACACGTACTTCCACGTCTCGATTCTCCCTCGACATCGACCCTTTCTGCGGTTCGCGTTCGACGGCCAGGCGTATCAGTACAAAGTCCTCCCCTTTGGCCTGTCTCTGTCCCCTCGCGTCTTCACGAAGGCCGCTCCGAGGAGCTGACATACGCATACTCAATAACCTCGACGATTGGCTCATTCTGGCCTCCTCGCTGGAATTACTATGCGCACACAGAGACCAGGTGCTCAAGCACCTCGGCCGTTTAGGGTTTCATGTCAACTGGGAGAAGAGCAAGCTCACCCCGGTCAAGAGCATCTCTTTTCTAGGTTTGGAGTTAGACTCAGTCTCAATGAGAGCACGTCTCTCCAACGAGCATGCTCAGTCAGTGCTGGAATGCCTCGCTCCCTTCAAGCCAGGCGCCGTGGTCCCTTTAAAACATTTCCAACAGCTCCTGGGGCATATGGCATCCTCCGCACGCGGCACGCACAAGGTGAAAGTTACCACTTGTTAGAGACGTGCTGTCATTGAGACTGAGTCTAAGCCTTCAAACCCTGGCAGACCTCTGCTTTCTAAGGGTAGGAGTGCCCTTGCAGCAGTCGAGTGTCCCGACGTGTTCTGGTTACGACCGACGCTTCCAAACTGGGTTGAGGCGCCGTTTGCAACAGACAGCGCAGCCACAGGCCGGTGGAACCGAAGCCCGCTGCGCTGGCACATCAAGTGCCTAGAGCTGCTGGCTGTTTTTCTTGCCCTAAAGAGGTTTCTTCTGTTAATTCGGGCCAAGCACATCCTAGTCAGGACAGACAGCACCATGGTGGTGGCCTACATAAAGGCAACAAAAAAGTACGCTCCCTCCACATTTCACAGCTCGCCCGTCGTCTCCTCCTTTGGAGCCAGCAGCGACTCAAGTCACTGCGCGCCACTCACATCCCCGGCAACCTCAATGTGATAGCGGACGCGCTATCAAGACAAAGCTTGCCCGGCGGAGAGTGGAGGCTCCACCCCCAGTCGGTCCAGCTAATTTGGGACAGGTTCGGCAAGGCCCAGGTAGACCTGTTTGCCTCCCAAGAAACCTCCCACTACCCGCTCTGGTATGCCCTCAAAGAGGCTCCCCTCAGGACCAATGCTCTGGCACACAGCTGGCCCGCGATGCTGCGAAAGTACGCTTTTCCCCCAGTGAGCCTTCTTGCACAGGGGCTATGCAAGGTCAGGGAGGACGACGAGCAAGTCACCCTGGTGGCCCCTACTGGCCCACCTGGACGTGGTTCTCGGATCTCACGCTCCTCACGACAGCCCCTCCCCTATTGCGGCCCACCACGACACGGTAGACGGCAAGTCTCTTGGTAAGCACGACTTAATTGTCAGGTCCCTAAATGGTGCCCGGAGGTTGACTCCCTCCCGGCCTAACCTGTTCCCCTCCTGGGATCTCTCGGTTGTCCTCATGGGACTCCAGAGATCCCCCTTCGAGCCGCTAGACTCAGTTGGACTCAGGGCTCTCTCTCTCAAGACCGCCCTGCTGATCGCGCTTGCCTCCATAAAGAGGGTCGGGGACCTGCAAGCGTTCACTGTTAGCGACTCTTGCCTGGAGTTCGGTCCGGCAGACACTTTTGTGATCTTAAGGCCGCGACCGGGCTATGTGCCCAAGGTTCCTACCACACCCTTCAGGGATCAGGTAGTGAACCTGCAAGCGCTGCCCCGGGAGGAGTATGTGCTTTACGTATCTATCTGGACAACTAGACGCTCTTCGTCTGCTTTGGGGACAGCAGAAAGGGAACGCTGTCTCCAAGCAGAGACTCGCCCACTGGGTTGTCGTTGCCATTTCCTTGGCTTATCACACCCAGGCCGTGCCCCCCCTTGTGGGTCCGAGCTCACACCACCAGGAGTGTTGCGTCCTCGTGGGCACTGGCTAGGGGCACCGCCTTAGCAGACATCTGTAGAGCAGGGCTGGGCAACACCTAACACTTTTGCAAGATTCTATAATCTCCGAGTTGAGTCAGTATCGTCCCATGTTTTCTCAGGTCCGAGCCCGTAGAACTCGGTAGCACGCTGACGATCTGACTGGGTGAACCGCTTGCGCCTAGCGCCCTTTCCCCCTAACCAAGGGAAAACAGTGTGCCTCTGTTCCCAGGAGATCCCTTTTTTTTGGGGGCCGCTGGTTGACTCCTTCCTAGCCCTCGCGGGTCCACAGTTCAGCGGAGGAACTCGCCGACCCAAACCACTGCGGGTACCACAAGCTACCCTGTACTGGTATAGGTGCTCCACAGGTAAGGCCTCCTGTTCGGATTCCCCCTGTGTGTAATGCCACGGTACTGTCCCCTCACGAGCTGACTCCCGTGTTTCCCTTAGGCAGTTACAGCTGGCTCGGTCACCGTGCTGTATGCTTCCCCCCTCTACGAGGCTGGATCTACCACTGCACCAACTTTTCCACATTGGTCCTAAGTTAGGCCATCTGATGTATTTGCCACTAAAATTTGCCTCCCCTCCCGGGTAGGTGTGGCCTCCGCAGGGTCTTCTCCACCCTGAATGAAGGCTAACACCCCCTTCCCTCAATGCGTGTAAGGGCCGTAGTTGCTCTATGCAAGAAACATAGAGAGAAAAGAGGCCCAGCCAGGCTGGCCCGTTCCCATGTTGGCGGCCATCACCTTGTTCCCCCCTCCAGGGTAACGATAAGGAGTCTGATGGCTTAAATGGGGCATTGGGGAAGGGTACGTGCAGCCTGATACAGTTGGTCGTTCTGCACGTAAGAATACCTGCTCGCTCCTGTATCAGCAGTTCACGCACTACGGCTCAGCGCATGGCACTTTTAAGTGGACCCCTAGTGTCGCTTCTCTGACACAACGTGGCGAGAGCGACAGAAGAGGAACGTCTAGGTTACGTATGTAACCTCCGTTCCCTGATGGAGGAGCGAGGCGTTGTGTCTCCCCTGCCACGTCGCTGAGCCGAGCCACTGTTGTGGCGGACCATTTCGGTTCCTCAGAAAAATCCTGAATGAACTCCCGTATTTGCGCCGCTTAAATACCCGTATGTCCGGGGGCGGGACATGCAAATACTGGTTGCCAACTCTCATTGGCCTTTTTCATAGTTCAGAGGTGAATAACGGCGCTTAAGAGAGACCCCTAGTGTCGCTTCTCTGACACAACGTCTCGTTCCCTCCATCAGGGAATGGAGGTTACATACGTAACCTAGACGTTTCTCAAGGAATACTGTTCCATTAAGAAGCCTTTTACAGCACTGGGCATCCTACAGGGTGAGGACACTTTTTTTATGGGATGCTTCAACCAACTCTAGAAGTTCTAATGGTCAAAACCTTAGCAACGAAAAATGGCCTATCGCAAATGACTGCAAATGAAATTTACTGCATTCCATTGGCTCTGTACTTGTATTTTGCACAATGACAATAAAGTTGAATCTAATCTTATCTAATCTAATCTAATCTAATGACCACTGGGATGCCTGAGGTTATTGTGGGAGCAATTAAAACTCGATTTGCCACAACAATTGACTTCAAGGATGCGCTACTGGCTGCCGTCTTACTGCCCAAGTTCAAGCTGCGCTGGGTAAAAGAAGAAGCCAGAAAAGACCACATCAAGTTCCTCCTCATGATGGAGTGCTGCTCCCTAACAACATAAGAACCTGCAGCCCTGATTCCTGATGCCCCTTAACCTGCTGCTGTCACCTCCAGGGAGGAGGAATTTTTTCCTTTGATGAAGGAAGAGGTAATGTCTTATTTCAATTCTGCCCCTGTGATGGAAAGCCTGCACCAGTTTCCAAGAATTAAAAAAATCACACTCCGCTATAATGCCCCAACACCATCCAGTTTACCAGTAGAAAGACTTTTCAGTCTCGGGAGTCTTGTGCTCACCTCAAAACGCAACGTCTTGGTGATGGACACTTTCAGCACCTTCTCCTGATGCGCTTCAACTGATATTTCTGTCAAATGGGTAGTGGAATAGGCTAGCCCACCATAGAATCATAGTAGGCTATATAGGTCTTGGCCATAAGTGCCTTGATAGTTCTATTTATTTTACCAGCCTTGTTTGGCTGCATGCTACCTATGTTGTATATTTGGCAGTAACAGGTTTCCTGTTTAGACTTTATTTTATTTTCAATTTTCCTGTGTGTGTGTTCAGCCAAGCTTAAATTTTTTTTTGTGAAGTTGGACTGAAATGACTGAGCTGCATTTCGTATGAGGTGTAATAGGCCCAAGCATTTTTACTTTATTTTTTGTATTTTTGCAAAATGTGGCTAGCCCCATAGAGCCATTAGCTATAGGTCTAGCTATAAGTGATTTAAATTTTACCAGCCTTTATTTGGCAGTCTATGTTTTAGCCATTGTTTGGCAAATAGCATGGTTTCTCTGTTTGGCCTGCATTTTATTTCTTAGCAATTGTAGCCTATGTTTAGCCTACATGTTAATTTTTGTTAATTTGGACTGAGTCCTATTCTTGGAAGCCTAATTCACCAAGATCACTTTTTGATTCTTAATAAAGCATAAACAGTGTCCGTCCAATGCATGCCAGCTTTGTGCTGAAAGAGAATAAAAGAATAGAAATGAAAAGAAAAAGAGATTGTGCGTCTTGTCATGTCATTAGGCTATAGGTTACATAATAGTGGGCTCTAGCTCTATTGTGTTTCATATGAATAGGACTAGACTTTAAATATTTACAGTATCTCTACAATATTTTACCAGACTTTGATCCTTTGTCTGCTTTTATGATTCTGTCAGTGATTGTTACTTATTGTATAGTGCCATGAGCCTTCACTGTGCCTATTATCAGGGATGGATTGTGACTTGCAAAGGCATAGTGTTTTCGTTTTCATGGCCAAAAGTTGTTGAGCGGTGGTTTCGTTTTTACTGTTGATGGGTTTTCGAGCAGGGATCGTGGATCGTGCAACTGGATCGTGCAACCTTAAAGCCTATAGGGCCCCCCCGGGCAGTCAAGGGCTCCTGGTAGTCAAGGGCCCCTGGGCACTGGCACCATTGGCCCGGTCGGTAATCCATTTCTACCTATTATATTAAGTTGTTAGTAGCCTTAGGGGCCTACACAGTCATTATGCTATATCACATTATCCTCCACTGGATGTACAATGAGCTGCAATAAACTAAATTTTAGCATTTTAGAATGCCAAGTCATACTTCCGTGGTTATTTTGGTGAAAGTAACTCAAAAGAAATGCAAAAGTAGTGTAAATCATTACAATTCAGAGACAGTAATATTGTAATATAACTAATTACACTCAAATTACAGTAACTAGTAACCTATAATGTATTACATTTTGGAAGTAACTTGCCCAATACTGCATATATGTCAAAACACGCAAGTTATAACTACATACATCAACATTTGGACTTGTGTACAATGGAACATCTATTTATGGTAGATCTCATGGTTCTGCATGCATATACAAACAATTTAGCTAGCCAGAACTAAGGAAATTAGGTGTGATCCTGTTTAATTTAGCTGAAATTTGGCCCATTGATTGCTAGTTTTAGTCACCAATGTGTTCATTATAGTCTATCAACAGCGGGAAAGCACTGATTGCAAGGGGCTATTAATTTATAGTCAGGCAATATTTGCACTAAACTACTTTTTATGCATGTGCCAGATGCGAGCCTATTTTCATGGCAGTCGAAGTTCATTTAAGGTGTGGCCTAAACTGAAAATGAGAACAGGTGTGGCCCAACTATTTGAGTATAACCTACATTTTAATTTCATATCAAAGAAACACATTTTCATGGTGTGGAACCAATGTCCACAATTGAATTAAGTTATACCAATGTGGCATGGGGGCGTGGTCATGTGTTGGTCTGTGGGAGAGAGAGAGAGGTAAGTCTTTTCACCTGGATCACAATTATCCCTAACACCTGTCTCTCGTTATAGTGATGCAGTGGGACACCAAAAGGGAGGCCAGAGAGTCAGTGTGGGAGAGAGAGTGTCCAGAAAGCACAACAGCCAGAGTGTCTGAGAGTGTGTTACGTTTTGATTACATTTACATTTATAACGACAGTTACCATCGTGTGTACGCATCAAAGTGCAAATTAAAGTACTGACCTTGAACCTGCTTCATTGTCTCCTGACTCCTCCATTGCCCACGAACTAAGATCTCATTACATCCAACTATTTTGAAACATGTACAGTAAATTTTACAGTTAATTTTCATTAATCAATTAACATTTTATTTCTGTGTGTGTGTGAGCATGTGTGAGCTTGTATTTATCACTTTGTGGGGACCAAATGTCCTTGTGGGGACATTTTGTTGGTTCCCCTATGGAAAACAGCTTATAAATCATACTAAATGATGTTTTTAAAATGTAAAAATGCAGAAAGTGTTCTGTGAGGGTTAGTGTGGAGCGGAGGGGGGCGGGGCGGGGCGGGGCCGGGGCGGAATATCGCGCGCCCGGTCCCCAATCTGCCTGATGAGGCGTGCGAGGGATAAAGGCGGCCGGTGACCATGGTTCGAGAGAGAATTACAGGAATGTCTGTCATGTGTGTTTATGTTTGTGCTTTTGGTTTGAGTTCAGTTTTCATTAAATTATCATTTATGTTGACAAGCCAGATCTCGCCTCCTCCTTGCCCATCCTTTAACTGTGTTACATTGGTGCCGAAGCCGGGAAGGAGGAGGGATGCCCGTCGCAGAGTCCTCGACACTGCCGTCCACCCTGGGGAGCGCCGCTGCCATCTGCCGGGTGACGGAGTAGCCCGACCGCCTGGATGCGGGGAACGGCCGTCGTCCGCGAGGGGAGGAGGGAAGAAACTCTCCGACCGCCCAGAGCGGTAGAGCCACTGCCAGGGGCGGAGGAGTGTCCCCATTTGCTGCCAGAAAAGCGGAGGCGCGTTCTGCCTGCTGGGGGTTGAAGGTTTCACTCCGGTTCGCCCGGGGTTGGAGTGGCTGTCGTCTGCCTGAGTGTGGAGGAGTGTTCGAGGACCACGTGACGGTACATCAGAGAACCGGTGAGTGAGCTTTTTCTCTCTCTCTCTCTCCTCTCTCTCTCTTTCGCACTGTGTTGGCCTTTTGAGGAGTGTGGAGCGGAGGGGGGCGGGGCCGGGTCGGAATATCGCGCGACCGGTCCCAGTTACTATAGTAATTGTACACATTATGTTTAACAAAGAAATATTTTACATTCTCCATAGTGCGTCAAAGTATACAATTGTTGGTTTAATCCTAATGAGTCTGAGTTGTGTGGTATGTGCTGTGCTCTTTGTCATAAAGTGCTTTGCACAATCCTGTAAATCCTTTAGTTCCAGCCAGTAATTCAGGTTTTTCTCTCTGTGGACTGCCGCTTTTAGCACTGTGCTGCCCCATTGAGCAATAATTATGTGCAATACACAGTTTAAGTCTATTTATATTATCTAACATATCCTCTTCTGCCATTACATACAAAGAAAAAAAACTTTTTGCACTGTACATAACATACTGTATTTTTGTACTTTATATAACGGATTTGTTTTAGATTTGCACTACGTATGTGTGTGTATGTATGAATGAAGGTGTGTGACTGTATGTACATATATGTATAATTATATAGATATTTTTTATTATCTATGTCTTGCTGCTGTTTTTGTATTGTTTTTTGTATTGTGCACTGGAAGCTCTTGTCACCAAGACAAATTCCTTGTATGTATAAGCATACTTGGCAATAAAGCAGATTCTGATTCTAAATTCATATGGGTGCACATTTTGCTAGCATATTAACTTTAGTGCAGCACATGTGTATTCTAACGTTAACATTAGCTTTGCAAATTGTTTTGTTTAAAAGTAGACATTTCAAACTTTCTTTATACATATGTTTCATGTTTGTGTGATAAGTTTTCATTGAGTTTCGGTTAGTTTGAGATGTGTTTCAGAAAGATTCTCATGGAGACGCACTCTGTTTATTTCCTTTATTTTACAAAAGCACAAGGTTTTGTTGTTATTATGAGTGTACACAAATAAAAGTAGTCCATTTATAGTTTCTAATGATGTCTTACACTTATCTGTATGGCCAAAAATGACTAAGTATTTTAAGTTGTTTCCGATGTCATGAGGAAAAAAATCCAGCAGAACGCACCAGCACGTTCGTCGCGCCACAGGGTTAACTTAGCTAGCTAGATACAGACGGAGCGACGGAGCTTCATAGGTGTCATGGCACACTGGATAGATCCTGAAACTCTAAAGAGATGTTATGCTGCCCTAGCATGTAAACAACTAAAAGACACATATTTTTCTGCACTCGCAGGTGCCTTGAATGAAATCCACACAAGAGTTCAACATCCGTGAGTACAACTGATAATGGCTCAAATTTTCTAAAAGCATTTAGAGTCTATGGTCATCTTGATGGAAACAATCCAGAAACTGTGGAAGGGCCAGGCCAAGTCAGATGGGAGAAAGAGAGAGTGATGATGATGATTAAGAGGGGGAAAACAGTGAGGGTGTTGAGTTTGTTGAAGCTGGAACCATGTTGGACCAAGATAATGGCCTGGAATATCAACTGCCTAAACATTATCGCTGTGCCTGCCACCTTCTCAACCTGGTGTCTACAGTTGATGTCTTGGAAGCCAATTCCAATTCAGCTTACAAGCGACTCTCCCGCTCAGCATTTTCAATGTGCTCAAGTTTGTGTAACAAAAGTGCAAGATCCACCACAGCTGCTGAGATAATCGAAGAAAACTCCAGCTCTTGAGGCCAAATTATACTAGGTGGAATTCCTTTTTCCTAGTTGTCGAGAGGATTGTGAGAATTGTGAGGGAACAAGGAGAAAAGGCCATTACAGCTGTCTGCAGTGCGTAAAAAATTCCCATGTAAGTACCACTTGATTTTCAGAATGTAGCCTTTTGATTTCAATATGATGCAATATTATTTATAAATACATCTTTGACCGTTTTGGATGGATTCAAACTGACTTTAATACATTTATACTGTGTATGAAAAGTTTTTTTATATATATATGAAATATTCATTAATCTCTCTCTCATATACACACAGTATAAATAATATAGTACTACTCAACGTTACAAAACAAAATCTGTCAATTGGTTTCACTTTACTTGCAACAACACATGACAGTCTTTTGTGTGTGTGTGTTTTGACAGGTTCACTCCAGCTGAGCTTGCATTTCTGGAAGAATATGCAAAGACAATGAGCCCATTTGCAAAAGAACTCAATGTTCTTCATGGGGCAAATGGGATGGTTGTACCTACAGTAACACTTCTAAAGACAAAGCTTCAGCTCATTCACATTTCCTCCAGGTTCTGTGGGCCTTTGGTGGATGCTCTTCTAGCAGGAATTGAAAAACTTTTTGGACAGATACTCTTTGATCCAGAGCTAATCACTGCTGCAATTCTACTCCCTACATACTGGACAAGTGATGAATGTGACCTAAAACCTAAGTAAACTTAAGGTAAGTTTTGCACAGTTTGCTTTATGCTTTACTACTGAATTTAATAAAGTGCCCTCTTTTAAATTCAGTAGTAAAGCATAAAGCAAACTTTGAATTTGAATTATTTTGAAAACATATTGAGCAATTGTTTTTCAAGCAAGAGTGGGCAATTCACGAAAAAATTATTTTACATAACCATCTTGGCATTAAAAAAAAATTATTATTTGGTTTTGTATTCCATAGGTTTTGACTATATCAAAAGCCACCTGAAACATCAAATGGAAGTGCATAAAAGAAGTGACAAGTCAGCTGGACACCTACCACAACTGCACAATGGAGGTACTAAAGTCCTTCTCTGCAGTATGCCACTTGTCACTAAAGCTTAACAATCCACTACCAGCCTCAGCTGCCTGTGAGTGACTGTTCAGCACCACAGGACTGATTTTTACACCAAAAAGGGCACGTGTGTATTCCAAGAACTTTGAAAATCAGCTGCTTCTCAGGCTAAACAAAGACTTCTGGTAATAAGTTTGTGTATGAGAGTTAATGCCCAGTTTTGAAACGATTCGCACACAGAAATGAACACCCATATATATATACACATATACCTATACACCCCACCCACCCCACACACACACTTATGCACACACTCACTGGCTCATACCCACAATAACTTGAGGCAAAAAAGAAGGTTCTCCTAGTTATGTAGTGTTTGCCTTGCCTATTATTCCCCAGTTTTTGGAGGGCTAAGGATTCTTCCCTACAATTTTGTTTCTCAGTGTTGTATAAGGGATGTTGATGCATGTTGCTAGTGCTGATGGCACACATATTCATATTCAGTCTTTAGGACAATTCTTAAGGCCAGTGAATAGGCCTGTGTCTGAAATGTCTCTGTTCTCAGTCATGGCGCTAATTTGAGCAGTTCTGATTTAAAGAAATACTTTTTCTTTTTTTATATGGAAATGTCTACTCTGCTCAGGTTGACTGGTTTAGTCAGATAGTTTCCATATGCTGTAGATCCGATAAACCTTGTAAAGTGTAAATTATGCTTGCACTAATTTTCTTTCTGTTTGAATTTCAACTAAATTTACAGTATAACTCACCTCAATTTTGGCATTTTTAAAGTATCATAATAATTTTGAGTTGTTTCCAAGGACAAGAGGATTTGGGCTTAGTCTTTTCTCTGCTTGTGTTCTATATGGCGGTTGTTCAGCCTGGATACATTCATTAGCTAACACAATTTTAAATGTTAGTTCTTTTGTATTAATGTATTAATATGATGTGAGGTCCAGTTATCAGCGTGACACTAAAACAGGTAGTAGTAATGGCTACTTTTTACTTAAGTACATGTCAGAGTCCATACTTCTTTTCTTTAACTTGAGTGAAAAAGTGTAGTCAGTACTTCAACTTTTACCAAAGTCTTTTTAAACACTAGTATCTGCACTTCTACTTAAGTGAAGGATGTGTGTACTTTTGCCATCTCTGCTATAGTGGAATAAATTCAAATGTAACCCTCCCAACCCTGGTTGTAGAATCAATTATTTTGATTTTCATCTACAGTCACCATTGATGAGATTTGGATGCTGAGTGTTGATATCTTCTGCACCTGATTGACAACTCATGAGGCATATTATACCTCAAGGTTACCAAAACCGTCCAGATCCAGCTCCATTCCAGCTTTTTGTCAGACTCCACTGCTACGTGTCACTGATTGATGATGACTAATAGCAGGTGGTGCCAGGCTAACATCACTTCAGTCTATTACGATGGACTTCAGGGGATGAACTGATTCTAACTCCAACCATAAGACATGGGATACTTCACATGCCACTGCCTGAACCTTGGACTTCGGATAGACCTCACCAAAATGACCTATCGGTCAAACTGCGATGCACCTCACTGATTTCTGCCTGCATAACCTTGGTCTAATGATGGACTACACTCGAATACATAGACTATTTATTAATTGTCAACAAAAGCCTTCTTCAGCCAACTAACAAAGGACACTGCATCTATGTGAACTTCTGCAGTTAATCCAGGATGAACTTCAAAGACATTAGTCATTAATCTTACAGTTCATACAAAATACTTTTTAAACACTGGCCCTTAAAGGGTTAGTTCACTAAAAAATGAAAATTATCCAATAATTTACTCACCCTCAAGCTATCCAAGGTGTATATGACTTTTTTTTTCTTTCAGCCAAACACAATCAGAATTACTGTATATTAAAAAATATCCTAGCTCTTCCAAGCTTTATAAAGGGAGTGTATGGTACCTTAGATTTTGAAGCCCAAAAAAAATGCATCCATCCATCAAAAAAGTAATCCATACGGCTCCAGGGGGTTAGTAAAGGCCTTCTGAAGTGAGGCAATGTGTTTTTGTAAGATAAATATTCATAACTTTATGAACTATAATCACTGGCTTTCTCTATCCTCTGCGCTTCTGTGTTCATTATTTCTCACTGGAGCTTGCTATGCCTACGCCATATGCCAGAACTCAACTCTCTCGTGAACGCGCGGACGGCCGTTACCGGAAGCCAGTGATTATAGTGATTATAACCCCCTGAAGCCGTATGAGTACTTTTTTTATGGATGGATGCATTTTTTTTTGGGCTTCAAAATCTAAAGTACCATTCACTCACATTATAAAGCTTTGAAGAGCCAGGATATTTTTAAATATATATTCAATTGTGTTTGGCTGAAAGAAGAAAGTTTTACAGCTTGGATGGCTTGAGGGTGAGAAAATTATGGGATCATTTTCATTTTTGGGTGAACTAACCCTTTAACACTTATTTAGCTTACTAATTTTAGACCATGACTTGCACTGCACATAAATAACTCATATTGGCATTATATTCATGATGTTAGTCACAGGGGAACTGGCCCTCACAGTGAGCCTGATTTCTCCCAAGGTTATTTTCCTCCATTAACCACCATCTTATGGAGTTTTGTGTTCCTTGCCACAGTCAACTTTGGCTTGCTCACTTGGGTTCTTAATTGTTATGTAATTATTTATTTTTATACACAATTTACAATAATATTTAATCTAACTTCACAATGATCACTCTAAGACTTTATAGATATTATGGTTTCATTTTCTGTTAATGCATGATTTTCTGTAAAGCTGCTTTGTAACAACAAAATGTGTTGTGAAAAGTGCTATACAAGAAATTCACTATTTACAGTCAGCCATGATTAATTTAATCAATGAGTGAACGTGTCCAATAACAGGATGGTTACTGAGATTAAGCCAATAGTATTTGACTGGTCATGTGATTCAAACATGGCAGCCCACATTGAGGGGGACCCTCTCCATGTAGAATAAAATAGCTTTCATAAGGTTACTGATATGACTTCATCTCGTGTGAGTTGTCCTGATTTTATAGATATGTTTCAAAATTACAATTCATTTCTTGAGGAGTAAAGTTTTTTAATGAAGAAACAATTACTCAATGCACATTTAATAATAACTTGTTGTTAGGTAAAAAAATAATAATAATAATGATGAGAAGTGGGCTGGGACCCTATCACAAAGTGGACAAATACAAGTACACAGTACACAAATGTTGCCAAACCCTTCCATCTAAAAAAATCTTCAGAAACACCTAGTCTAACATTTTCACCAAATGTCCCCAAATAAGAAAACTCAATATATTTATAAGCCTACGTATGTGTGTGTATATTATAAAAAGCATGTAAAAGGGGCAAAAAATGTGTGCTTGGTGGTCATTGCATATTTTATTAGATCTGACTTCTTATCACATGCATATTTAAATGTAGCCAAAATAACTCTTTGTTACAAAACATCACTAAAAGTTTACAACAGCCATGAGAAATTCACTAAATTTGCCACAAACCCCCCAAATTTGCAACACTTCAGTAGACAGGTACATAAAGTCAGGCAAAATAAAAACAGGGTGTTTATTAGATTGGTGACACCATGCAAGGGTTGGACGTGTAAATGGCGAGCTCAGTGCACTTTGCTAGTTTTTAATACTTTTTTGTCATAAACCGGTGAGATTCGATACACCCTGATTCTTAACTGTTTTATGAAGACAATATTTCAAAAAATTAAAAATCCTCAGGCTCTGGAGATATTAAAAGACACTTATGTGCTCAAGCTGATACCAGACAGGGCCGCAGACAAGGACTCAGTTTGGACTGTGCAAAGGGAAAAATTCAGTGGCAACTGGCAAGCATGTCTGCAGTGCTGGTGAAGGTCGTCGCAGACTTGGAGGATCTGGCTTTAATACGTTTAATACGTCCATCACTTCCATGGAGACAAAATTCCTAAGTTCTCTGAGTGAGTCTGGTTTCAGAGTATAGTAGCATAGTACAGAGTCGGCTCTGTTGAGAGTTTTAAATTATATTTTATTAGGTGTGGATTCAGGTAGTCCTGTTGCTCTTCTGCTGCTGGATCTTAGGCCGCTTTCGATACGGTCGATCATGACATCCTCCTGAGAGACCAGGTTGGTATTCAGGGTTCACCCTTGGACTGGGTCTCTTCATATCTCAAGGGTAGAATCATTTCAGTCTGTTTAGAGAACTGTTTTTATCAGTTGTTCCTTTAATGTATGGGGTTCCTCAGGGCTCCATCTTGGGACCTGTTTTATTCTCCATTTACATGCTCCCATTAGGAAAGATTTTTGATAAGCATGGCATACACTACCATAGTCATACTTTGAGTTGGGAGACAAAACAGGGAAGTTTTTGGCTATATATATATAAAGCAGAGAGAGTCTTTTTCTACAATTCCCTCAGTGAAATCTGCTGGTGGAGAAATATTTACCTCGGCCATTGATATTAATAATACTTTTAAATTATTTTATCTTGATCTTTATAGTTCCACGCCTTCGTCTCCTGATGAAGATAATAGGAACTTTGTGGAACCATAAGTACTCCTTAAATTGATGACTAAGCCTAACAATTCTCTTGATTATGAGATAATCTTGGAATAGCTTTACGAGGTAATTAAGGCCTTGCCTACAGGTAAGGCTCCGGGGCAAGATGGTTTTGCAGCTGAATTTTTTAGATCTTATGATACAGAATTGGCTCCACTTTTGTTAGAAGTTTATACGGAATCATTAAAGAGTGGAAAGCTTCTGCCAACAATGACACAAGCCTGGATCAGTCTGATCCTTAAAAAGGACAAAGTTCCAAGGGAGTCTAAGAGCTACCGTCCAATTTCCCTGATCCAGCTAGACGTTAATATATTGTCAAAAATTCTGGCTAACCGATTAAGTAAATTGATGACATCCCTTATACATATAGATCAGGTGGGGTTTATTCTGGGCCGCAGCTCTTCTGATAACATTAGGCATTTCATAAATTGTATGTGGTCAGTGGTGAATGATCTGACTCCGGTCACTGCCATCTCAATTGACACCAAAAAGGCGTTTGATATGGTAGTATGGGATTATCTTTTGGGATTATATACTGGTTCGAGAATACTTTTATTGGACTGATTAAATTACTTTATAGACACCCGGTAGCGGCAGTACAAACAAATTGATTTATTTCAGATTATTTTACTCTGGATAGGGGCAGGGTTGCCCTCTTTCCCCATTATTGTTCTGTCTTGCCCTGGAACCATTAGCAGCCACGGTAAGGGAAGATGATTTTCTAGGAGTGGTGGCGGGAGGTATGTTGCATAAGGTTTTATGTATGCAGATTGTATTTTATTATTCGTCTCTGACCCCATTAGATCTATTCCTTGCCTCCATAGAATTATTAATTCCTTTTCTAAGTTCTTGGGATACAGAATCAATTGGTCTAAATCCAAAGCTTTGGCTCTGACAGTGTACTGCCCAGTAACGGCTTTCCAGCTGGGTGCCTTCAAGTGGCATATACAGGCCATTAAGTATTTGGGCATTTTATTCCCAGCAATTTTGTGTGATTTAGTTGAGTTAATTTTGACCCCTTAATAAAAAAGGTTTTCGAGAGATATAGTCAGGTGGGCTTCATTACATTTATCTATTATTATGAAGGTTAATGTTATTAAAATAAATTTTATTCCAAAATTCAACTACCTGCTACAATCTCTCCCTGTAGATGTCCCAATCTCTTATTGTAAGCAATTTGATAGCATAGCGAAGTCCTTCATTCGGAATTGTAAACATCCCAGATTACATTTCAATAAGCTACAAAGGCCGATTGACAAAGGTGGGCTAGACCTACCCAAGATTTGTTTTATTATTATGCATTCAGTCTCAGATATTTGGCTCACTAATCATTTCCACCTGGAAGTGCCACTCCCTAGTTTTATATTGTCGAGGAAGATCTTGCCCCTATTTTGCCATTGCAAAGCCTTTCTATCAAACTAATCGGAGTACACACCGTTATCTTGTATTTGCACTCTGTGTTTAATTCAGACATTTATTTAAATTTTGCCACACGTATACTCTGGGAGAGGTGATTACAGCTTTTGGAAAAGGTCATGAGGCTTCAGTGTATTACTCCCTGCTAATTAGAGTCTGGGTGACAGAGCTTTAACTTCTCTCAACAGATTATGGGAGAAAGATTTAAATTTGGTATTGGAGGAGGTAGTGTGGGCTAGGATTCTAAAAAATGTCAAGTCTGCATCTAGAGATGTAAGGGTTTGCCTTATGTAATTCAAGATTTTACATACATTTTATTGGACCCCCTCTAGATTGTATAGGCTTGGTTTTAAAGACACACCACCTGCTGGCGATGCCAATCAGACCCATGTTTTTTGGGGGTGTATTAAGATCCAAGATTTTTGGTTGAAGGTTCAGAGTTGTTTGTGTGATGTTTTGGGTACTAAAATTTTACTTTGGTCATAAATTTGGGGGACAAACATATAAACAATTGGGTTCTGACCAGAATTATGATTGGCAGACAAATGATTTTAAGGAGTTGGAAGTTGGACGGAGCACCATCATTTCTGGAGTGGTGTGCGGAGATGGGGAGGCTGGCAGCTTTCGAGGATGTGGCAAGTAGAAGGCTGGGGTTTGGGGACTTGTTTTTCAGAAATTGGGCTAATTATTTAGCGGTTTTGGGGGAATCTCGGGGAAGGGATGGGGAGAGAGAGGTCTAGTTTGTGTTTGTTTATTTATGTATGTATATATATATATATATATATATATATATATATATATATATATATATATATATATATATATATATATATATATATATTTTTTTTTTTTAATTTATTTATTTTTTTATATTGTGTGTGTGTGTGTATTATTTTATATGACCACAGGGGTGTTTGTTGGGGGTTAGGGTAGGGTTTGTGATTGAGGAGGGATATTAGTGGGCTTAAATTTTAAATGTTGATTCGGTGTGTATGTGTTGTGTTTTTCATTAAAAAAAAACAGGGTGTTATTTTGTAGTGGTGATGTTCTAACAGCTGTCCAATCATACACACATTGTCATGGCTGGAGTATGAAACTCTCTTTGCTTTGGACAGTTTCAGCAAGTTCTGGACATAAGGCTTCTGTTCTTGTTTGGAAGAATTATAAAGCCAGTTTGATAGAAAGCAGTGTTGTTGAGAAAATGAATGTGGCACAAATTTGTGACATTATTGAGAGACGACAATATGTGCACAGAATTGTTGCTTTTTAGGAAGGTATTTATTTTCGTGGACATGAAGAAGTCCATTGGCAATCAAGGGAACTTTTTAGAGTTGATGAAGCTCCTGGGGCAATTTGACCCCTTCCTTCAATGCTACAAACCAACCTCAAATGCTACTTACCTCTGTCCTTCCTCACAAAATTAGATGATTCAGTGAAAGTAACTGCCAGTATAATCAAAGAACAGACACATTCAAAAATGTATGCAGTTATGGCTGATGAAGCAAGGGATGGCCATGTTGAGCAGCTTGATGTAAGTGTGCTTCATATACTCAATAAACCCCAAAGCCCAGAAGAACTTCATTAAATAACAAAAAATTTAAATGCAGTCTTCTCTAGCACCCTTGATGTTGTCACCCCACTTCGATTAAAGAAAATTAAAGAAATAAGCCCTGCACCATGGTACAATGATCACACTCATGCTCTCAAGAGAGCAGCTCGGAAAATGGAGCGCATATGGAAAAATACAAAATTAGAAGTATTTCAGGGTGCATGGAAGGATAGTGTCTGTAGCTACAAACACGCACTCAAAGCTGCCAGGACAGGATATTTTAGTAAACTCATAGAAAATAACCACAACAATCCTAGATGTTTATTCAGTACTGTGGCTAAATTGGTTAGGAATAAAGCCTCAATCGAACCAGATATTACGTCACAGCTCAAGAGTAATGACTTCATGAATTTCTTCACAGATAAAATTGAAATAATCAGAAATAAAATTGGAATTATGCAATCATCTGTCATAGCACCTCAGAAAACAGTGTTGAATAATTTCCCTCATGTGCAACTTCAATCCTTCGCTATCATAGGTCATGAAGAGCTAACAAAACTTATCGAAACATCAAAAGCCACAACTTGTTTGTTAGATCCTATACCAACTAAGCTCTTAAAAGAGGTATCTCCTGTAATATCAGAACCTCTTCTTAATATCATTAACTCCTCGCTATGCTTAGGACATGTCCCAAGAAACTTTAAAATGGCAATTATCAAACCGCTAATTAAGAAGCCACAACTTAATCCTGGAGAACTTGCTAATTATAGACTGATTTCAAATCTCCCGTTTATGTCAAAAATACTAGAAAAGGTAGTATCCTCACAAATATGTTAATTTCTACAGAGAAATAGTATATATGAAGAATTTCAATCAGGATTTAGGCCTCATCACAGTACAGAGACTGCACTTATCAGAGTTACAAATGACTTGCTCTTATCATCTGATCGCGGCTGCATTTCTCTTCTAGTGCTTTTAGATCTTAGTGCTGCATTCGACACGATCACAACATTCTTTTGAATAGGCTAGAGAATTATGTTGGAATTTGTGGAGTGGCATTAGCATGGTTTAGGTCATATTTAGCAGACCACTACCACTTTGTCTATGTAAATGAGGAATTGTCAAACCAAACAAAAGTAAAATATGGAGTGCCACAGGGATCAGTTTTAGGGCCTCTGCTTTTCTCCATGTATATGCTTCCCCTGGGAGATATTATCAGGAATCGTGGAATAAGTTTCCACTGCTATGCTGACGATACACAACTTTATATTTCGTCAAAACCTGATGAGATTTCACAATTCTCAAAATTAGCAGAGTGTATTAATGAAATAAAAGATTGGATGGCCAGAAATTTCCTTCTACTCAATTCTGACAAAACAGAGGTTCTAATTCTTGGACCAAAAACTCTAAAAATAAGCCACTAAAATATAATTTGACTCTAGATGGATGTACTGTTACATCATCTTCAACAGCGAAGAACTTAGGTGTTATATTTGATACCAACCTGTCCTTTGAAAATCAAATTACAAATGTTTGTAGAACAGCATTCTTCCACCTAAGAAATATTGCTAAATTAAGGCATATGCTCTCGGTTGCTGATGCCGAAAAACTAATTCATGCGTTCATGACCTCAAGACTAGATTATTGTAATGCATTACTGGGAGGATGTCCGGCAAGATCAATAAATAAACTTCAATTGGTTCAAAATGCAGCAGCCAGAGTGCTGGCGAGAACCAAGAAATATGATCATATTAGCCCCATTTTATCATCGTTACATTGGCTACCTGTTAAATTCCGTATTGATTTTAAAATTCTGTTAACTACGTTACAAAGCTTTGAATGCTCTAGCTCCGCAGTACTTAAGTGATCTTCTACCACGCTATATTCCAACACGTTCATTAAGATCGCAAAATTCTGGCCTATTAATAGTTCCTAGAATATCAAAATCCACTAAAGGAGGAAGATCCTTTTCATATTTGGCTCCTAAACTATGGAATAGTCTCCCAAACACTGTTCGAGATGCAGACACACTCTCTCAGTTTAAGTCTAGACTAAAGACTCATCTATTTAGCCAGGCATACACCTAATTTATCCTCCAACCCACAATTAGGCTGCTTTAGTTGGGTCTGCCGGAACCAGAAACCAGAAACATTGAGCATGATCTCTAACTCTGCAATAAATTAAATGGCATCTATGCTTACATCTTTTTATTTGTTTCCCTGTCTCAACCTCGGGACTCCAGCACCATTCCTGCTTCATGTTGGACTCCACTGCTACATGTCGCAGAATGATGATGACTAAATGCAGCCGGTGCCAGCCAAACATCACTTCAATCTATTATGACGGACTTCAGAGGATGAAATGATGCCAACTCCAACCTGCATCACCTCGGTCTATTTATGGACTACGATCTTGAAATGAAATGCTTAGACTAACTATTGCCAACAAAAGCCTTCATCAGCCAATTAACAAGGACAATTGCATCTATGTGAACTTCTGCAATTAATCAAGATGGACTTCAAAGACTTTGGTCATTAATCTTACAGTTCAAACACAATTGATGTTTAATCACTGACCCTTAACACTTAGTTTAATAATTTTAAACCATGATTTTACCAATACATAATTAATATTTACATTACATTCATAATGTTAGCCAGAGGGGAACTGGCCCCCACAGTGAGTCTGGTTTCTCCCAAGGTTATTTTTCTCCATTAATCTACATCTTAGTTTTGTGTTCCTTGCCACAGTCACCTACAGCTTGCTCACTGGGGTTATTAATACAATTATCATTTAATTATTTTTAAACACTATTAAAAATCGTATTTTATCTAAATTACACAATGATGATTAATTGACTTTATAGACATTACAGTTTTATCGTCTGTTAATGCTGATATTCTGTAAAGCTGCTTTGAAACGATGTGTGTTGTGAAAGGCGCTATACAAATAAAATTGACTTGACTTGACTTGACTTGCAATACATCACAGCAAATGGTACAGTAAAAGAGCACTTGAACTCTCCAGCCTCAATAGTTTCAATGCAGTGTCAATCAAAGATGCCATCAAACATGTGATTGAATCAAAGGGTTTGAATAATCTCCTCTGTGTGGCTCAAACCTGTGATGGGGCTTCAGTAATTAGAGGTGGAGTCAGAGGAGTCCAAGCTCGCTTCCCTGAAGCTGTTTATGTGCATACTTTGTCACACTTGAAGGATTAGGGAGTGTGTGTATTCTTTCTTAAGTGTTTCAGTAATGAATCATCAAGCATTCTATGACGCACAGACATCCTCAGTCAAAGCTGTGCTTGACAATCTGAACTTCTTTGTTAAGCTGCCCAAAATAGCTGCCCAACACCTATAGCAGTTGGACAGCTTTCCAAATGTCAAGGTTTTCCAGTCTCTGCATGCTGGAGATTTTAAGAGTCTGATACCTGTTACAGAGATAAATACCTTCAGCAGAAGTCTGTGGACATGGCACAAGCAACACTCTACAAAGATGCTGTGCTTGAAACACTGACGTTAATGCAGTGATAAAATGGAAGAAAAGTTCTTCAAGGGGACAAACGTCATTTGTGAATCTGGTTCCCATCATAAGCAGAAGCAGATGGATGATTACAGAGTGGACTCCACATGATAACTGCCAGCTTATGCGGCACCTTTTGTATCCATATCTTGACCACATGATAAGTGAGCTGAACAACAGAATTTCTGGTGTCAGGGAAAAGCTCATGAAGGGCATTCAAGTTTTCAATCCAGCAGCTAATGTCTTTCTCAATGAGGATTCTCTAAACCTTCTTGTAACACATTACAAAATCCCACTTTGAAAACAGTTCCTGGCAAAGAAGAAACAGGGTGCTATCTCTGAAATTGCCAGTGTGTACAAACTCCTTGACTCTGACATGTTTCCAGCCCTGGACTTGGTTCTTCAAGCAGCGCTTACAATACCTGCTCGCAGTTCCAATTGTGAGGGGTCATTTAGTGCATTGCGTCATCTACACACATGACTCAGGAGAACAATGTGCCAGAAAAGGCTCAATCATTTAGCTGTTTTGTTCTATTTCACAAGTACACCTTTCCATCTAGTCATTGAGAGTAACAGTAAATTAAATAGTGATGGGGTGGGGTTGTGTTTACTTTGTCCTTAAATTAGAGGTAAGGCACTTTTAGCATGTAAAGCTATGTGTTTTGTTTAAAGGTATTTGCTAATAAACCAGGTCTAATGCTTTGAAAATCATTCTTGTAAATCGTACATATTCTTCTTGGGGCGAATACCACTGGACCCCCCTCTCTTAGCCGCTGGTGTTTTGGACTCAACCCTGATGTTTTCAAATCCTAGAAAAGCCCCCGCTTCACAATTAGCCTGCTGTCCATATCCCAGAATGCAAAATTTTTGACGGCAAACGTCGTGGTTACTGTTGTAACCTCCATTCCCTGATGGAGGTAACGAGACATTGTGTCGAATGAAATTACACAAGGGGTCTTTCTTGAGAGCCTTGCGTACCTCTGAACTTGAGAAAAGGCCAATGAGAAATTGGCAGACAGAATTTGCATGTCTCGCCCCCAGACAACCAGGTATAAAGGGAAGCGGGTGTGCGTCTGTCAGTCAGGTTTTTGCACTGAGGAGCTGAGAATAAGGTACGGCCATTCACAGTGGTAGGTCTAGTGTTGTGGCAAGGGGGACTCAACGTCTCTTTCTCTCCATCAGGGAACGGAGGTTACAACAGTAACCATGACATTCCCCTCCTGTCACTCACTAGACATTGTGTCAAAAATAGTGACACAAGGGGTCCCATTTAAAAACGCCATGCACTAGACAGTGTTACGTGAACTGCTGACACAGGAGCAAGCAAGCTACTGCGTGCTAGAAGCAAGTGTATCGGCCGCACGTAACCCTCCCCAACGCCCCCAGAAAAAGGTGTCATATACAGACCTTAGGTTCCCAGCACCCCTAAGGGGGGAACAGGCAAAATGACTATCATGGGAGCAAGCCGGCCAGCCGCAGACTTTTCTCTCTCTATGTTTCTTGTCATACAGCATAAAGCAGCTGGGGTTTAATGCTATGAAATGCATCGCGGAAGGCAATCTTTTCCGTTCCTATTCTTTCAGGGGAAAAAACCCTGCGGAGACCACATCCTGCCCAGACTGGGGGGAGGTGACATGTGGCCAATACGTCACATGGGTTGTCAAGCCGCACGTGGAAGTGGCATGGTGGTAGGCCCTACCTCATTAGGGAGGAGCTTTACAAACACAGCGAACGGGGGCAAAGGGACTGCCCAAGGGAGACATGGGTCTGCGACAGGAGGACTGTACCACGGAAGATACATCACAGGGAGTTGCCTGAAGAGAGAATTAGGCCTTTGGAGCCCTACCCCAGTACAAAGCTCTTGGGAGGCAAAGAGATCTACCTGTGCCATGCCAAACTGACCCCAAATCAGCTGGACCACCTGGGGGTGGAGCCTCCACTCTCAGTTGAGCGAGACCTGTCGCTACAGCGCATCCGCTGTCATGTTGAGGTTGCCCGGGATATGAGAGGCATGCAGTGACCTGAGTCGCTGCTGACTCCAAAGAGGAGATGGCGGGCGAGTCGTGACATATGAAGAACGCATGCCGGCTTGTTGATTTATGTACACTACTGTTGCATTGCTGTCTGAACGGATCAAGACGTGCTTGCCCTGGATCAGGGCAAGGCGGCCTGACCAGTGGTGCTGGAGGCTTTCAAGGTCAGTGACGTCGTCATCCTACAGGCCTTGGAGGGGAGTACTGGCAATCTCGGGGCACAAGTGGATCGCAACCACTCTGTCCACCCGGGGGACCTCCGTGTACCCGTGGGCCACCCACCGTCAAGGGTAGTGAGAGCGATTGAGTTAGGAGGTTGATTCCGGGCAGTGAAAGGTGCCCTCCATGAACTTTTCATGCACTTCCGGTAAGAAAGGTACCTGGTGGCTGGGAGCGGCGCCCTGACCCGAGATACCAATCATCAAGCCATGAAGGCTGTAGGGAGGATGGAGGGTTCGAGTCCAAGCCCACATTCATGGCGGCCCGGGAAAGCATGTCGGCCATCTGCTCGTCAACCTCAGACTGGGCAGGTTGACCCGAAGGTGGCAGCCCAGACGAGTCATCTGCGTCAGATGCCTGAGCGCTCTCTGATGCAGCGGCGATGTCATCATCAAACTCAAGGCAAGGCAAGGCAAGTTTATTTATATAGCACATTTCATACACAATGGTAATTCAAGTGCTTTACATAGAAGAGATTAAAATAAGAATTTAAAAAAAATAAGAATAATTGAAACAGTTTAGAATATAAAATAAAATACAGTACAAACAGTCGGACACACAGTGGCACAGTGCTCATTCAGTAAATGCACAGCTAAACAGATGTGTTTTGAGTCTGGAATTGAATGTGACTACTGTAGGAGCACATCTGATCTCTTCTGGAAGCTGGTTCCAGCTGCGGCTGGCATAATAGCTAAAGGCTGACTCTCCTTGCTTAGAGTGAACCCTTGGTATTTCTAGAAGATGTGATCCTAATGATCTGAGTGATCTGTTGGGTTTATATTCAGTGAGCATATCTGCAATATATTGAGGTCCTAGCCCACTGAGTGATTTATATACCAGTAATAATACTTTAAAATCAATCCTAAATGTAACTGGGAGCCAGTGTAAAGACCTGAGGACTGGTGTGATATGTTCATGTTTTCTGGTTCTGCTCAGAATCCTGGCAGCAGCGTTCTGTATGAGCTGCAACTGTCTTATGGTCTTTTTGGGAAGGCCAGTGAGGAGTCCATTACAATAATCCACCCTGCTGGTGATGAAAGCATGCACAAGTTTCTCCAGGTCTTGACTGGAAACAAAGCATCTGATTCTTGCAATATTTTTCAGATGATAGTATGCTGATTTAGTTATTGCTTTGACATGACTACTGAAAGTAAGGTCTGACTCTAGAGACACACCAAGATTCCTGACTTGATTTTTAGTTGTTTGACCCCTAGCGTCAAGGTATGCATTCACCTTGAGAACTTCATCTTTGTTTCCAAACACAATGACTTCAGTTTTGTCTTTGTTTAACTGAAGAAAGTTTTGGCACATCCAACTGTTAACTTCATCAATGCATTGGCACAGGGAGTCAATGGGGCTGTAATCGTTAGGTGATAGGGCTAAGTAGATCTGTGTGTCGTCTGCATAGCTGTGGTAAGCAATTTGGTTCTTTTTCATTATTTGGCTCATTGGGAGCATATACAGGTTGAACAGGAGTGGCGCAAGAATTGAGCCTTGAGGGACTCCGCATGTCATGGACGTCCACTCAGACTTATGGTCTCCTATGCTCACATAATAACCTCTCCCTTCTAAGTATGATTTGAACCATTTTAGGACCATCCCAGAAGGCCCCACCCAGTTTTCCAGCCTGTCAAGAAGTATGTTGTGATCGACAGTGTCAAATACAGCACTGAGGTCGAGTAGTACCAGTACTGATAATTTGCCTGTATCAGTATTTAAGCGAATATCGTTTATTATCTTTATGAGCGCTGTCTCTGTGCTGTGATGCGATCGGAAACCAGATTGAAAATTGTCAAAGTATCCATTTGAGTTCAAGAATTTGTTCAGCTGATTGAAGACAATTTTTTCAATGATCTTGCCTATGAAAGGAAGATTTGAGATCAGTCTATAGTTGCTTAATATGGTCTTATCCAGATTGCTCTTTTTCAAGAGGGGCTTGACAACTGCAGTTTTCATGGAGTATGAAAAACTCCCAGAGAGAAGTGAGGAGTTTATCACTTCTAGGAGATCTGGTTCTAAACAGTTGAACACACTTTTGAAAAAAGATGTGGGAAGGGCATCAAGGGCGCAGGTTGATGTTTTAAGGTGCTGTACGGTTTCTTCAAAAATGTTGCCATCAATTTCTTTGAAATCAGACATAGTAACTACTTTCTCAGGTTGTGGTTTGATTTGTCTGACCCCAGCACAACTCAAGGATGTGCTAATCACCTTTATGATATTATTTATTTTTTCAGAGAAGAAAGAAGCAAACTCACTGCACTTGCTGTCTGAGAGCATTTCACTGGGAATCTGGCTTGGGGGGTTTGTCAGTCTCTCTACAGTCGCAACATGAGTGCGTGTGTTGTTTAAGTTGCTGTTTATAATACTTGAGAAGAAAGTCTGTCTAGCTTTGCCTAGTTCCATATTAAAAGCATGGATGCTGTCTTTGTAGATGTTATAATGGACTACAAGTTTTGTCTTCCACCACATGCGCTCTGCTTTTCTGCATTGTCTTTTCATATTTTGCACTGCTGTTGAGTTTCTCCAAGGTGCTTTTTGTCTGCCACTCTTCCTCCTGACTTTCACAGGAGCAATATCATCAATTACACTTTTAACTTTTGAGTTAAAAGAATCAAGGAGAAAATCAACAGAGTCAGCAGATGTACTTGGTGTTAAAGATATAGCCTTCATAAATAGTACACTAGTGTTCTCATTTAAGCATCTCTTCTTGACAGACACAGATCTAGCTTCAATGGCAGGAGAGATCAATATATCAAAGAAAATACAGAAATGATCAGACAGTGCTACATCCTTAATAACAATCGATGAAATGTTTAGACCCTTACTGATAAGTAAATCTACAGTGTGTCCATGATTGTGTGTGGGTCCATGTACATGCTGAGTCAGATCAAATGTTTTTAAAACAGTTTTGATTTCTTTTGTCATATTGGTTTCTGCATTATCTATGTGAATGTTAAAGTCTCCAGCAATGGCAAAACAGTCAAACTCTGAGGTAATTGTTGATAACAGTTCTGTAAAGTCCTCAGCAAAGGCTGGAGAGTATTTTGGAGGCCTGTAAATAATGATAAGTAAAATGCGTGGAGCACCTTTTAACACACTACCCAGATATTCGAAGACGGGTAATTCCCAAATGATATTTGCTTACATTGATAGACATCTTTAAAAAGAGCAGCTAAACCCCCACCTCTCCTACCTTCTCTGCAGACACTCAAAAAAGTAAAGTTACGAGGGGATGTTTCATTAAGGACTGTTGCACTACAAATGTCTTCTAGCCAAGTTTAATTTAGAAACAAAATCCAGGTTGTATGTGCTTATTAAGTCGTTGACTAGAAGTGATTTATTTTTAAGTGAGCGGATGTTTAAAAGTGCTAACTTAACAGTTTTTGTCCCCACAGCAATCTTAGTTTGGTGTGTAATAGGCACCAGATTAGATCAGTTTGCTGAACGGCTTTTGAAAGCCTTAGACTTTCTATCATGTAATCGAACAGCAATAGCGAAAGATACAGGCACACTGGGTTCCCACTTGTTTCATAAACATTTGAGAAAGTTACTGTTATCATAGCGGGGAACCGACACATATCACTGAGAGCCGGTATCAGTTGTTTTTGGTTCACCTCGAGCAGATGGAGGAGGGTGTGAGCCCTGGCGTTGTGGCAGAGGTCGAAGAGCTCTCACAGGAGGAGGGGGAAGGCGAGCTGGGCCCGCAGGTGGTTGAGGGGCCAGCAGTTTTTTGCTTGATATCTGGGGGCTTGCAGCAAAAGAGTGGGATAGTTTGGTTCCAGCATACACCAGTTCTTCCGTTTTCTCTGAGAAGCACAGATGTGGAGATGCTGGAGAAAGGGATAACGTGTCTGGTGAGAGAGGCTGTTGCTCTGGTGTTATCGGAGGCTGTAATATGCTGTCCTGGTTTCCCTGGGTGTTTTCCAGAAAGTCGTCCTTGGGTGCTGAATCTTGGAGCAGTTCTAATATGTCACAGGCTGTCTGTGGTGAACTTTGTGGCAGGGCTCAGATGAGATTGTGTCCATGAGCAGAAATTGTTGTGGCTGAGTG
Organism: Xyrauchen texanus; assembly: GCF_025860055.1. Classification (NCBI taxonomy): domain Eukaryota; kingdom Metazoa; phylum Chordata; class Actinopteri; order Cypriniformes; family Catostomidae; genus Xyrauchen; species Xyrauchen texanus. The sequence continues at coordinate 5,231,256 of NC_068320.1, read as the reverse complement.
GTGTTATCATTGTCCTTGTGTGATTTGTCAACTGCATGTCCATTCAGGTGCTGAAGTGAAGTCCTGTGGTCATTCATACTGTGTCCAGGTGTGTGTGTGCCATTCAGATTGAGTGGATTGGCACACACTGCAGAAGGATGATTGAGGGAGAAGTAGATATTGTCCTTTAGCACTCTTGAACCAAGTTTGTTTGGGTGGTGGCCATCCTGTCGAAACAGTTGCCTCTGACTCCAGAAAAGATTGAAGTTGTCAATGAAGTTCACTCCTTTTATATTGCAGGTTTTTTGCAGCCATGTATTAAGCCCAAGCAACCGTGAAAACCTGTTTGTTCCTCTTGCTGGAAGTGGTCCACTGATGAATGTTTGAACTTTCAGTCTTTCAAAAAGTTCATTGAAATCCTTCTTAAGGAGTTCTGACTGCTCTTTATGAATATCATTCTTCCCCACATGAATGAAGAGTCGATTTGCAGTCTTATGTTTCATCAGAATGTTCTGAAGTTCCCTGTTTACATCCGAAGTTGTTGCTTGTGGAAGGCAGCATGCAGTTGTATCCCTGCTGCTAATGTTTCTGATTATGGAGTCACCCACTATCAGAGTCCTGGGCCCGGCTGTGCTCTGAGCTGAATGCCGCTGTCTGCTCAACCTTGAGCGCCAGTTGGCATCAGTGTTAGCTACTGGCTGATTCAGTCTGTGTTCGATCACATACATGTTAATACATTTATCACAGGGATATATATATATATATATAGGATATATAGGATTAAAAAGGGTTCATTTCTCCTTCTCAGTAAGGATTGAGTGAGCGTCAGCCCTCTCTAACATTCCTTTGGAGGTCGTAAAATTCTCCTTTCTTTGGGCAGGAGAATGATTCCTTTGTCCCGTCAAGGCTCATTTGCATGTTTATGACCGGGTTTATGACGGTAAGAGATTTTGGGCTGAATGACTCAAAAGATGGTAAACATAGCCGAAATACCATTCTAAGGTGATCTTATATTTATATTCAGCTAGGACAAGTCGTAAGGTTTAATTTGATACCAAGAAAAGTATATTTGGTACCCTTAAAAGTGGATATACACTGTTAGGCTATTACATATAAGGCCTCTTATTAACTATAACAGGTTTTACTACACTACTAAACTAATTTCAACTAGTTTTGATCTATCATCAGACAAATAAACACACAGGGATTAAAACATATTTCATTAGACATACATTTCTAAGTTTAAAACTGAAAGACACACATATTCTCTGTTGCCAACTTCTCACGTGCCCTTTTCTCACGTGGTGAAGCACAGGGTGTCACATGTGCGGGGTTTTTTAGAAAGCACCACGAGGATCCTCTGTCAATAGCGGGAGTGTCTCTCTGTCAATCATTCATTGTCCTATCACAGACCATTTATTGTGCTCGTGGAGACTAGTTGGCGCTATTGCAGTAATTAGGGGAGTTGGAACAGTAAGTTCTTGTTTTCATGAACCTGCTGAGTTAATGATTATCCTTCATTGATTCCTCCAGACGCTACAGTCCCCCTTTTCGCCAGGTGATGTCCCTGTTGGAGACATCATCGGACGACAATCATCACAATGGCGGATGGCAGGTGAATCATGAGGGTTTTGTAGCAGGTGGTTATTCGGACGGAGGGCTCAATTCGGTGAGGTTCAAAGTGGTCTCTGTCGTGGTCCCCTCTTTCCGGGGGTTCCATCGGAAACCTACTGACATGGCTTTCGTGAGCTTGGCCGTGGATGTTTGCATCTCGTTGAGCCTCCTGTACAGGAGGAAGGCCAGGCCTAGTGTCAGGAGGTGGCTGATTCCCATAGAGATACACAGCGCAGTGTCCGCTGCGGTCCAGGCTCGGACAACAGGTGAGGTGGTCAAGATGGGCAATCGAGACAAGGCTTGGAGGGCTGTGTCGATAGGAGCAATGTCAATTAACTGGGAGCCCCCTCTTTCGATCCATAGTTCAAGTTCTGGATCTAGGGTGAGGTTTTGATTCTGGAAAAAAAGATGGGATTTCCAGTTCTGTTTCGTATTCTTCGCCTGGGAGATGGTATAGTGCCAGGTCATTGAGGTGGAGGATGGCACCTTTCGGGACTTGAATCCACATGCTCTGGTTGGGCAAGGTGAGATGGGTGGCGGTGTCATGCTGGTCGTAGGTGAGTGTAGCTGCGCGCACAGGAGTGTTAACGAGCCACCTGTCGCCTATGATCTCGGCTTGTGTCTCGCTGACTTGAGTGCGAGGCTTGGCATCGGCGGGGCAGTGGGTATCGCTGCCCAGGTGTTGCAGCCCACAGATTCCGTCAGTGTTGTCTCTGAGGAAGGGTTTACTGGGGCAGAGGTAGTGAATGTCTTTGGTCAACGTGCACATGTGCAGTTTTGGGGCCAGGTACAGCCGTGGGTCGCTGTCGTGGTAGGCCACCACGTCTGGGGTGTGGATCTTGATGTGTGTGTTACTTTTCCAAAACCCGATGTTGACAATGTCCTTGAGCCGGTAGATTTGGCTTGACTCTATGATGGGTAGGTTCAGGAGAAAACCCACTTCCCTCTGCTCGGGGTCGATGTAGAGTGGGATGGCGCTACCCAGAAAGTAGGCAAGGTGTAGTTGTAACGGGTCAGTTGTCGTTGTGATGGCGGAAGCCAGCGCGGTTTGTACAAGGTTTAAGGGTATTGGTACGGTGGAATTCTACCCATGGCTAGGCTGTCAATGGAGGAGCTCACTTCCTGCAGCATGTCTGTCATCAGGGCTGTGACCAGCTGCGTTTGAGCAAAGTCGTTCTGGAAGACAGTAAACAGCTGTTTCATGGAGTTCACTGTCTGGTTCAGCAGAACGCTGTGAGTGTTGAGAATTACCACAGTTCCTCTCAAGGTCTTGCCGATGGTCTGCAGGGATGCACTTTGCGTGGTGAGTTGCTCTTTTAGCTGTGGTATCTCAGTCAGAATTTCGGCCGTAAAGTGAATGCCTCTGTCTGAGTTGACTCTCAGGGGCAGTCCGAACCTGGAGAAGATGTGGTTCATCAGGAGGTATGCCGTGGTATGGGCAGTGTCGTTGGGTGCTGGAAGACACTCTACCCACTTTGTGAACTGGCACACGACTGTGAGGAAGTATTTGTTGCCCCTCGTCGACCTGGGCAGAGGTCCTACCCAGTCGATTTGGAGGTCTGACCATGGGAATGTGACTCTCCTGCGTTGCAGTGGAGCTCTGTGGTTTGGGTTTGCCGGTTGAAATTGGCAGCAAACCAGGCATTCTCTGACATATTCTGTCACATGTTCCTGCATGCGGGGCCAGTATGCCACTTGTTTCAGTGTCTCATAAGTGGCTCTTGCGCCGTGGTGTCCGGCACATGGTGCGTCGTGGGCATAACCTAGCATGACCCCCCTTAGGCACCGTGGCACCACGAGCCTTGGCGCTGTGATGTCATCAGGTGCATACCACAAAATGTTGTTGATCACACGCAGCATGTGCTTTATGTCATGCAGTCGTCTGAGGCACGGGTTGTCAGTGAGGTCAGACGGCGGTAGAGGGTGGTTGGTGGGGTCAGAGAGGTGGTTTAGGAAAGTCTTTATGGATGTGTCAGAGGCTTGCATGTCCGCTATGTCGTTGTTTGACATCTGCGGAGCCAGTGTTAGAGGCTGTGAGGGTGGCACTGTTGCAGGAAAAGTTATTTTTCTACGGGTTATCACTGCAACGTTCAAGGTGGGCGGGAGGGTTGGAGGTGACCATAGAGTACCGTGCAGTGCGCCAGTCTTGGCAAGTGCATCGGTTTGGTCATTCAAGTCTTTGTCAAGGCCTGGTTGCCTTGAGTGTCCTTTCACCTTCTTCCAGTAGACAATCATGTTGTGATTTCTTGTGATGTCATCACATTCTTGGAACAGGTGTTGGTGTTTGATAGGCTTGCCGTTCGAAGTTCTAAAGCCATCATGTTTCCAGTTTGTAAGGTGGCATGTGAAACTGTGTCTGGCGTAGTTGGAGTCTGTGCAGATCAGGGGTATTCTGATGTTTTGGGTCGATGACATTTGCAGAGCTATGAGAATGGCTGCAACCTCCACATACTGTGATGACTGCGGGCCCAGCTTGAAGTGTTGTGGTGGGCACGGCAGGTCATTTACCCATAATACACGGCTGGACTGTGGTTCGATGCCCTGTGATCCTATGGGTAGGCCCACGTAGTTGACCTTGGTTTGGCACCACTGTTCTTTGTGGAGGGCGATTTTGGCGCCGGCAGTGGACAATTGGTTCAAAACATAGTCTATTTCTTTCATGTGGTCAGCCACTGTTGTGCTTTTCATGAGAACATCGTCTACGTAGATAAGATTGCCTCTTGTTCTGGCATCTGGGCATGCTTTGTTCAGGAAGATGTTGAACTCAGCAGGTGAGTTGGCATAGCCGAACGGACACCTTGTGAAAGTGAATTGTCTGTTTCCGAAAGTGAAAGGTAGCTTGTGCTGATCTTCTGGATGCACTGGTATGGTCCCGAATCCAGAGGCCACATCGAGTGTAGAGAAGATGGTGGCTCCTCTGATTCTGGGTATTTCCTGTCATGGGCCATCGTGACAGTGGCACTTGTTGATTCAGTTTCCTGTAGTCAATGGTGGGTCACCACTTGCCGTTTGGTTTGAGGACGGGCCAGATGGGGGCAGAATAGGTGTTGTTGCATGGACGGATGACACCTTTTTCAAGCATGGAGTCGATGATCTCTTGCACTGGTTCGTGTGACGCGATGGGGATCTTGTACTGCCTGACAAACGTGGGAGGAGCATTAGAGTGCGTTGGGATGCGCACGGTGTGGAGCTCGGTGAGACCACAATCTAAAGAGTCTTTGGCAAATGATGCTTTGAACTTGTAAAGGACTCGTCTGAGTTCTTGTCGATCTGCATCATTATTAAGTGCATCAGCGTCGTTTAGAATTTGCTGAACTTGAGACTCAAATCCTGGATACGGCTCCTCTGTCGGTGTGTTGTCTGTCGTGTTGGCAGGCAAAGGTGCGGTAGTGTCATCAATCTCGCAGGCAGGCTGTTTGGAGACTGTGTATACTGCAAGGTGTTGGTCCTTTGTCAGTTCTGTTCTGCATACCTGGTCTTTGTCCACTGGCATGACTGAAGTTATGGAGATGATCTTGAAGGGGGTTGTGAAGACGGTGTTGTCTGTGTGCCCTTCGGGTATCATTGAAGCTGGGATGGGCCCAGTGATTGGTAATGTTAGTTCAAAGTCATGAAAGTCGTGGCTCAATAGCCATCCTGCCCGGTAGGCTTTTGGAATTGTGATGTCCATTGCCATGCAGTTGTTGAAGAGGATGTAAACAGCACGGGATGACACTTCAGTGAGGGGCGTGGCTTCCAGCGTGAGTCCAAGTTCAACGCATTCGGGTGAAGGTTGAAAGAAACCCAGCGTGTGGTTTAGGGTTTGACCACAACGCATGTTGAGCCGAACAGCGACCCCTTTGGTGTATGCTGTTACTACAGTTTCCTGTTCATTGACCAAGGTGCAGACCTCTGGAATGGTCTGGCCTGACCGGAGGTTCGCAGTGTTGGTTGGAATCACAGGAGGCTGTAAAGTCAGTGGGGCCCACAAGACCTCATTAATAACGTCTACATGAGCGTTGAGGCGAATCAGAATGTCTGCTCCAATGTAGACATCATGGGGCAGGTCTGGAAGGACTAAGAAGTAGTGGGTCAGACACCGGTAGTTCCACTTCAAGTTCAAGGTGCAGATCCTTTTGGCAGTCACCATTGTTGATGTACCTGAGTTCAAAGGGAAATGGGTGCGCTTGCTGGCAGATGGAAGGTCTGGTGTGTCTTCAATGAGAGCATTGTATAGTGAGAGGCTGATGGCTGAGTTGTCTGCCCATAGTGTATGATGTCAGTGGTAGTTACACCATTCAAGTGCAGGTCAGCTGTGACCTTGGGGCAGAAGGAGTCAAAGTCTTGGGTGAGTTGAAATGTGCAGAGTAGCGAACTTGAATCTCGCTCGGGTGCTGATGCTGTGTCACTGTGGCTGGCTGTGAGAGTTCCCGTGACCTTTGTGACCTGACAGTCTGGTTCAGGTGATCGGGGTGGCTGAAGGGGGAGAGTTTCTCGCACTTGAGCCCACATCTTCAGCTGTCTGAAGTCCAGCAGGGGCTCGAAGCGGTCTAGTAGATCTTTTCTGATAAGGAGGGGATATGTGTTCATCGGCGAGATGTACACAGGGTGTACCACACTCATAGGACCAATTGTCAAGTGAATGGGAGCTACCTGTTCAAGCCGGACGTCATTTTGGCTGTATGACTGTACATTTAGCACACAATTTTGAGATTTTAGAGTTCGATTTTGCCTCTTGGCTTCAAATTTGAGTCTTTCAAAACGTTCAGCTGATATCAAAGTGAGATCTGCTCCAGTGTCTACCAGGGCTTCGAGTCTCACCTCATGTTCCACAGTGATGGCGAGATAGAGTTTTCGTGCTACCCCCTTTTCGATCAGATTCCCCAGGAGTTTTGGTGTTGGGGCTTGTGTGGTGATCGATAAGCAGTTAGGGTCGGTCTCGGGTGACTCGGTGCAGAGACACACAACCAAAACAGCACTTTCTGGTATCTTAGGGGCTTGGTCACTGGTGTGACGGATTGGGTTGTCAGCTGCAGGATGTGTGGTTGTCAACTGCAGTGAGTGGGTGTCGCTGTCACTTGGTGATGTGATAGCTGGTTCGGTAGTCTGTTTCTGAAGAGCGGTGATTTGGGTGCTTGGTTCAGTAGGAGGGCAGTCAGGCAGGATGTTGGTTTCAGGCCTCACACTTAGTCATGAGGTGTCTGGCCTGCCTTCTTTGTCTTTCTTGTGAGGTGTTCTATGAAGAAGCTCTTTCAAAACCTTCAGGATCTCTGCGGTCTCCGCCGTGGCCTCACTGTTTTTCTGTGGGGTAGGCTCGGACTTGCCGGAGGCATGCCGAGAGGTGTTCCGCTGCGGGCTGTCTGGGCTTGACGTTCTCGTCGATGGGGTTCGGCTCTTTCTGGGCCGTCGGCTGGCTTCCCACGTGGCTCCACCCTTTTGGTTGTGGGGGGCCGTGGCTGCCATAGGATCTTTCAAAGCGCCCGCTCCGGTGCTTAGGACGAGCACCATCACAGCTGCGCTGCCCTCTTCTGGCTTGCAACGGTCTTGGCTTGTTGTTAAAAGTTCTGTTACTGTGGTACTGTTGGGCACCCTCTAGTGTTTGCTCAGAGCGCTGATCAGTGACAGGGCAAATGGATGGAATTTTTACAGTCTTTTCAGAAGCAATTTTCTGCTTGATGAAAGCTTTATGGGCCAAGTCTCGCAGTTGTTGGGTAGTCATGGTGTGAGGACAGGCCAGGACCCCTAAGTGATGTCTCACTATGGGATGCAGATTTCGGAGAACCAAGGTTCTGAAGTTGACATCTTCTTCCATGCCCGGTTCATTTCGTGCTTCGAAGTAGGCTCGTCGGATTCGTCCGTAGTAGGCCTGTGGCGTTTCCCGCCGAGCCTGCTTGAGGTTCATGGCGGCGATGAGTCCTTGATCAGTTTCTGGATCAGAGAATTCTCTGATGAAAGCCTGCCACAGCTGTTGGTAGTTTGTTTTGACAGTCTCTGGTTGACGGTCTAGGAAGCTGCGTACGTCATGGCTAGACATAATTCTGAGCAGGTACAATCTGTCCCGCATGGTCACGTGGGGAACAGTGTGCAAGTGAAAGTCTATGTCTTGCAGGTAGGTGTGCACGTCGTGGCCTCCTGCAGGATTTGGGGTGAAAGTAGGGATGTTTCTGGCCAGCTTGTCAAGTTCTTTGGGAGCCATGCCGTGGTTAGTGACCAGGCTTTGGTGTGCGGGCTCCCAACCTTTTGTTGCTGACGGGGGTTCTTGGAGGCTGGTTGGTGACATGTTGAACTGGGCTTTCACCCCCCTTTTCAGCTCTGAGCTCTTGGCTGAAAAGCTTGGTCTTACTGGTCAGGGGAAACTCTGTGGTGTGCGATTCCCTTTTCTGTTCGCTCTGCAGTCTATAAGAATGTTTCAGTTCTCTATGAACAGTGTCAAGTTCATATTGGAGATGGTCTCTGTGCTGAATAAGTTCATGGATTTCAGCTCGGGCCATGTTCAGGTGCTTTTCACAGGCCCTGGCTTTAGCATCTCTGTCTTTTAGTGCAGTCTCTGCTCTTGCAAGGAGAGACTCGCCTTGTTGCAGCTTTTCGTCGAGTTCCTCTCTGGCTGTTCTCTCCGTCTGTTCTCTTTGGTCTGTATCCAGGAGAAGAGCTGATCTAGATGATTCTGAGTTTTGGCTTGGTTCCTACGGGCCTCCTCAGCTTGGAGTTTTAGCGCTGTGGCCTCCTGCTGCAGGTCGAGGTTGCTTTGCTCATTTATCCGTGCCTGGGCGATGAGATTGTGGGCAAGACTTCCGAAGATCTTGGTCCATTCTTTGTGGTCGTAGCTCTGTGTTGGATCATGGGCCATCAGGCTGTCCAATTCGGCGTCCAGTTGCTCTCGACCTAGGGGCTGTATGTCCCTGGCGTCCTTGGGTAGGACGGTGTCCGTCATTGCACTCAAACAGGCCTTGAGGTGATCCCAGTGGGCTGCGGGAGAGGACGAACGGGACATACTGGCTTACTGTAGGCGAGAGAAAAGAACAGCACACACAAAGAGGCCAATACAAGTACGTGTAGGGTTAGCGAGTTACAATGAGGTGGCTATTATAAGCCGTACTTTTGACTAACTGGGGTAGACAGTGAGACAGTTAAGTGGGCCGAATTTCGTGGGTCAGTGCAGGTCTAAATAAAGAATTTGACAAGGCGGCAGCCCACAAGGGTTATCTGAGGATGCGGGCTGCCTGTTTGTCTCTTTATTCAGATTTTCCTTGATGGCTCTTGTAGGCTCTGTCTTAATGTGAACTGGAAGTACACACCACGACAGAACAGAACAGCAGAATAAAATAGAACACAATTACTGTTAGGAATAGATAGGCAGGAGAAAAAAGGGCCTAAGTCTACCACCACTTTTAGGGTTTATGATAGGACCAACAGGGTGGGGCGCTATCGAGGTATAAACCCCAGGAAGATGGTGTGGCTTAGGGGAGAGAAAGAACAGAAAAGAAATGGGTCAAATGCTTAAATGACTGGGGGAATGTCTACTATTATGTGGCCTATACTGGTGGATGGATTTTACCTTCTTTTAGTTTGTCTGGGGTGAATCGATGTCACTCTGCTGGGGACCAGCGTGTGGTCAATCTTTCCAACGGTTCCAAACACTTGACCGCAGTGTCCCCGGGCCCCCTGCCACTATCACGGTGCGCCCTCTCAAACAACTTGACTTTAAACACAACCGGCAACACCAAGGTGTCAACTGTCAGACGGCACAACAAGATTGGATTTTCCCTAGAACCCTCGTAAGAGTGGCCCCTCTTTAGGCCCTGGTTTAGGTAATTATTCCAACTTGCCGTGTGTGTCGACTGACGGGGTTGACTCTCTTTGGAGGGCCAAATTGCTGATGTCATTGCGTGCCGCACCAATGAAAAGAGACAGAAGAGTCTGAGATTCACATACAGCCAGCGTCGGTAACGCCGGTCGGACAAACCAGCTTGCTGGGAACCACCAGAGATGACTGTCGAATCACCCCAGCACACTAGGGAATTCTACATGCAAATACAGAACAGGATTTAGCAAGTGAAAGTCTTAAAGTGAATTAAGGCTTTCTTGTTTAAACCAAATTGAGTAATTATGTGCGTAGAAATAACAGGCAAAAGCTTTACCAAATAATGATAAATAAAGAGGAAATTTGATAATGATGTTAATTATCAAACCAATCCAACCACAAGAAAAGACAGAAGTAAACAATGGCAGAATGGACAGACAGACTTAATTTAAATTAAATTTAACTTGTTAAACTCAATTTGAATAAGCGTGTAAAAGGATGTCAAGTAGCATCTAAGATAGTAAGGATACAGTCGTAATAGCGTATCAAAGAGGGAGAGAAAAAGGGAAATAAAAATGAGAAGAAAAAAATAAAAAAGAATTTAAAAAAATCAAAAATAATTTAAAAAAAATAAAAATAATTAATAATAATTAATCACATTAATTAATAATAATTGAAATGAGGGACTTAATTCAAATTTACATTCGAAATGTGTTTGTTTCGAACCAAATTTGAATAAGTGTAAGGAAAGTTAGAGATCAGAATTATATCTGATGATAATCACGATTGCTGTAAGATATCAGTGATAGCATCTGAAATAAACCAACTGGAAATTGACCATTTTAGAACAGAACGCAAGGAGGAAGGAAGTGATAAACCGACTTAGCAGGGAAGGCCACCAAAGGGGGCGCCGTTTCCTCTAAGTGGGCATTAGTCACTGTAGTGAGACTTAACTTTAAATTTAAATTCAAATCTTGTTTGAAACCAATTAAGTGTAACAGTCGGAGGTAGAAGAATTGTTTAACATCCAATAATATTAGCACAAGCAAAGCTTGTAACTGCAAACATAGATTGACAGTCAAAACCGCCCTGTAAATCTTCACAAGGAGATAGGGTTTGAGAAAAGAGATGACCTACAATGAATGTCCACATGATGGCGTACTTGTGCTCGAGCACAATGACGTCATGGGGTGGGAGTAATTTGAGAACTAAATTAAATAAATATATATGACCTGTCTGCTAATGTCCACACGATGGCGTACTTGCGCACGCGCAAGATGACGTCATGGGGTGGGAGTAACTTGAGAACTAAATCAAATAAATATATATGACCTGTCTGCTAATGTCCACACGATGGCGTACTTGCGCAGGCGCAAGATGATGTCATGGGGTGGGAGTAACTTGAGAACTAATCAAGCACTTACAGGCTGCCCTCTAGTGTTTGTCTGCGGAATAACACTCCCGTGTGATGTCAAATCAGGGATAGAGTTCTCATGCTTGGATTTTCTGCAAAATCACAATTATTCAATTGAAACCTCGGCGGGTCTGTTTTTTTCTTTCTGGTGCTATGCTTCACATACACGGCGTGGCAGATTCTTTTTTCCTGCACTACAAGTAAATGTGGACAACAGGAATTGTACGTCTGTGTTCGGCACCCATACACATTAGAAATATAGCACTTATTCAGAATGTATTAGGTTTTCGATTGATTAGCTACGTCAATGTAAACCAGGAGTAATTTTATAACGTTTATAATCTCAGGCCTTACTAAGATGAGAAAAGGAGCATCGCTTCCCTCAATCTTCTATCGCCCCGACAGAAGAACATCGTTCTGAACAGGGGGTTTTGTAATATTAAAATATAGCGCGTCTTCACAGAAGCAATTTTAATATTATGAACTGCAGTTTACTTTATCACTCAACAGTGGCACCAAATGTTTAGACATTATTTAGCAACTTGTTAATCGTGCTGAACTGAGACGGGCTTTTTGTGCCTTTCAGTTCGGCGCGTTCGCGTACAAAATTAACAACAAAAATACACAAAATTGACAATGCATTCGTTCACAAAACAAAGCTTAAAATGTGCCCGCATTATTCTCCACCAATATATGTAGGGTATGCAGCTCAGGTTTGGGGAATATATGACCGATATTAATGATAGTAATCAATGATCAGTCATACGATTTGACCCGGATACCAATACATGTAAAAACGCCCCAAAAAGGGCTTATATAGTCCAGGAGTCTGCTTCAAATATATATAGATAATTAAACACAACGAATTATAATTAATTAGGAATATACATTATATGTAGACAGGCTATATTAATTTAATTAAACCTTCAACGGAATTGACCCGTAGGCTACCGCAACCAGTCAGTTCGTCCAGCGAACAGCTTTGCTAAATATTCCTGCTCAATTCCCTTGAAGGTTTATTCTTAGTTATAAGCTCACTCATCAAAGCACGTTAACTTACCTTGATAATATCAGCTCGTAGCTTAAAATCGCACATTAAAGAGGCTTTGCTTTATGATCAACAAACACAGACAATCAAGCATATAATTGGGTTTAATACAAGGAACTAGAATATATCACTACACTTGACAAACAGACACTTAACATGTAACATAAAATAAACATAAAATAAACAGAGTAGAAGCAATAAGGAAAATAAAGAGATTATTAAGGATAGCCAACTTATTACAACAATTAACCCTTAAGAGCCAGCAAATGGAATTACACACTTTAACGCGTTTGGATTTCAGATGAAATAATACTTGCAAAATGGACCTTAGTGTGGCTGAGCAAGACTGCGTGTATGTCGTGTCCTCGTGGCGTTCTTGAGACGGAGGATTTCGGTTCGGTGTTTCCAGAGCGTGGAGTTGAAACTCACTTGAAGAGAGAGAGTTGAAGGGTTGTTCCGAGAAGTTGCAATGTTCAGCAGAAGAGAAGAGAGAGATGTAAGATGGCTTGAAGAGGTCCGGGAGAAGTCCAAGGGAGGTCCAGAAGTGAAGTGGGGAAGTTGGGAGCAGCCAAGAAGACGAGAAGATAAGAGAGAAGAGAGGAAGAGATCGAAAGGCCAGTGTTGATGCAAGTTATACCCTTCGAAAATGGGTCCCACCTCTCATTGGCTCGACCAATAAGAAGAGTGGAAGTTCCAGGCGGGAATTTGGTTTATTGCCCTTTGTCCTAAGAGTGTTCCTCTTAGAACTAGGAAATATTCTTGTAATACTAATATGATGTTTTTATCGACATATCATGTACACAGTCATTTCAATCTTCAAAATACCAAGATATAGAGACCAAATATGACACACATATGATTTCGGTTAACCATAGTATGCAAAGTCTGAAACATTAACCCATTAGAGTTTGCAAGAAAACATAGATCAAACAACATTTAGGAAAATCCTGAGATGGAACATTAGATACATGTTAATACATTTATCACAGGGATATATATATATAGGATATATAGGATTAAAAAGGGTTCATTTCTCCTTCTCAGTAAGGATTGAGTGAGCGTCAGCCCTCTCTAACATTCCTTTGGAGGTCGTAAAATTCTCCTTTCTTTGGGCAGGAGAATGATTCCTTTGTCCCGTCAAGGCTCATTTGCATGTTTATGACCGGGTTTATGACGGTAAGAGATTTTGGGCTGAATGACTCAAAAGATGGTAAACATAGCCGAAATACCATTCTAAGGTGATCTTATATTTATATTCAGCTAGGACAAGTCGTAAGGTTTAATTTGATACCAAGAAAAGTATATTTGGTACCCTTAAAAGTGGATATACACTGTTAGGCTATTACATATAAGGCCTCTTATTAACTATAACAGGTTTTACTACACTACTAAACTAATTTCAACTAGTTTTGATCTATCATCAGACAAATAAACACACAGGGATTAAAACATATTTCATTAGACATACATTTCTAAGTTTAAAACTGAAAGACACACATATTCTCTGTTGCCAACTTCTCACGTGCCCTTTTCTCATGTGGTGAAGCACAGGGTGTCACATGTGCGGGGGTTTTTAGAAAGCACCACGAGGATCCTCTGTCAATAGCGGGAGTGTCTCTCTGTCAATCGTTCATTGTCCTATCACAGACCATTTATTGTGCTTGTGGAGACTAGTTGGCGCTATTGCAGTAATTAGGGGAGTTGGAACAGTAAGTTCTTGTTTTCATGAACCTGCTGAGTTAATGATTATCCTTCATTGATTCCTCCAGACGCTACATCCATCATACCGATATATAATATATATATATATATATATATATATATATATATATATATATATATATATATATATATGACAACTATATGCATTGAAACATTAGCACAGGTCTTGTAACTACAGTCTCCCTCTAGTAACTTTAGCTACTATACTGTCATTATTAATGTCTAGGTTGGTGTTTTTATTTCCGTTGTTACTGTTATTGTTAGTTTTATAATTTTTTTGTATTATTTTATTATTGTCAGTACCCGACATTAGTTATCATGCTGTCATTATTAATGATAGGTGTATTATTATCAGTGTTAACCACTGTGTCTACCCTGGCCTATACACCCCCCACCACCACCCATAACCCCCCATTCCCCATTCTTTCTCACACTAACCTTTGCTTTCACAATACAGATAACTCACGTTTCTATGCACTCACAATCACTTATTAATAACATTTCATACACCCTCATACATTCATGCTCATCTGTACATTACATTCAATTAGACAGAAATTATTACAGTTAAAATATGTCCAAACTGTCTTTCCTAACATGGAATATCCATGGTATTGGGTCTCAGGCAAAGAGGGCCAAGGTGTTTGACCATTTAAATAAATTGCAGGCAGACATTTGTCTCCTTCAAGAAACTCATCTGGCAAAATCCGATTGTAACAGAATCCAATCGTCTCAATATAATCAGGTATTTTCTGCAAATTATAATACAAAACAAAGAGGAGTCTGTATACTAATTCATAAAAAGATTTCATTTATTCATAATACTACAATCGATGACACTGAAGGGCACTATATTATCATCAATATCTCAATAGATAATAACCCAATCACAACTGGAAATATATATGGTCCAAACTCAGACGATTCAACGTTTTTTCAGTCTTTTTTCTCTGCCATATCAGACCTGACTGATTGCCCAGTAATAATTGCCGGAGATTTTAATACAGTCCTTGACCCTTCAATAGACCGTTCTGGTAACTCAAGAAATAAACCAATATGGCAATCCACATCAACAATAAAACAATTCATGACTGATTATGGTCTTGCTGACAGCTGGCGCTTACAACACCCAAGCAGTAGAGAATACTCATTCTTCTCTCCAGTCCATCACTCACTCACTGGATTTTTTTCTCACAAGTAACTCTATGATTTCTAATATCTCAATCATCAATTCATCCGATTATCATTAGTGACCACGCCCCTGTCACAATTAATTGGACAATGACTCGTACACACAAAACAACACCTAGATGGCGTTTTAATACCTCTCTCCTCCAAGATTCACAATTTGACGCCCTCATCAAGAAAGAGTGGGCATTCTTTCTAGAAACGAATGATTCTCCAGAGTTATCGCCCTCTCTTCTATGGGAAACAGGGAAAACAGTACTTAGAGTAATTATCATATCATTCTCAGTTCACAAAAAAAAAATAGAACAGGAAAAAGAATCGCATTTAGAACAAAAAATTAAACATCTTGAAAATATTAACATAACTAAACCAACATTTGAAACTAAGAATAAATTAGAGTTATATAAATCAGACCTCAATGAAATAATTAACAAACAAACTCAATTTCTAATACACAGGTTAAGACAGGAAAAAGTTTATCATAGCAATAAATCTGGTAAATATTTGGCAAATCAAATAAAAAGAAACAAAGAAAAAACTATGATAACAGCTATACAGGACTCAGCAAGGAAGCTTACCCACGCATCAATCGAAATCAATCAAATCTTCTATCAGTTTTACAACCAGCTCTACTCATCAGAAAAAGATCCAGACAATAAAGAAATTAACCGCTTTCTCAAAAACATTAATTTACCTAAAATTAACGAGGACCACAAAAATAAGTTAGAAACCCCAATATCTCAAGTTGAATTTCAGGCTGCTCTTATTTCAATGCCAAACAATAAAGCACCTGGTCCAGATGGCTTCCCTTCCGAGTTCTATAAACACTTTTGGTTAATTTTGGCCCCACTTTTCATCCGAATGATAACCGAATCAAAACTCATTTCTAGGCTTCCGGAAACCTCTAACACAGCATCAGTTTCGCTTCTACTCAAACCCAATAAGGATCCGACTCTACCATCGAGTTATAGACCAATTTCATTAATAAATGTAGACACCAAAATCATGGCAAAGGCTCTAGCAATTAGATTAGAAAAGGTTATTCCATCCATAATTCATCCCGATCAAACAGGTTTTGTTAAAGGCAGACTAGCCGCAAGCAATACACGCAGAATGTTCAATATTATGCATCAATGTACAATTCAAGAAAATAACACAGTCATTGTCACATTAGATGCCGAGAAGGCATTTGATAGAGTCAATTGGAAATTCTTGTTTTCCACATTAGAGCGATTTGGCTTTGGGGAATCATTTATTAAATGGGTTAAACTATTATACACTTCACCGACAGCCACTATCTCTACTAATGGACTATCCTCACAAAACTTCACATTGCACAGGGGGACTAGACAAGGATGCCCACTATCACCTCAACTGTTCACTATTTTCATTGAACCTCTAGCAGCCGCCATACGCCAAGACACACTCATTACAGGCATCAGGACGAAAAATATGCATTATAAAATTAGCCTCTATGCAGATGACATACTACTATTTTTGGAGAATCCTCTAATTTCAATACAAGAAACAATCAAAATCATACACTCATTTGCCAACATATCAGAATACTCGATTAACTGGGATAAATCATCTGTTCTCCCACTACAACCCAAAAGCTGGGATGTTGCAGCCATCACATTACCTATACCCTTATGCACGGATAGTATCACTTACCTGGGTGTAAGAGTTTCCCCCAGGCTGTCAGATCTATTTACATTAAATTTCACCCCACTTCTAAAATCAATTCAGGAAGAACTCCATTGCTGGGTAAACCTACCACTTTCCATCATGGGCAGGATAGCCACAATCAAAATGACAATATTAACCAAAGTAATCTATCTACTTTCTATGACCCCAATACAACCAACCACCGCCTGGTTTAAATCCCTAGATTCAGCAATTACAAAATTCTATTGGAAAAATAAGACTCCAAGAATAAAATTATCCACCCTTCAGAAATCTAAGAGCCTAGGAGGATTAGAAGCACCAAATTTTGCATTATACTGTTTGGCAAATCATCTGCAATATGTACACAGATGGACTCACCCCAACCAATCCGATATCACCTGGCTAGACTTGGAACAAAATATATGTGATAACATTCAGATCGCAGACCTGCCTTTTTTTACCCAGACAATTAAAAAACACTCATGTTTCAAAGCACCCACAATTAGCTCAAGTCTGACAGCCTGGTGGAAATTCCACAATATTACTAACACAAAGCTTTCGCATCTGAAACTCACCCCAATTTGGAATAACCCTGATTTCACTTGCAATAATAAAACACTTAACTTCAATTCCTGGAAAGATAAAGGTATTACTCACCTGCAACATATTTTCGTCAGTGGCAATTTCGCTACATTTGAGGACTTGGTCCAGAAATTTGGCATCACCGACAAACAATTTCTACAATACCTACAGATTATATCATTAATTAAATCATTAATTAAACCAACTGCTAACACTCCAATGGTCAATTTAGAAGTCGCCCCAACTATCTCACAACTAATTACTATTCCATCCTCCAAAAAACTACTATCCAAAATCTACAAAATAGTGATACAAACCGACATTATCATAAGTCTCCCCACTGCTAACTGGGAATTGGATTTATCTATTCACACTGATGCCGATTTCTGGACTCAAGTCTGCAAAAGTACTTTCCTCATGACCAAAAATACTAACTTACAGCTAATACAATACAAGACTATCCACAGGACTCAACTCACTGGACAGAAATTATTTCATATGGGCTCCACCTCAGACATCTGTCCACACTGCACTCAAAACTGCAGGGACACATATATTCATGCACTTTGGCACTGCACCCCTATAAAACAACTCTGGGAAAAGGTTACAAGGATTTTATCTGCCTTTTTCGGCTGCCCCATCCCATTGTCCCCATCTCTCTGTCTACTTGGAGACATCTCCACAATCAACCTGAATCACATGAACAGTAAAATTCTGCTGGTCGCGCTAGTTGTCGCCAAGAAAACCATCTTCATGAATTGGAAAACAAAAAACAAAATCGATATCACTATTTGGAAAAACTTACTTTTGGATCACATCACAATAGAAATATCAAATAACCCCTCTAGAAAGAACTCAAATGATTCCCCATCCACTTGGCTAGTACTGTCCAAATTTCTAAATTCTTAGCTCCGCTGGCCCCTTTGCCCGAGATTCAGTTTTCGCGATTTCATTTATTAATCATTAACCTTAGCAAACCTGCTTTTATTATCGTCTGCCATACCCCTTCACCACTTAGATAACTCATCTCTCACAACATTACATATTTACAGCATTAGGGACAAATCAGCAGGATGTGGATAACTCTTTCACCCTCTACTACAAGCCTCAAAACGCTCACCTATATCTTCTCTCCAGAATGGCTCACCGCCAACTTGCAATTTTACTCTGTGCTGCTTTTGCCTCCAAGGGCCTGAGACTGGCTCCCTTGTGTGTGTGTGTGTGTGTGTGTGTGGGGGGTGCTTGGGCTGGGGGGGTTGCTTACCCTGAGGGAGAACATCCATCCATCCATCCATCGTCAACCGCTTATCCTGTGTACAGGGTCGCAGGGGGCTGGAGCCTATCCCAGCTAACATTGGGCGAAAGGCGGGGGACACCCTGGACAGGTCGCCAGTCCATCACAGAGGGAGAACATAAAATATAAAAATTATTAAAATAAATAAATAAATAAAAAGTATTGACCATTTTTCTTCTGAAGTGATTGCAACACTCAATTCAATAGCAATAACAACAACTAAATCAACAACATCGACGGAGGACACCAGAATCAGATTTACACTTTTGTTTGGGGTGTTTTACATGAGCTTTGACTGCATCCGAAAACGTAGGTAGCTGCTTAATTGGTTAATGGTTTAAACAACAGCATTTTTGGATAAATGGAACTCTTCGATGAATGGTCTCTTAACAGTTTAAAAAGCACCTTATTCCTAGTGATGGGTCATTCATGATAGATTTGTTCACTTTGAACAAATATTTTATGTGGCTCAGAAGAATGAGTAGTCTGAGAGAGTGATTCATTAATTTTGTGTTGGCCGTGCATGTGCATTGCGCAACATCCGTTCATTTGTTACGTGAAAACTGCATAGGCACTGTACAGGAAACATAAATTATTAGTTCAACTTTCAACTCTTTTGGTCCAAGTCGTTTGTTATTTTATCACGTGACAGCCGTATACACTATGCATTGCTCACACAGGAAACAGAAATTATTAGTTCACCTCTTGAGTCTTCTGGTCCAAGTCGTTCATTCTTTTGTCATGTGACAGCCATATACGCTATGCATTGCTCACACAGGAAACAGAAATTATTAGTTACTGACTTGAATCTTTGAGTGTCGTTCATGAATTCAATTAATCTTTATTCAAGTAATTTCATTCATTTGAGCAGAATTCAATTAAAATGTTACATTTTCAATAGTCAAATCCCCCCAACACGTCTACTTATGCAAACTTTGATTATAGTCCCAATAAAGAAAGTCCCACGGACTTCTCGAAAGAGCCTGATTATGGAGCCTTGCTGGTCCACCCCCGAACTCCTCGCGGAGAGGAACAGCTTGCCTGATCACCGTGATCGAGTCCCGCAATAATAAAAATGTCGACCCAACATCAAGAACAACACACTGTAACATAACTTATCAGTCACAAAGCCAGGGAATTGCTTACATTCTCGAAACTGGTCTCAAATAAGAAAAGCATTTCAGATCCTTCAAAAACCTCTGCGCGTCTGAAGGATTGTTGAACATATGGCACATTCCATTGCATGTTACACACAATAACATTGATGAGAGGCCATAATGGAGATCGGGGATATTGAGATCACGAAGATCTTTTTTTAATGCATCAAATCGTTTTCGCTTTTTGTGCAGTTCAACTGAGACATCAGAGAAAAACATACGTTTATTTTTGTACAACATCACTAAACCTTTTGCTCTTGCTGCTTTCAAGGTACAGAATTTGTCGGCATAATTTACGAATTTCATTATCACAGCTCTTGGAGGAGCGTTGGAGCGATCTTCGATGACTCTGCCAATTCAGTGCGCCCTTTCGACAAGGGGACCTGGAAAATATTCTTGGCCAAGGATATCAGGAAGCCATTTCTCCAAAAATGTGCAAATCTCCTTACCCTCTCTTTTTTCTGGAAGACCTACTAGTCGTAGATTCGAACATCGACTGCAATTTTCCAGATCATTGCACGCCATTGATCGCCTGAAGCAATCCATCAAATCACACAGCAAAATCCGATTTCAGAGAGTGAATAGCCTCAAGAATTGCAGAGGATAATTCCTGAGTGATGTCTGCCGATCCCTCTTCGGTATTAGCATCCACCTCAGTTTCACCCAATAAGGTTTTTGTGATGTTTTGATGAGTTTTGGTGGCATCTTGACATGCTATAGTGCTGCAGAGTTTAGGCTGGAATCAGTTATTCAACATTTGTTGGATGGCAGTGGGTGCAGCTCCGCCGGGCATGCACCCTTGGACCACCCACCCCCCGGCACACTCGTTGACTCCCGTCCGTGCTCGAGGCAACAGCGGCTCGCCTCACGGCCAGTCTGCCTATCCTCTAGAACTTGAGGTTGATGAGCTCGCCGCTGCATCGGAGAGCGTGACGTCTGATGCTGAGGACTTCCCCGGGCTGCCGCCTTCAGGCCGCCGCCAGCGTGGGGCTGGACTGGAACCCTCCGTCCTCCCCACAGCCATCGCGGTTGGATGACTGGTTCCTGGAGGCTCCACGCCGCTCAAAGCCGCGCCCAACCCCCCCTGGTCCCGTTTTTCCAGGAGGTGCATGATGAGCTGACGTCTGCATGGAGGGCACCGCTCTCCACACGTCACAAAGCCATTCGCTCATCCGCTGTCGCTACCCCTGATGGCAGAGCGGGCCATGTATACACGCCGATTCCTCAGGTGGATAGGGCTGTTGCGCTTCACCTATGCCCTGAAAACCCTATGAACTGACGGGGTCACCCAGTATTCCCCTCCAAGACCTGTAGGACAACATCGTCACTGACGACCAAAGCCTACAGCACCACCGGACATGCCGCTTCCACCCTGCATGCCATGGCCCTCCTGCAAGTCCACCGGGCCAAGCACTTAAAGATCTGCACGGGGCTATCCCTCCAAATTGGTGTTTTTCCTGGTCTGAAGACCCACAGAGGTGCAGAGTTAGGTCAGTGCTCCTATTCCTGCAGGAGAGGTTGGAGGGGAGGCTGTCCCCATCCACCTTGAAGGTGTATTTTGCTGCTATCGCGGCCCACCATGATGCAGTAGACGGCAAGTCGGTAAGCATGACTTGATCATCAGGTTCCTAAGAGGCTCCCGGAGGTTAAATCCTTCCCAGCCAAGCCTGTTCCCCTCCTGGGATCTCTCAGTGGTCTTCACGGGCCTTCACAGACCCCCCTTCGAGCCACTAGAATCAGTTGGACTCAGGGCCCTCTCTCTAAAAATGGCCCTGCTGATCGCGCTCACCTCCATCAAGAGGGTCAAGGACCTGCAAGCGTTCTCTGTTAGCAACACTTGCCTGGAGTTTGGTCTGGCAGACACACATGTGATCCTAAGACCGCGACCGGGCTATGTGCCCAAGATTCCTACCACGCCGTTCAGAGACCAGGTGGTGAACCTGCAAGCGCTGCCCCGAGAGGAGGCAGACCCAGCCCCTTCGTTGCTGTGTCCGGTACGTGCTTTGCGTACCTACTTGGACTGCACGCAGAGCATTAGATGTTCAGAGCAGCTCTTTGTCTGATCTAATCCACTACGGGTACTTAATCTACCCGTACTGGTATAGGTGCTCCACAGGGCCGGCCTCCTGCGTGGACTCCTCCTGTGTGTATTTTCTGAGGTACGGTCCCCTTGCGAGTGGACCCATGTCTCCCTTAGGCAGTGCCAGCTGCCCTCCGGTCGCCATGTTGTAGCAACTCCCCCCTCCTTGAGGTTGGATCTACCACCGCACCATTTTTTCTACATGTGACCTGAGGGACCCATGTGATGTATTTCGCCACTTACCTCCCCGTTGCTGGGTAGGTGTGGTCTCTGCGGGGTCTTTTCCCCCTGAAAGAATAGGAAACTGGGTAAGACCCCTTCCCATGATGCATGTAAGGGCCCCAGCCGCTTTGCTCTATTCGAGAAACATAGAGAGAAAAGATGCCCGGCTAGGCTCGGCCTGTTCCCAGATGGGCAAGCGTCGCCTTGTTCCTCTGCTTAGGGTAACCAAAAGGGCTCCGACGTCTTTTATGGGGTATTGGGGAAGGGTACGTGCAGCCTGACACAGCTGGTCACCTTTGCACGTAAATATACTTGCCCGCTCTTGTGTCAGCAGTACACGTACACGGCTCAGTGCATGTCGTGATTTGAATTGGACCCCTAGTGTCGCTTCTTCGACACAACATCGAGAGAGCAACAGACGGGGAACGTCTAAGTTACGTATGTAACCTCCGTTCCCTGATGGAGGGAACAAGACGTTGTGTCCTCCCGGCCACGTCGATGAGCTGAGCCACTGTAGTGGCCGGACCATTCTGGCTCCTCAGAAAATTCCTGAATGAACTCGATGTATTTGCCCGCTTTTATACCCATATGTCCGGGGCGGGGTATGCAAATACTGTCTGCCTAATTCCCATCTTCGGCACTCAAGAGACCCCTAGTGTCGCTTCTTCGACACAATGTCTCGTTCCCTCCATCAGGGTATGGAGGTTACATACGTAACCCAGCGACTTCAAGGTCTACCCGCTCTCCCCCTCAGGCAGATGTACCAGCCCCTACAAGTGCAAGTGTAGAGCCCGGGCCAGCCTGCTGCCAATGCGGGGATCCCTAACTCACTACGGGCTGCCCCCGATCGTGCTGGAGGGTACAGGATACCTGTAAGAATCAAAGGAAGTACACACCAAGCCTTGGTGGACACGGGTTGTAACCAGACCACTATCCACCAATGCTTGGTTCAACACAAGGCTTTGGGCACAACTAAAAGGGTGAGGGTAAAATGTGTGCTTGGG
Source organism: Xyrauchen texanus (assembly GCF_025860055.1). Taxonomy (NCBI): domain Eukaryota; kingdom Metazoa; phylum Chordata; class Actinopteri; order Cypriniformes; family Catostomidae; genus Xyrauchen; species Xyrauchen texanus. The sequence continues at coordinate 5,208,504 of NC_068320.1, read as the reverse complement.
GATATTCACAATTACCCTGTGGTGACCCTTGTAATTAAATTTATGGTAAAACAGCATAGAGTGGAGGCCATGGTTAGTATTCACCCATCCGCTGAATATGGGGACTAATTGGCCTGAATTCAGAAAAGGGAATATGCGCACATGGGTCCTGCACAAAAGCGACGAGATGTGAAATGTGCGATGCTCTGGCAGGGGAGGTGTAGCTGGGGCCATCTTCGTCAGCTCCATGTCAGGATGATGTGAGGGGGGAGAGGCTGCAGCCCCTCCCATCTTCAGGGGAATTCCCGAAGGGGATTTTCCTTTGGAGCAGTCTCGATACGAAACCCTCAAGCATGCATTTGATCAAGCGAGAGTGATCGATGGTCAAAAACTCCAGCCGACTGTTATGCTTTCATATTCCTATTTCGCAATTATAAACGAGTGTATAGATTGACGCAGGATGCTCAAACAAAGGAAGATACAACCTAGCTCTTAATACCGTGGAGCCGTCGGGAAATGGTGTTCCAGGTAGCTCATTATAATCCAATGGCGGGTCACTTAGGGGAGAGGAAAAACCTGAACCAACTAATAGCTCGTTTTTAACACAAACAGATGGCCTGGTGGAACAATTTAATAAAACCTTTAAAAACATGATTCGTAAGTTGACTGTATAATAGGAGAACTCGGCTGCGGGAATTTGCACTGGGAGATAAGGTACTCTTATAACTCCCTACATCGAGCTCCAAATTACTCGGAAAGTGGCAAGGACCCTTTGAGGTCACAGGACAAGCGGTGGAACTCGATTATGAGGTAATGTGAACCGATTGAGGGCCCACATGTCAAATTTATCACCTCAACCTCTTGAAATTGGGGAGGGAGGCGGCCCCTGTGACGTTGGCTACAGTAGTTCCAGAGAGGGCGGAGCACGGGCCGGAGGTAATCATAAAACACAATTACATCACCTGCGGAGACCACCTCTCACCATACAAACTTGTAGAGGTTATCAAGTTACAACTTGAATTTGTGGATGCGTTTTCCCCTCTACCGGGTCACACAAACCTCACCAAACACCACATCGAGACTAAGCCGGGGGTGGTAGTAATTACCCACCCTTACCATTTGCCCGAACATAAAAAAAACTAATTGTTCAGGAAGAATTGGATGCAATGCTTGATATGGGAGTAATAGGGCAATCCCATAGTGATTGGTCCAGCTACCTAAGAGCAACGGGTCTGTAAGGTTCTCTGTGGATTATAGAAAAGTCAACGCAGTGTCTAAATTTGATGCCTACCCAATGCCTCGTATTGATGAGTTGCTCGATCGGTTGGGCACTGCTTGTTTTTACTCGACACTGGATGTGACAAAGGGTTATTGGCAGATCCCCTTGACACCAATTCCCCATGAAAAAACATGGGAACCACAAGGTTCAGATTACACCAATTTGTGACACTTCTGTTCGGTTTGTTTGGGGCTCCGGCCACGTTTCAGCGCATACGCCGCTGCCTATTTGGATGACATCATCATTTAGTTTGGATGTCTCCCTGGCCTGAGTTGGGGGGTGAGGATATGTGGCAGCGGGGGCATGGTCAAGCGTCCCTCAGGAGAGAGGCAGCAGTAAGCTTGCATACACCTGAGCCAAGTTATGACTAACACTGTCTCTAATTATAGTAAGATTGGGGAGAGTGGCATAAAAGGACCACGGCAGTGCCAGATGGATAGAGAGAGACTGGGCCGAGAGCTGATATATTATTGTGAAACTGATGTTTAAGTGACTACTTGCCTGTGTAAGGCTAGGTGCCAACCAGGCACATGCCCACGTGGAACAACAAGACTTCCGGGAAAAACAACACTCAAACTCTCTCACAAATTAGACCTACACCTGAGAAAACAAAAGGCATCACTGTGTGAAAAACCCACCTTAACAAACATTGTCCACCTGAGACATCCAGCCATCCACATTCTGCCCCACAAACTCCAGCTGTTCTCTCTCTCCTCCTGGTTTTCCTCCACAAGGCACAACACAGACAAACAAGATGAATATGTGAAAATGTAACAAAGAAAAACCATGAAAACAAATAATGTACCTTGGCATGTTTGATATCATTTAAGAGTTATCTGTGTGACTGGTATAGTGTTTTTTCCCAGGTTTGTAAAACTTAATGACAACAAAGTTATAAGGTCTTTGCCAAATACTGAATAATTCTGGAGGTCTATCCCCCTCCTTGAAGGTTTAACACCAGGAAGCCAAGAACTCATTCACCCCCAAATTATCATTGTTCAAAGGATAATACCATTTTGTACACCATGTGTATTCTGTCTGGATATTTAAAGAAAGCTGGCCCAGAGCTCAGGGTTCTCTGTAGTCAGATGATCCCACACCTCAATGTGTGTAACTTTAATAATAGGAATCTGCATTCAGATTTCCCATGTGTGAGACTCTCACGGGAAGCAGGACAGGAAACAAAGGTTTCAACAAAAAGGGTAAGGCTTTAATTGCCGTATCACTTCCAATAATTTACACACCAAACATATAATAACACAAGCGCACTGGGTTGGTTTGTTCTGGTCGGGGGCTCCCTCTGCTCTGAGGCTGCTGGCTTTTTAACCGCTCTCCTCACTCTACTGCAATTAGAGACAGGTGTTAGTCATAATTTGGCCCAGGTGTGAGCGCCCTTACCGCTTCTCTCTCCCGGACGGGCGCTTGACCACGCCCCGCTGCCACATACCCCCACCGCCCGACTCAGGCCGGGCGTCATCCGCCTGCCTACCACTCCCCCATTTCTGGAGAGGAAGTCGGCGGCAGCCATCTGCACCCCGGTCTGTGGATCACCTTGAATTTAAAAGGCTGGAGAGCGAGATACCAACGGGTGATCCGGGCGTTAGTATCCTTCATGCGGTGGAGCCACTGGAGTGGGGCATGATCCGAACAGAGGGTGAAGGCCCGCCCCAGCAGGTAGTAACGGAGGGTGAGGACCGCCCACTTGATGGCCAAACACTCCTTTTCCACGGTGCTGTACTTAGTCTCCCTTAAGGAGAGCTTCCGACTAATGTACAGCACCGGGCTCCTCCCTCCACCAGCTGCGAGAGTACGGCCCCAGCCCTCTGTCTGAAGCGTCCGTCTGCAAAATAAAAGGGAGAGAAAAATCAGGTGCATGTAAAAGCGGCCCCCACAAAGTGCAGCTTTAATCTGCGTGAACGCCTGTTGACACTGCTCCGACCATTGGACCGGATCTGGAGCCCCCTTTTGGTGAGATCAGTCAGCGGGCTGGTGACGTCCGAATAATTAGGCACAAATCTTCTGTAATAGCCAGCCAGCCCCAGGAACTGTCTCACCCCTTTTTGGTCTTAGGTCTAGGGCAAGTCGCAATCGCCGCAGTCTTTTCAATTTGGGGACGCACCTGGCCATGACCCAAGTGGAACCCCAGATACCGTACCTCCACACGCCCAACCGCACACTTCTTAGGGTTTGCCGTGAGCCCGCCCGTCGCAGCGATCTCAGGACGGCCCTCAGATGATGCATGTGCCGCTGCGTACGCGGTATGCGGTCTGAGGATCCGATCCATGAGTCGCTGGAACGTGGCTGGGGCCCCGAACAAACCGAAAGGAAGCGTCACAAATTGGTGTAATCCAAACGGCGTGGTGAAGGCTGTTTTCTCGCGGGACATTGGTGTCAAGGGGATCTGCCAATAGCCCTTTGTTAAATCCAGGGTCGAGTAAAATCGAGCAGTACCTAACCGATCGAGCAGTTCATCAACACGGGCATTGGGTACGCGTCAAATTTAGACACCGCGTTGACTTTCCTGTAATCCACACAGAACCGAACCGACCCATCACTCTTGGGAACAAGAACAACCGGGCTGGACCAATCACTGTGGGATTCCTCTATTACGCCCATATCGAGCATTGCATCTAATTCTCCCGAACGACTTTCTTTTTATGTTCGGGTAAGCGATAGGCGGCAACGCACCACCGCGCCCGGCTCGGTCTCGATGTGGTGCTGTATGAGGTTCATGACGGCCCGGAGAGGGAAAACACGTCCGCAAACTCTTTTTGTAACTCGGAAACCTCTGTGAGCTGCCGCGGTGAGAGCTGGTCCCCACAAGTGACCGGAGTGTTAAGATTGTAGTTTTGTTTACCTCCGGTCCGAGCTCCGCCCTCTCCGGAACTACCGTGGCCAACGTCACAGAGGCCGCCTCCTCCCTCCACAATTTCAGGAGGTTGAGGTGATATATTTGACGCGCCCCTCTATCGGTACGTTTGACTTCATAATCGAGATCCCCTACTGGTCGTGTGACCTCAAACGGTCCTTGCCACTTGGCGAGTAATTTTGAGCTCGATGTTGGGAGTAATACAAGCACTTTATCTCCGGTGCAAATTCCCGTAGCTGAGCACCCCTGTCATACAGCCGGCGTTGGCGTTCTTGAGCCTGGAGCAAATGCTCTTGTGTTAATCGCCCCAGTGTGTGGAGCTTTGCTCGAAGATCAAGAACGTATTGAATTTCATTTTTGGCATTAGAAGGTCCCTCCTCCCAATTTTCACGGATGACATCGAGGACCCCGCGTGGGCGTCGTCCGTACAACAACTCAAACGGGGAGAACCCGGTGGAGGCTTGCGGGACCTCTCGTACTGCAAATAACAGGGGTCTAGCCACTTATCCCAATTTCTAGCGTCATCGTGTACGCAATTTACGAATCATGTTCTTGAGCGTTTTATTAAACCGTTCCACTAGGCCATCTGTCTGAGGATGGTAAACGCTAGTGCTGAATCGATTTGATGCCCAAGAGCTCGTAAAGTTCGCGAAGTGTTCGTGACATAAACGTTGTGCCCTGGTCGGTGAGGATCTCTTTCGGGATCCCCACCCGGGAGATTATCTTGAAGAGTGCCCCTGCAACACTGCGTCGCGGAGATGTTGCTCAGAGGCACTGCTTCCGGATACCGCGTCGCGTAATCCACTAGGACTAACACGGCGATGTCCGCGTGCCGACCGTTCTAATGGCCCGACGAGGTCCATCCCAATTCTTTCGAAGGGGACCTCGATTAATGGTAGAGGGCGCAATGGCGCTTTTGGGGTGGCCGGTGGGTTTACCAGCTGACATTCACGGCACGCCGCACACCACCTGCGGACGTCACCGCCAATGCCCGGCCAATAGAAACGGGCTATTAGACGGAGAAGTGTTTTTCGTTCCCCTAGGTGACCGGCCATAGGATTATAGTGAGCCGCCTGGAAAACCATTTCCCGACGGCTCCGTGGAATCAACAATTGAGTTACTTTTTCCTTTGTCTGGGCGTCCTGCGTCACCCTGTATAAGCGATCATTGATCAGCGAAAAGTACGGATATGAGACGGCGACACCGGCCGGAGTTGTTGACCATCGATTACTCTCACTTGGTCAAAGGCGTGCTTAAGGGTTTCATCCCGCGACTGCTCCAAGGGAAGTCCCCTCCGGGAACTCCCGGAGGGAGGAGCGTCCACCTCGCCCCTTCCCACGTCACTCGGAGCAGCAGAGGACGGCCCTGGCTCCGCCTCCCCGCCAAAGCCTCGCACATCACACACCCCTTCACTTTCACGCAGGACCCATCCGCGCAAACTCCCTCCAATAATTTCCTAAAATTTGGCCAATCTGTACCCAGAATTAGCGGATGGGTGAGGCGGGGACTAACCGCTGCCTCTACACTATGCTTTTCTCCCCTGAATTTGATCGCCAAAGTCACCACGGGATATTTGTGAATATCCCGTGCACACACCTTACCCTCACCAGTTTAGCTGAGCCCAAAGCCCGGGTTGAACCAAGCGTTGGTGGATGGTGGTCTGGTTACAGCCGGTATCCAACAAAGCTTGGTATGTACCCCTGGATTCTTACCGGAATCCGATACGCTCCAGCTCGATCGGGGGCAGTCTGTGGAACATCGGAGACCCGTACCACCGCCCCTATTTCCATCAGCGGACACTGATCCCGGAAGTGGTCCGGGTCTCCGCACCTCCAGCAGACCGGCCCAGACGCTGCGGCCGCACCCGTGCTGGCGGGCCCCCACCTGAGGAGGAGAGCGGCTGAAGGATGGAGAAGGGCTTGGTGGGTGTTCCCAAGACCGGGGAGCTGGGCGCCGAACGCTCCACGCCTGCGGGGGGCAGGAACGGACCCTGGGGAGAGAGCAGAGCGAGAGGGAAGAGGGAGGGAAAAAAACAGGGGAAGACACAGGGGAAGGGGAGACAGACAGAGAGGGCTCATCCGCCCTCGGAATCGCCGCCATGTGGTCCTCCGCGAGCCGGACGGCTTCCTCCAGCGACGCCGGGCGGTGGCACTGGACCCACTCGGCCGTCTTCGGGGCAAACGCTGGACAAACTGCTCCAGTACCACCTGGTCGACGAGCTCCTCGGCGCCGCGGTCCCGCGCAAGCAGCCACCTCCGACACGCATCACGGAGCCGTTGGGCGAACGCGAACGGGCGGTCGGATTTCTCCAGTTTTAAGGCCCGGAAGAGTTGGCGACTTTCCTCTGGGGACCGACCAACCCGTTGCAGGATGGCTCTTCGCAGATCGTTGTAAGCCAGGAGGCTTGTTGCCGGCAGTTGTTGGGCCGCGAGTTGTGCTTCCCGGACAGGAGAGGGACTAATCGGGCTGCCCACTGGTCTTGGGGCCACCCCAAATCTCCGCCGTCCTCTCGAAGAGGTCGATGAAGGCCTCTGGGTCGATCCGCCGACCCCATTTTCTGTAACGCTGGTGGGGGCAATGTGGCGCGGGTGTCCGGGGTCGCGGCTGCGGCTGGAGCGCCCTCCTGGCTGAGGAGGCTCGGATGGCATGCCGATCCTCTGCTTGAGCCCGCATGATTTCGAAAAAACGGCGATCCTGGTCTTGCCGGAGCTCAAGCAGGGATTGTTGGTGGCTCTGGTGGAGTGTCGCGAGGGACTGGAGGACTTCAGCCAGCTGGGAGGACTCTATGGGGCGACTCTGTTCCATTATTAATTTAATATCCCGGGTTTCGCCACCAGTGTGAGACTCTCACGGGAAGCAGGACAGGAAACAAAGGTTTCAACAAAAAGGGTAAGGCTTTAATTGCCGTATCACTTCCAATAATTTACACACCAAACATATAATAACACAAGCGCACTGGGTTGGTTTGTTCTGGTCGGGGGCTCCCTCTGCTCTGAGGCTGCTGGCTTTTTAACCGCTCTCCTCACTCTACTGCAATTAGAGACAGGTGTTAGTCATAATTTGGCCCAGGTGTGAGCGCCCTTACCGCTTCTCTCTCCCGGACGGGCGCTTGACCACGCCCCCGCTGCCACACCATGCTTTGCAATTACATGTAGTTTTCTCAACTTCCAGGTATGTTCTTTGACTTGTTTCTGTAACTTATGTTTAATCCTACCTGGCAAAAAAATTGTTACTCTTTGATTTATTCTGTATTCCTCTGAAACCATTTATATCAATGCTGGGTCTTTAAAATAGGAGAACCCACTCTGGAGGATCCGAGCAGGACAATACCATTTTAAGAATCATTTATATCATAACTGAAGCTTTAATGTAGGAGTAAGCCACTTAAAGACAATCAGTTTGAATTTCATTAGAAACTGATCCAAAGGTAAATGAATAGAAGAGGATTCAGAGTAATCAATAACTTAAAAGAATAAAATAAAAGAATGATCAGAAAGTAATTAGAGCCTTAATCTAAATTAGAGGTCAACTTTAGAGAGTCAGATTAATATAAAATTGGAGTCAGATAAAATTAATAACGGCATGAATTTGTAAAGTGCAAATTAGATAAAAACCCTTTTTCTAATTACAGTAACAATAATAATACAAATTAAAATAAGACAAGCATGCCAAATATGGATGTGTTAAGTTCAATGGTGGAAGTTTGCTATTCTGTGTATAAAATTGTTTGTATAGAAACTTTCTGAGTTATGAGGAACTAGTTTTTCTGGAAAGGCCAGGTGCATAGTTTTGTTTTATTCTATACATTTTGGGATAAGAATTTGACTGGAAGCATTGCACCATTACATTCAAAGACAGTTTGGTAACTCGTGACTCCCCACCCTGTTCTTATTCAATCATACTTTTATGATTTTTGTGTATATAAAAACAGGATATATAAAGATTGTAATTTTTAAATCAATCAAGTTAATGTAATCAATCAAGAGTATATAAAAATGTATCATATGTAATATATGTTTATTGAATGTAACCCTAACCCAAACCTTAACCTAACTTCAAGAAACATCTTAAGATTGATTACTCCCAGGAAAAGAGCCAGCTAATTCCAATGCTTATAACTGCCTGATATTAAACAAATGAATGGGTATTTTATTGCATTTCAGTTATCCATCACATCTAGAATGTAAATTTTTTGAATGTATCAGTTATTAGAATGTAAAGTGTGTTATTAGTCAAGTAAATTGTGTTTTCTTTTGATGGCCATTTTGTCGTTTTGATTACAATAACTCTATTATACTGGTGTCTCATTAAATATGGGGAATCCAATTTAATATTTCACTTAGAATATTTGACGTGTACTGTATTATTAAGTCATGGAGCCTAAACTGTTAAATATAATATGAAATTTGTGTATAGGATATGCTATACTTGGTATGTAATTTTTTTGTAAAATTGGTTAAAAATGTTCTTCTTGCAAGTCAACATGTACCAGGAGCAAAGCTATTATTTTAAGTTGTGCCACCAGTTTCTAAACACACTCGTGGTCATTGGTCCATTTTCATCTCACTTTAAATGTCACCTCACCTGTCTGGTAGGTTCTCTTAGAGGCAACTATATCACTGATGACACCTTCTTTAGACTTCAGAATCAGAAGGTTGCTATTTGGATTAATCCTGGATTGTGGACTCTACTGAAGAGATCATTAAAAAGTAAGTAGAAAAATGTTTCTTTGTTTTAATTTCTTGTTTCTTTTTCAGGAGTGTGTGCTTTGATTTAACCTCTGTATCCACTCAATGTGATTTTAGGAGTTTCTTTGATGCCCCCAATAGAACTATTTTGATGTTATCCACCCCAACACTTATTGGTTATATTCATTAAAGACTGTTTAGTCTAATTAATTTTTTTATGCAACGTGTCAATAATTTTGATGCGCTTGCAAGATGTGTGTGAAACATTCTATTTAGTTCATTTAATTTTCAGTCATTATATCAAACTCACCACCCATGTGGATTTTTTTAGTTAATCAAACTGCTTATAATGAATTGTTTTTTATTTAAAACTTTTGAACATTTTATTAATATGCTTTATTTTTACTTTAAGGGCTATTGCCTAAAGAACAGCAATGGAGCGGAGAAATATTTTTGGTCTTCTGTATATTTGCTCATCTATATTTTCTCTAATCGGTGAGTCATGAAACTTGTTCTAAATCCCTCTTCATTATGTGTACACTGCACTATTTCAGAAGACAAAACTTTTCAGATATATTAAAGCAATAAATAAATAATTAAAAAACAACAACAAAAGTTAGTGAGAAGAAATTAACAAATGAAGTATGGGAAAACTGGCAGCTTCAATGTACACAACAAACACAAGTTCTGTGTCAAATTATGTATAGTAAATATTTGTTGTTCTTATAGTAAAATGTTGGGTACATAGACCAAAAGATACATTCAAAGAAGCACGAGGCTTAAAAGTCCAAGATCCAAAATAAAAAGTTTCACTGAAGAATAATACAAACTTAAACATAAGGATAAACAACAAAAATTAATGTTGGCAAAAAAGGTAGACAAAAAGTAGCGTTTCAATGTACAACCATTGGAGGAAACTCCCAACTGTGTGATCTGCATTTGGATTGCTATCATGCCCATATTCCTTTACTATTAATAGAGTACTAAACTTTAAAAGATGCTAAACCTTTTGCAATATTTCCTCTATTTTAGGTCTATTTGGGTTTCTCAAAGGACGTCTATTATTAGCAATGTACAGTGTCCAATTTTCCCTAATGTCCCTGCAATGTAACATTAGTAAATTGGACATTAGTCTTTTGGAGCTGCTAACCGCTATATTTATGATTAAGATTCATGTGAACTCAAGGCAAACCTACTCTTAAAAAACAATTTTAGCTTATTTTTAGGATTTAAGCATTTTAATTTAATATAAAAATTCTTACAATTAAATTGTGTATTTTTTAATAAATTAATTTATTTAAAAAATATAATATTTATTTTTTTCTTTTATTTTGTTAAATATTACTCTTTGGTTATGAAATTGAAATTTGCGAATCTTATAATAATTATAATAATATTATTAAATATAATAATAATAGTGATTGTCAAATATAATTTCAATAATTATAAGGATTTTTAGCACTGACAATTTACTGTGTCCCATTTTTCTATAATTCTACACAAACAGTAACCCCCTATGTGACAACTCCATATATAATACTAGTTATGGAGAAAGGAGCTCTTAGCACAATTTCAGATGGGACTTGTGATAGAAATCAAGTATTTTCAGCCTATGAAAGGCGCATTTTAATTACCTCAGAAAATTCAATTTCTTAAGTATCACTACACTTTTCCCATGGAGTTCAAAGCAGCACTAGACACTGGCATTGATGCTCTGACACAAATCTTGAACGCAGCTTCATGATTGCTGTAGGAAAGTGGATATTTTCAGTCTACTGGCAGATTAATATTGAGGAGGATGACAGTATAAGAGAGTTAATTCCCAATGCAATGAATACTAAACCTATTGGAACTAAAGCCATCTTTACGCAGGTGGTACAGATGCTGCATCTGAAGTGGCAATTAGATGTATTTTCACAGAGCAGGAATAAATGCATTTCAAGTCAAATCAAGTCAAGTGGTTTTTATTGTCGTTCAACCACATACAGTTAGTACAGTACAGAGCGAAACGAGACAACGTTCCTCCAGGACCATGGTGCTAAATAAACAACAGGTCAAACACAGAACCACATGAGACTACACAGACTAAATAAGACCTACACATTCCTACATAAAGTGCATGTGCAAACGTCTGCAAAAAGTACAGGATGGTACAATAATTACTAAAAAGGAACCGGACAATAAGCACAGTAGGAGACAGTGAGAGAGAGCACATTTCTAATCTGAGTAATGCAAAAAGATGACACTTTCTAAAAAAGCTGAATGTAAACATAACATACTATGAAATAGTGTTCTATGGACGTAGCAATAGAATGAATTAATGAATTAAGACAATGAATTAAGTACAACTCTGGGCATGTAAAAAAGCTGGATGGTGTACAGGTGTGTGTGTGTGTTTCTGTGTGTGTGTCTGTGTGTGTGTCTGTGTGTGTCTGGGTGTGTGTGTGTGTGTGTGTGTGTGTGTGTGTGTGTCGTTATATTCTCTGAGTATTGAGGAATCTGATGGCTTGGGGGAAGCAGCAGTCTGGTCATGAGGGCCCGAATGCTTAGGTACCTCTTGTCAGATGGCAGGAGGGTGAAGAGTTTGTTTGAGGAGTGTGTGGGGTCATCCACAATACTAGTTGCTTTGCGGATGCAGCGTTAGGTGTAAATGCCTTTGATGGAGGGAAGAGATCCAGATTCAGATCTTCTCAGCTGTCCTCACTATCCTCTGCAGGGCTTTGTGGTCAGAAATGATGCAAGTCCCAAGCCAGGCAGTGATGCAGCTGCTCAGGATGTTCTCAATAGTCCCTCTATAGAATGTGGTGAGGATGGGGGGTGGAAGATGTTCTTTTCTCAGCATTCGAAGAAAGTAGAGACGTTGCTGGGCTTTCTTGGTAATGGAGCTGGTGTTGAGGGACCAGGTGAGGTATTCCACCAGGTGAACAACAAGGAATTTGGTGCTTTTGACGATCTCCACAGAGGAGCCATCGATGTTCAGATGAGAAGGGTCACTCTGTGCTCTACTGAAGTCAACAAACATCGCTTTTGCTTTATCCATATTCAGAGACAGGTTGTTGGCTCTGCACCAGTCCGTTAGACACTACAGCTTTTCTCAGTATGCTGACTCGTCGTTCTTGCTGATGAGACCCACCATGGTTGTGTCATCGGCGAACGTGAGCATTGATGCACAGTCGTGAGTCAGCAGAGTGAACAGCAGTGGACTGAGCAAACAGCCATGAGGGGCCACAGTGCTCAGTGTGGTGGTGGTGGAGATGCTGTTCCCAATCCAGACTGACTGAGGTCTCCCAGTCAGGAAGTCCAGAATCCAGTTGTAGAGGGAGGTGTTTGAACGGTCTGATGAACGGTCTGGAAGATACGCAAACTGCAGTGGGTCTCGTGAGGGGGGCAGCTGGGTCTTAATATGCCTTAAGACTATGCCTTAAGACGAGCCTCTCACTTCATGATGATGGGTGTGAGTGCAACGGGACAGTAGTCGTTAAGGTAGGACACTGAAGACTTCTTCGGCATAGGGTCGATGGTGGTGGCCTTGAAGCACGTTGGAACAACACCGCTGTTCTAAGAGATGTTGAAGATGTCGGTAATGGCCTTGGACAGTTTGGCCCTCACTGTTCTTAGGGCCACCTTGTCACCTGCTCTGAAGCATGTGGTGATAGTCTTAGAGAAAGTGACATCATCAATGCACTTGCTGATGTAGCAGATCACTGATGCTGTGTATTTCTCCAAGTTGGTAGAGTCGCCATATGTTGCAGCCTCCCTGAAAATGTGCCAGTCAGTACACTCAAAACAGTCCTGAAGAGCAGAGATGGCCCCTGCTGGCCAGGTTTTGACCTGCATCTGAAGCGGTTTTGTGAGCCTGACGAGCATTCTGTTTGCTGGGATTAGCATAACAGAGATGTGGTCTGAGTAGCCGAGGTGGAGGGGTTCCGACGGTATGTGCCTGGGATGTTTGTGTAAACAAGATCTAGCCTATTTGCCCCTCTTGTTGCAAAGTCCACATACTGATGGAATTTAGGGAGCACTGTCTTGAGATTCACATAGTTGAAATCCCTGGCGAAAATAAACAGTCCGTCAGGGTGAGCATTCTGCAGTTTGCTAATAGCCCCATACAGTTCACAGATTGCTTCCTTAGCATTAGCATTGGGGGGAATGTAAACTCCAGTTATAATGACAATGGTGAATTCCCATGGTAAATAAAAAGGTCAGCATCTAACAGTCACAAACTCAACCAGCGATGAACAGTAGCTAGAGACTAGCATAGAGTTCTTACACAATTCCGTGTTGATGTAAACACAAGCCACCACCGCAAGTCTTACCGCACAGAGCTGCATTTCTGTCGGCATGAAACGAGTTGAGCCTGTCTAGCTGAATGGCGGCGTCCGGAACTCTGTTGCTGAGCCACATTTCCGTGAAAACAAAGATGCAGCAGTCTCTAAACTCACACAGCGTAGGCTGCTGGAATTGGATGTAGTCCAGTTTATTGTCCAGGGAGCAAACATTTGAGAGCAGGATAGACCGGAGAGCCGGCCAGCTAGGGTTTGTTTATAGCCTAGCATGGAACCCCGCCCTCTTTCCACACTTCCATGTCCTCGCACACTGCTTACGACATCCTCCCCCGGCCACCTGCATCAGACATCGGACTGAAGGCGAGGTCACGTAGCTTCTCCTGCAGATCATCATGCAGCTTTGTTGTTGCATGATTCTTGTATTTGAGCAGTGTCTGGCAATGGTAAACACAAACACTGGTTGCTCCGATGTCCTTGTGCCATAAAAGACAGGCTAAGAAACAAAAATAGCACCATTTTGGATCCGGATCAGCCGCTGCATGCTACCGTGCCGCCATCTTGGATCAGGCAACAGCAGTTAAACTTTGTTAAATGCATAAATAATGTTATGAGAAGATTATTTTAAATGTAAAATTATGAAAATAAAAATATTAAATGAATGAAATTATGAATTAATGATATAGGGACTAATTCTTTCAATAAGTCAACTTCCCAATTAAACTTTGTTTAATGTTATGTAAATAGGTGATGCCTTTCTATCTTTATACTGTGTTAGGCTTTGTTTGGAAAATGTAAATAAAGCATTATATTGTTACATATTGTTTTGTTTTCTTTCCTAAGATGGCAATAAATGCATTTTGACAGGAAATAAGAATCTATGGTGTCAAATTTAAGCATTTTCACAATAAAAATCACAATTAACCATCATTCATTCATAACAAAAAATATGTGATTAATCGTAATTAAAAAATGTTAATCGACTAACACCCTAATATATACAGTATATATTGTGGCAGAATGATCTGCCCCTCTGGCTTGTCAGCATTGCCCCAATTCTTAGTGCTGCCCTTCAGCCAGGCTTACGACGGGAGTTTGGCAGGAGAGCAAGAAGAGGTGCATGATTAATAAGCCTCAATCTAACAACGGTGAATAAAATACCACAGTAATTTAGTAAATAAATAATTACTGTATTTATTTACTTGTTCGTTGTACTGTTGTATAAAAACAATATCACACTTGCAATTGTGCTGTATTGTATTCACAGCCGTTCTAATAGATAGAAATACAACACTCTTTTTCTTGTAATGGGCACGTGTCAAATGTGTCAAACTGTGAAAGATTGAGTGCTCAACCGTGTGCGTGATGACCCTGAGTGAGGAAAAACAAAGCATGCATGAGTCTTTTTTCTTTTTGGAGCATTGCAAATGTTATATTTGTGGTGAGAGTCATCTAAACTTATAGCAAACATATTGAATGATGCATAGTAATTTTTTATGATCAGTGATATAATAAACCACATTTTTATCACTGACAATGTACTATTTCACTTTTCCTTTACTCTGAACAGCAACCCAGAATGTGGCTTTAAATGCAGCAGTCTCTACTAACAGCAGCAACATCACAACTGGATCTCTTAATAGCACCAACATCACAATAGCATCTCAGAATAACACCAACATCACAACAGCATCTCCAAATAACAGCGACATCACAACTGCATCGCTGAATAGAGCCAACATCACAACTGCATCTCCAAATAGAATCAACATCACAACTGCATCTCCAAATAGAATCAACATCACAACTGCATCTCCAAATAGAACCAACATCACATCTGCATCTCCAAATAGGATCAACATCACATCTGCATCTCCAAATAGAATCAACATCACATCTGCATCTCCAAATATCAGCAACATCACAACTGCATCTCCAAATAGAATCAACATCACATCTGCATCTCCAAATAACAGCAACATCACATCTGCATCTCCAAATAACAGCAGCATCACAACTGCATCTCCAAATAGAATCAACATCACATCTGCATCTCCAAATATCAGCAACATCACAACTGCATCTCCAAATAGAATCAACATCACATCTGCATCTCCAAATAACAGCAACATCACATCTGCATCTCCAAATAACAGCAGCATCACAACTGCATCTCCAAATAGAATCAACATCACATCTGCATCTCCAAATATCAGCAACATCACAACTGCATCTCCAAATAGAATCAACATCACATCTGCATCTCCAAATAACAGCAACATCACATCTGCATCTCCAAATAACAGCAACATCACAACTGCATCTCCAAATAACAGCAGCATCACAACTGCATCTCCAAATAGAATCAACATCACAACTGCATCTCCAAATAGAATCAACATCACATCTGCATCTCCAAATAGAATCAACATCACATCTGCATCTCCAAATAACAGCAACATCACAACTGCATCTCCAAATAGAATCAACATCACAACTGCATCTCCAAATAGAATCAACATCACATCTGCATCTCCAAATAACAGCAACATCACAAATGCATCTCCAAATAGAATCAACATCACAACTGCATCTCCAAATAGAATCAACATCACATCTGCATCTCCAAATAGAATCAACATCACAACTGCATCTCCAAATAACAGCAACATAACAACTGCATCTCCAAATAGAATCAACATCACATCTGCACCTCCAAATAGAATCAACATCACATCTGCATCTCCAAATAGAATCAACATCACATCTGCATCACCAAATAGAATCAACATCACAACTGCATCTCCAAATAGAATCAACATCACATCTGCACCTCCAAATAGAATCAACATCACATCTGCATCTCCAAATAGAATCAACATCACATCTGCATCTCCAAATAGAATCAACATCACAACTGCATCTCCAAATAGAATCAACATCACATCTGCACCTCCAAATAGAATCAACATCACATCTGCATCTCCAAATAAGAGCAACATCACATCTGCATCTCCAAATAGAATCAACATCACATCTGCATCTCCAAATAGAATCAACATCACATCTGCATCTCCAAATAGAATCAACATCACAACTGCATCTCCAAATAGAATCAACATCACATCTGCATCTCCAAATAGAATCAACATCACATCTGCATCTCCAAATAACAGCAACATCACAACTGCATCTCCAAATAACACCAACATCACAACTGCATCTCCAAATAACAGCAACATCACAACTGCATCTCCAAATAACACCAACATCACAACTGCATCTCCAAATAACAGCAACATCACAACTGCATCTCCAAATAACAGCAACATCACAACTGCATCTCCAAATAACACCAACATCACATCTGCATCTCCAAATAACAGCAACATCACAACTGCATCTCCAAATAACAGCAACATCACAACTGCATCTCCAAATAACAGCAACATCACAACTGCATCTCCAAATAACACCAACATCACAACTGCATCTCCAAATAGAATCAACATCACATCTGCATCTCCAGATAGAACCAACATCACAACTGCATCTACTATTAGCACCACAACTGCACCTGTTACAAAGTTTAATATCATTTTCAGCATTAGTGAAACATTCATTGCTGTCTACTCAAATTTGAACGATCCTGAAACCATTAAGCTGAAAGATCGCATCACCACTGAGGTAATATTTTTATCCAATGTCTAATGTTTATACTTATCCTAATATTTGTAATACTCTGCATCTATTTTAAAAAAAACAATTGATATTATACACTTATAATATTTCTACATGTTCAGGATGAAAAGCTTGATAAGAACTTGCTTTACTTTGACTGAATGACTACTCTCTCTCTCTCTCTCTCTCTCTCTTTCTTTCTCTCTGTCTCTCTCTCTCTTTCTTTACATATTGTGTATATATGACTGTTTATTTATTATCTATTATAGTTTTTCAAAGTTTACAAGACCCGCTTTCAAAACTTTGTTCGCATGGTTATTCTGCGATTCAGGTAAACAGTGCATGAAACACAAACAAAAAAATATCACACACTGTTTACTTTTCATCATAACAGATTGATTTATGCATAATGTTTAAATTGGTTTATTGTTTTCTTATTTGAATTGTCTTTTGGTTTGTTATGTTATAAATAAACTCCACAATTGATTCAATTTTTTTATTCCCTTTTATATTTGCTAATTATTTGACTGTGTTTCATCATGATTGTTTCTTCTCAGGAGCGGCTCCATTGTGACAGATAGTGTCCTTGAATTTGACAACAATGGCACTCGCCCTAATGTGTCAGAAGTGACAAACACCTTCGTTCAGGCAGCTACAAATGGAAATTTCAACTTCACAGTTGATACGAACTCCATCAATATTACAGAACTTGCTGGTCAGTATGTGGTTGCAGATTTACAGTAACTTTGAATGTATTCATTTTGTTCTCTAATGCAAGTGATCTTGCACCATTAAGCACAGCAATTATCTGTGGTTCAGGCCGTTTCATTGCACAACTCAAGGCAAATGTATATTATGATACGATGTGATTGTTTATATTAATTCAAATAATAATGTTCATAATAATTATTATTATTATATTTTTTTTACTGACAATTAACTATGTTCCTTTTTCCTGCAATTGTTCACTAAATAGTAACCCAGAATGAGACCTCAACTACAACATTCTCTAGCAGCATCTCAACTGCATCTCGAAATAACAGCAGCATCACAACTGCATCTCCAAATAACAACATCTCAACTGCATCTCCAAATAACAGCAACATTACAACTGCATCTCCAAATAACAACAACATCACAACTGCATCTCCTATTAACACCAACATCCCATCTGCATCTCCAAATAGAATCAACGTCACAACTTCATCTCCAAATAACATCAACATCACAACTGCATCTCCAAATAACACCAACATCACAACTGCATCTCCAAATAACAACAACATCACAACTGCATCTCCAAATAACAACAACATCACAACTTCATCTCCAAATAGAACCAACATCACAACTGCATCTCCAAATAACACCAACATCACAACTGCATCTCCAAATAACACCAACATCACAACTGCATCTCCAAATAGAAACAATATCACAACTGCATCTCCTAATAACAGCAACATCACAACTGCATCTCCAAATAACCCCAACATCACAACTGCATCTCCAAATAACATCAACATCACAACTGCATCTCCAAATAGAACCAACATCACAACTGCATCTCCAAATAGAATCAACATCACATCTGCATCTCCAAATAACAGCAACATCACAACTGCATCTCCAAATAGAAACAACATCACAACTGCATCTACTATTAGCACCACCACTTCAACTGCATCTACTATTAGCACCACCACTTCAACTCCACCTGTTACAAAGTTTAATGTAATTTTCAGCATTAGTGAAACATTCAATGCTGTCTACTCAAATTTGAACGATCCTGAAACCATAAAGCTGAAAGATCACATCACCACTGAGGTAATATTTTTATCCAATGTCTAATGGTTATACTTATCCTAATATTTGTAATACTCAGCATCTATTTAAAAAAAACAATTGATATTATACACTTATAATATTTCTACATGTTCAGGATGAAAAGCTTGATAAGAACTTGCTTTACTTTGACTTAATGACTACTCTCTCTCTCTCTTTCTCTCTCACTCTTTCTTTACATGTTGTGTATATATGACTGTTTATTTATTATCTATTATAGGTTTTCAAAGTTTACAAGATCCGTTTTCCAAACTTTGTTCGCATGGTTATTCTGCGATTCAGGTAAACAATGCATGAAACACAAACAAAAAAAATATCACACACTGTTTATATTTCATCATAACAGATTGATTTATGCATAATGTTTAAATTGGTTTATTGTTTTCTTGTTTGAATTGTCTTTTGATTTGTTATGTTATAAGTCAACTCCATAATTGATTCAATTGTTTTATTCCATTTTACATTTGCTAATTATTTGACTGTATTTCATCATGATTGTTTCTTCTCAGGAGCGGCTCCATTGTGACAGATAGTGTCCTTGAATTTGACAATAATGGCACTCGCCCTAATGTGTCAGAAGTGACAAACACCTTCGTTCAGGCAGCTACAAATGGAAATTTCAACTTCACAGTTGATACAAACTCCATCAATATTACAGAACTTGCTGGTCAGTATGTGCTTGCAGATTTACAGTAACTTTGAATGTATTCATTTTGTTCTCTAATGTAGTGATCGTGCACAATTAAGCACAGCAATTATCTGTGGTTCAGGCCGTTTCATTTCAAAATTTATAAAAAATTTAAACACAACTCAAGGCGAATTTATATTACGATACATTGTGATTGTTTATGTTATTTCAAATAATAATGTTCATAAAAATAATAATTATAATATTTGTTTATTGACAATGAACTGTTTTCCTTTTTCCTGCAATTGTTCACTAAATAGTAACCCAGAATGTGACCTCAACTACAACATTCACTAGCAGCATCACAACTGCATCTCCGAATAACAACAACATCACAACTGCATCTCCAAACAACAGCAACATCACAACTGCATCTCCAAATAGAACCAACATCACAACTGCATCTCCTATTAACACCAACATCACAACTTCATCTCCAAATAACAGCAACATCACAACTGCATCTCCAAATAACAACAACATCACAACTGCATCTCCAAATAGAACCAACATCACAACTGCATCTCCAAATAACAACAACATCACAACTGCATCTCCAAATAGAACCAACATCACAACTGCATCTCCAAATAACAGCAACATCACAACTGCATCTCCAAATAACAACAACATCACAACTGCATCTCCAAATAGAACCAACATCACAACTGCATCTCCAAATAACAGCAACATCACAACTGCATCTCCAAATAACAACAACATTACAACTGCATCTCCAAATAGAACCAACATCACAACTGCATCTCCAAATAACACCAACATCACAACTGCATCTCCAAATAACAACAACATCACAACTGCATCTCCTATTAACACCAACATCACAACTGCATCTCCAAATAACACCAACATCACAACTGCATCTCCAAATAGAACCAACATCACAACTGCATCTCCACATAACATCAACATCACAACTGCATCTCCAAATAACACCAACATCACATCTGCATCTCCAAATAACATCAACATCACAACTGCATCTCCAAATAGAACCAACATCACAACTGCATCTCCAAATAACACCAACATCACAACTGCATCTCCAAATAACATCAACATCAAAACTGCATCTCCAAATAACACCAACATCACAACTGCATCTCCAAACAGAATCAACATCACAACTGCATCTCCAAATAGAACCAACATCACAACTGCATCTACTATTAGCACCACCACTTCAACTGCATCTACTATTAGCACCACCACTTCAACTCCACCTGTTACAAAGTTTAATGTAATTTTCAGCATTAGTGAAACATTCAATGCTGTCTACTCGAATTTGAACGATCCTGAAACCATAAAGCTGAAAGATCGCATCACCACTGAGGTAATATTTTTATCCAATGTCTAATGGTTATACTTATCCTAATATTTGTAATACTCAGCATCTATTTAAAAAAAACAATTGATATTATACACTTATAATATTTCTACATGTTCAGGATTAAAAGCTTGATAAGAACTTGCTTTACTTTGACTAAATGACTACTCTCTCTCTCTCTTTCTCGCTCACTCTTCCTTTACATGTTGTGTATATATGACTGTTTATTTATTATCTATTATAGGTTTTCAAAGTTTACAAGATCCGTTTTCCAAACTTTGTTCGCATGGTTATTCTGCAATTCAGGTAAACAGTGCATGAAACACAAACAAAAAAATATCACACACTGTATATTTTTCATCATAACAAATTGATTTATGCATAATGTTTAAATTGGTTTATTGTTTTCTTGTTTGAATTGTCTTTTGATTTGTTATGTTATAAGTCAACTCCATAATTGATTCAATTGTTTTATTCCATTTTACATTTGCTAATTATTTGACTGTGTTTCATCATGATTGTTTCTTCTCAGGAGCGGCTCCATTGTGACAGATAGTGTCCTTGAATTTGACAATAATGGCACTCGCCCTAATGTGTCAGAAGTGACAAACACCTTTGTTCAGGCAGCTACAAATGGAAATTTTAACTTCACAGTTGATACAAACTCCATCAATATTACAGAACTTGCTGGTCAGTATGTGGTTGCAGATTTACAGTAACTTTGAATGTATTCATTTTGTTCTCTAATGTAGTGATCGTGCACAATTAAGCACAGCAATTATCTGTGGTTCAGGCCGTTTCATTTCACAATTTAAAAAAAATGTAAACACAACTCAAGGTGAATTTATATTACGATACATTGTGATTGTTTATGTTATTTCAAATAATAATGTTCATAAAAATAATAATTATAATATTTGTTTATTGACAATGAACTGTGTTCCTTTTTCCTGCAATTGTTCACTAAATAGTAACCCAGAATGTGACCTCAACTACAACATTCACTAGCAGCATCACAACTGCATCTCCAAATAACAACAACATCACAACTGCATCTCCAAATAACAACAACATCACATCTGCATCTCCAAATAACACCAACATCACAACTGTATCTCCAAATAACAACAACATCACAACTGCATCTCAAAATAACAAAAACATCACAACTGTATCTCCTAATAACACCAACATCACAACTGCATCTCCTAATAACACCAACATCACAACTGCATCTCCAAATAACAACAACATCACAACTGTATCTCCTATTAACACCAACATCACAACTGTATTTCCAAATAATACCAACATCACAACTGTAACTCCTAATAACACCAACATCACAACTGTATCTCCTAATAACACCAACATCACAACGGCATTTCCAAATAACAACAACATCACAACTGTATCTCCTATTAACACCAACATCACAACCGTATCTCCTATTAACACCAACATCACAACCGTATCTCCTATTAACACCAACATCACAACTGTATCTCCTATTAACACCAACATCACAACTATATCTCCTAATAACAACAACATCACAACTGCATCTCCAAATAGAATCAACAACACAACTGCATCTGCTATTAGCACCACCACTTCAACTGCACCTGTTACAAAGTTTAATTTAAGTTTCAGCATTAGTGAAACATTCATTGCTGTCTACTCAAATTTGAACGATCCTGAAACCATAAAGCTGAAAGATCGCATCACCACTGGGGTAATATTTTTATCCAATGTCTAATGTTTATACTTATCCTAATATTTGTAATACTCTGCATCTATTTAAAAAAAACAATTGATATTATACACTTATAATATTTCTACATGTTCAGGATTAAAAGCTTGATAAGAACTTGCTTTACTTTGACTGAATGACTACTCTCTCTCTCTCTCTCTCTCTCTTTCTTTCTCTCTGTCTCTCTCTCTTTCTTTCTTTACAAATTGTGTATATATGACTGTTTATTTATTATCTATTATAGGTTTTCAATGTTTACAAGATCCGTTTTCCAAACTTTGTTCGCATGGTTATTCTGCAATTCAGGTAAACAGTGCATGAAACACAAACAAAAAAATATCACACACTGTTTATATTTCATCATAACAGATTGATTTATGCATCATTTTTAAATTGGTTTATTGTTTTCTTGTTTGAATTGTCTTTTGGTTTGTTATGTTATAAATAAACTCCACAATTGATTAAATTTTTTTATTCCATTTTACATTTGCTAATTATTTGACTGTGTTTCATCATGATTGTTTCTTCTCAGGAGCGGCTCCATTGTGACAGATAGTGTCCTTGAATTTAACAACAATGGCACTATCCCTAATGTGTCAGAAGTGACAAAAACCTTCGTTCAGGCAGCTACAAATGGAAATTTCAACTTCACAGTTGATACAAACTCCATCAATATTACAGAACTTGCTGGTCAGTATGTGCTTGCAGATTTACAGTAACTTTGAATATCTTCATTTTGTTCTCTAATGTAGTGATCGTGCACAATTAAGCACAGCAATTATCTGTGGTTCAGGCCGTTTCATTTCACAAATTATTATTTATTTTTTTACTCAACTCAAGGCAAATGAATATTACGATACATTGTGATTGTTTATGTTAATTCAAATAATAATGTTCATAATAATTATTATTATAAAAAAATTTATACTGACAATGAACTGTGTTCCTTTTTCCTGCAATTGTTCACTAAATAGTAACCCAGAATGAGACCTCAAATACAACATTCACTAGCAGCATCACAACTGCATCTCCAAATAACAACAGCATCACAACTTTATCTCCTATTAACACCGACATCACAGCTGCATCTCCAAATAACACCAACATCACAACTGCATCTCCAAATAACAGCAACATCACAACTGCATCTCCAAATAACACCAACATCACAACTGCATCTCCAAATAACACCAACATCACAACTGCATCTCCAAATAACACCATCACAACTGCATCTCCTATTAACACCAACATCACAACTGTATCTCCAAATAATAGCAACATCACAACTGCGTCTCCAAATAACAGCAACATCACAACTGCATCTCCAATTAACAGCAACATCACAACTGCATCTCTGAATAGAACCAACATCACAACTGCATCTCCAAATAACACCAACATCACAACTGCATCTCCTAATAACAGCAACATCACAACTGCCTCTCCAAATAACAACAACATCACAACTGCATCTCCAAATAACAGCAACATCACAACTGCCTCTCCATATAACAACAACATCACAACTGCATCTCCTAATAACACCAACATCACAACTGCATCTCCGAATAGAACCAACATCACAACTGCATTGCCAAATAGAATCAACATCACAACAACATCTCTGAATAGAACCAACATCACAACTGCATCTCTAAATAACAGCAACATCACAACTTCATCTCCAAATAGAACCAACATCACAACTGCCTCTCTGAATAGAACCAACATCACAACTGCATCTCTAAATAACAGCAACATCACAACTTCATCTCCACATAGAACCAACATCACATCTGCATCTCCACATAGAACCAACATCACAACTGCATCTCCAAATAGAACCAACATCACAACTGCATCTCCAAATAGAACCAACATCACAACTACATCTGCTATTAGCACCACCACTTCAACTGCATCTACTATTAGCACCACAACTGCACCTGTTACAATCTTTAATATAATTTTCAGCATTAGTGAAACATTCAATGCTGTCTACTCAAATTTGAACGATCCTGAAACCATTAAGCTGAAAGATCGCATCACCACTGGGGTAATATTTTCATCCAATGTCGAATGGTTAGACTTATCCTAATATTTGTAATACTCAGCATCAATTTAAAAAAAAACAATTGATATTATACACTTATAATATTTCTACATGTTCAGGATGAAAAGCTTGATAAGAACTTGCTTTACTTTGACTGAATGACTACTCTCTCTCTTTCTTTCTCTCTGTCTCTCTCTCTCTCTTTCTTTACATATTGTGTATATATGACTGTTTATTTATTATCTATTATAGGTTTTCAAAGTTTACAAGATCCGTTTTCCAAACTTTGTTCGCATGGTTATTCTGCAATTCAGGTAAACAATGCATGAAACACAAACAAAAAAATATCACACACTGTTTATATTTCATCATAACAGATTGATTTATGCATCATTTTTAAATAGATTTATTTTTTTCTTGATTGAATTGTCTTTTGGTTTGTTATGTTATAAGTCAACTCAAATTTTTTAATTGTTTCATTCCATTTTGCATTTGCTAATTATTTGACTGTGTTTCATCATGATTGTTTCTTCTCAGGAGCGGCTCCATTGTGACAGATGGTGTCCTTGAATTTGACAACAATGTCACTCGCCCTAATGTGTCAGAAGTTAAAGGCACCTTCGTTCAGGCAGCTACAAATGGAAATTTCAACTTCACAGTTGATACAAACTCTGTCAATGTTTCAGAACTTGCTGGTCAGTATGTGCTTGCAGATTTACAGTAACTTTGAATGTATTCATTTTGTTCTCTAATGTAGTGATCGTGCACAATTAAGCACAGCAATTATCTGTGGTTCAGGCCATTTCATTTCACAATTTAAAAACAATTTAGACACAACTCAAGGCGAATGTATATTACGATACATTGTGATTGTTTATGTTAATTCAAATAATAATGTTCATAATAATTATTATTATCTTTTTTATTACTGACAATGAACTGTGTTCCTTTTTCCTGTAATTGTTCACTAAATAGTAACCCAGAATGTGACCTCAACTACAACATTCACTAGCAGCATCACAACTGCATCTCGTAATAACAGCAACATCACAACTGCATCTACTAATATCAGCAACATCACAACTGCATCTCCAAATAACAGCAACATCACAACTGTATCTCCAAATAACAACAACATCACAACTGCATCTCCAAATAGAACCAACATCACAACTGCATCTCCAAATAACAGCAACATCACAACTGCATCTCCAAATAGAACCAACTTTACAACTGCATCTCCAAATAGAACCAACATCACAACTGCATCTCCTAATAACAGCAACATCACAACTGCATCTCCAAATAGAATCAACATCACAACTGCATCTCCAAATAGAACCAACATCACAACTGCATCTCCAAATAACAACAACATCACAACTGCATCTCCAAATAAAACCAACATCACAACTGCATCTCCAAATAACAACAACATCACAACTGCATCTCCAAATAACAACATCACAACTGCATCTCCTAATAACAGCAACATCACAAATGCATCTCCAAATAGAAACAACATCACAACTGCATCTCCAAATAACAACATCACAACTGCATCTCCTAATAACAGCAACATCACAAATGCATCTCCAAATAGAAACAACATCACAACTGCATCTCCAAATAACAGCAGCATCACAACTGCATCTACTATTAGCACCACCACTTCAACTGCACCTGTTACAAAGTTTAATGTAATTTTCAGCATTAGTGAAACATTCAATGCTGTCTACTCAAATTTGAACGATCCTGAAACCATAAAGCTGAAAGATCGCATCACCACTGAGGTAATATTTTTATCCAGTGTCTAATGG
Source organism: Xyrauchen texanus (assembly GCF_025860055.1). Lineage (NCBI taxonomy): Eukaryota > Metazoa > Chordata > Actinopteri > Cypriniformes > Catostomidae > Xyrauchen > Xyrauchen texanus. Next base: position 5,182,215 of record NC_068320.1, on the reverse strand, counting down.
TTATACTTATCCTAATATTTGTAATACTCTGCCTCTATTTAAAAAAAACAATTGATATTATACACTTATAATATTTCTACATGTTCAGGATGAAAAGCTTGATAAGAACTTGCTTTACTTTGACTGAATGACTACTCTCTCTCTCTCTTTCTCTCTCACTCTTTCTTTACATGTTGTGTATATATGACAGTTTATTTATCATCTATTATAGGTTTTCAAAGTTTACAAGATCCGTTTTCCAAACTTTATTCGCATGGTTATTCTGCGATTCAGGTAAACAGTGCATGAAACACAAACAAACAAAAAAAATCAAACACTGTTTATGTTTCATCATAACAGATTGATTTATGATTTATTGTTAATGTTTATTATTTTCTTTTTAGAATGGTCTTTTGGTTTGTCATGTTATAATTCAACTCAACAATTTATTACATTGTTCTATTCCATTTTACATTTGCTAATTATTTGACTGTGTTTCATCATGATTATTTCTTCACAGGAGCGGCTCCATTGTGACAGATAGTGTCCTTGAATTTGACAATAATGGCACTCGCCCTAATGTTTCAGAAGTTAAAGACACCTTCGTTCAGGGAGCTACAAATGGAAATTTCAGCTTCACAGTTGATCTGAAATCTGTCAATGTTTCAGAACTTGCTGGTCAGTATGTGCTTGCAGATTTACTATAACTTTGAATATAATCATTTTGTTTTCTAATGTAGTAATCATGTACAATTAAGCACAGCAATTATCTGTGGTTCCCTGTCTGTCGCTCACTTCGACGTTGTGTCGAAGAAGGCCGGGCACGGCGGTCCCCTTAAAACATTTCCAGAGGCTCCTGGGGCATATGACGCATGCACCGTGTGCTCATCAACCCAACCTGCCGCCAAACTTTCAAACCATGGACAGACCTCTGTTTTCTACGGACAGGAGTCCCCTTGCAGCAGGTGTCACGACGCGTCCTGGACACCACAGACGCCTCCAAATTGAGCAACTCAAGTCGCTGCGTGCCACTCACATCCCGGGCAACCTCAACGTGGTAGTGGACGCGCTATCACGACAACGCTTGCCCATTGGAGATTGGAGGCTTCACCTCCAGTCGGTCCAGCTAGTTTGGGAACGGTTCGGCAAGGCCCAGGTAGACCTGTTCGCCTCCCGAGAGACCTCCCACTGCCCGCTCTGGTACGCCTGAACAGAGGCTCCCCTCAGGGCAGACTTGCTGGCAAACAGTTGGCCCACTGGGTTGCGCAAGTACGCATTTCCCCCAGTGAGCCTGCTTGCACAGGTGCTGTGCAAAGTCAGGGAGGACGGGGAACAAGTTATTCTAGTGGCTCCCTATTGGCCCACTCGGACTTGGTTCTCTGATCTCGTACTCCTTGTGACAGCCCCTCCCTGGCAAATCCCCCTGAAGAAGGACCTTCTTTTTCAAGGACGGGGCACAGTCTAGCATCCGCACCCAGACCTCTGGAACCGCCACATCTGGCCCCTGGATGGGATGCAGAATATCTAGCTGATCTACCACCTGCTGTCGTAGACACGCTCAACCAAGCCAAAGCCCCCTCTACCAGGCAACTTTATGCCCTGAAGTGGCCCTTGATGGCAAATTTGTGTTCTTCCCAGGCTGAAGACCCACAGAGGTGCACAGTTAGGTCAGTGCTTTCATTCCTGCAGGAGAGGTTGGAGGGAAGGCTATCCCCGTCCACGTTGAAGGTGTATGTAGCTGCTATCGTGGCCCACCACAACACAGTAGACGGCAGGTCTTTGGGTAAGCATGACTTAATTATCAGGTTCCTAAGAGGCACCTGGAGGTTAAATCCCTCCATGCCGAGCCTGTTCCCCTCCTGGGACCTCTCAGTGGTCCTCTCGGGCCTTCAGAGACTCCCCTTTGAGCCACTAGAATCATTCGGACTCAGGGCCCTCTCCTTGAAGACGACCCTCCTGATCGCGCTCGCCTCCATCAAAAGGGTCGTGGACCTGCAAGCGTTCTCTGTCAGCGACACCTGTCTGGAGTTCGGTCTGGCAGACACTCATGTGATCCTAAGACTGCGACCGGGCTATGTGACCAAGGTTCCTACCACACCCTTCAGGAACCAGGTAGTGAACCTGCAAGCGCTGCCCCGGGAGGAGGCAGGCCCATCCCCTTCGTTGCTGTGTCCGGTACGTGCTTTGCGTATCTACTTGGACCACACGCAGAGCTTTAGACGTTCTGAGCAGCTCTTTGTCTGCTTTGGTGGAAAGGGAACGCTGTCTCCAAAGAGAGGTTTTCCCACTGGGTAGTAGACGCCATTACGTTGGCCTATCGCACACAAGCCCCCCCCTTGTGGGTCCGAGCTCACTCAACATGAAGTGATGCGTCCTCATGGGCACTGACCAGGGGCACCTCCCTAGCAGACGTATGCCGAGCAGCGGGTTGGGCAATGCCCAATACCTTTGCGAGATTTTACAATCTCAGGGTTGAGTCGGTTTCGTCCCGTGATTTCTCAGGTCCTAGCCAGTAGAACTCAGTACACTCTGACAAACTGACCGCGTGAACCGCTTGCACATAGCGCCCTTCCCCTCCGCTGAGGTAATACCGTACGCTTTTACCCCAGGAGATCCCACAAACTCGGCTCCCTGGAAAACTCCTCCCTAGCCCTCTGGTCCGCGAATTCAGCGGAGGAATTTGCCAACCAAGACCAATGCGGGTACTCAATTTACCCTGTACTGGAATAGGTGCTCCACAGGACGGGCTCCCACGTGGAATTTTCCCCCTGTGTGTATTTTCCATGGTATGGTCCCCTTGCGAGCGGACCCGTGTCTCCCTTGGGCAGTTCCTGCTGCCCCCCGGTCTCTGTGTTTGTTGCAACTCCTCCCTCCCAATGAGGTAGGATCTACCACTGTGCCATTCTCCACATGTGACCTAAAAGCCCATGTGATGTATTTCACCACTCTTTACCTCCCCCAGTCTGGGCAGGTGTTGTGTCCGCAGGGTCTTTCCCCCTTGAAAGAATAGGAAAACTGGGAAATTTCGCCTTTCCTGATGCGTATGATAGCTTTAAGATGGCCCCAGGTCATTAAGATGGAGAAACATAGAGAGAGAAAGGCGCGGCTGGCGCAGCCTGCTCCCATGCTGGCACGTCGCCTTGTTCCTCGGCTGGAGGAACAGTCTCTATCGTGCTCTTCTGCAGAAGGGCCGTGATCTCTGCACGTAGGACAGCAGCGTTCTTGCCCTTCGCTAACATGAAGTGAACGCCGCAGAACCGGGGTGGTTGCGTGGTGAATTTAATCATAGCCAACCCGAGGCGGCCGCAGAGAGGGAGCCCTCAAAGCACTTAACTTGCTCTGCTGAGAAGGAGGGCCTATTGGGCCATAGGCACTGCCGGTGTGACCCGAAGAGAGAGGAAATGCTCTCTTTTTTTACAATGTGCGTACCGCAGCCAATGCGGGGTGTGGCGACCATAAAAGAAAAGGGGAAAAAAAGATTCTCCTCCCAGCACTCCACTGGGGAATGAAGTGGTCTGCTTACCAGCTCCAGAGTTCCGGCAGTCATCTCCTTCCTCAGGTCTCCAATCTCAGGGCGCCTAGGAAACCTCTTGGGTGTCTAGTGGCGGGGACTCGCTCTCCAGTGGGGGGCTCTACACCAGGGCCAAGATCTTTGTTCAGGCTGGGGCGGAGCCACTTGGACTTGTGTCGCCACAGGGGGATGCCCTTGGCGAACAGATAGGGTGCGCACTCTTGAACCACACAGGGGCAAGATGTGCTGGATGGCCTTGGTCTGTTGCTTCACCACCGAGAACTGCTGGGCAAAGTCCTCGATGGTGTCACCGAAAAGGCCAACCTGGTAGATGGGCGCATTCAGGTAACATGCCTTGTCCACGTCCTTCATCTCAACCAAGTTCAGCCACAGGTGGCACTCCTGGACCACGAGAGTGGACACCGTCTGCCCGAGTGCGCACGCCGTGACCTTCATCGCACGGTGGGAAGGGAGTGCCGGGCGTCTCCGCCAGGTGGCGGCGCTCAGCGGACACAGGTCTTCCGCGATCGCCTTATCCACCTGGGGAATGGTGGCATAACCCTCAGCCTTCGAGGGCAGTGACAGCAGGCGAGCTGAAGGATTTGGTTCAGCTTGTCATACACCTCTGGGAAGAAGGGGACTGGAGGGGGTGTGGCCACGAGCAGCGCACTGACACGAAGGACCAGTCATCAAGCCGTGAGAGCTCAGGTGCGGGTGGAGGGTTCTACTCTAGCCCAACACTCATGGTGGCCCAGGCCAAAGTCGCCAGCCCAGTCAAGTCCTCGGCATCTGACATCACCAAGGTGCTCTCCAATGCAGCGATCAACATCTCATCTATCCCGCGAGCTCCGAAAGAGACAGGCTGGCACTGAGGCGAGCTGCCCGCCTCATCCCAGAACTGGACGGGAGCAAACGTGCGTACAAGGGAAGGATTACCCAGTGGAACCATACCCATAGAAGTCCCCAAATCGCCATCAGTGTCAACCGGGGCGGCCTCATACCCGTAGGTTGAAGGACCAGCGGAGGAGAAGGCTGAAGTGAGAACATGAACCATCCCCGAATGCTTCCTCAACATGATTACTGCCCAGACACGTAAGGCAGTGATCGTGGCCGTCAGAGGTGGAGAGGTAACGACGACACCCAGGAACTACACATAGATGGAAAGGCATCTTTAAAAAGACTTGTCTTCAAAAGGCCGTTCAACGTCAATGTGTTTGCTCTAATATAGGAAATATTACTCTTTAGAAGAGAAATACACTTTTTTAGCACTGTCGAAACACCCAGGGGCATTGCTCTTCATTAAGCGTGCAGATGGAGAGAAAGCCGCTGGAATGTGCAATATATCCAACAGCAAAAGCTTCTTTAGAGGTGAATTGGAACAGCAGTGGATTCAGCTCGCTGATACACAACCGTTCGGCTCCGAAGAAAAAATCTGAATGAACTCTGCATTCCAGCTCCCTTTTATACCCGTATGTCCAGGGGAGTGGCATGCAAATTCTGCTCGGCAATTCTCACTGGTCTTTTCTCAAAGATTTGAAGGTGTTTTGGGGCTCTCAAGAGCGACTACTAGTGTCACTACATCGGCACAACATCGAGTGAGTGACAGAAGGGGAACTCGTAGATCTGTAAGCATTCGTGGAAGACAAGCAAATAATATATTACATCCAATATGTTGTGAGTGGCTGGGATTGTGCTGTTGCACAGCAGTTTCACGTTCAGTGTGAACAAACAAATTGCTTGATGATGAAATTTTTTCATATCTAGTGTCACACTGACAGTGAAGGCAGAGCTTTAAGTTTTTTGCACAGCGGCCTATTTGAAGACACTCTTATCACTTTTTGATGGCAGCTGAAATGTTATATTAGTGGTTAAGATTAATGTAAACTCAAGACAAACTTAATTAACATAGATATTGTTAATATTCATTTAAATAATATAATAATAATAATTTGTATCACTGACAATGTACTGTGTCCCTTTTTCTTGTAATTCATCACTAAACATTGAATGTGACTTCAAATGCAACAGTCTCTAGCAACACCACAACTGCATCTCCAAGTAGCACCAACACCACAACTGCATCTCCAAGTAGCACCAGTATCACAACTGCACCTGTTAAACAGTTTGGCGTAACATTCAAAATTATGAAAACATTCCTGAATGTCTACTCCGATATGAGCGCCATTGAAACCATACAGCTGGCAAATACCATAACCTCTCAGGTAATATTTTTTTTATCAAATTGCAAATGGTTAGGATGAGGTTAGGATATGTTTTTGTAGCATAATTTGATTGATATGAAAATGCTTTGTCCAGTCTGAAAATAATAATAATAATAATGATGATACATATACAACTATATAGCATGGAAATCTGTTTTAAGCTTATTTATTGATCTGTTATAGATTATGCAAGTTTACAGGGTCCGTTTTGTGAACTTCCTTCGTATGTTTATTCTTCAATTCAGGTAAACTGTATTCTAAAATTAATAAACTGTTCTGTTAAAATTTATTTTTAACATATTTTTTTGATTCTGTTGTTTATTTGCTATGTATTTAACCATGTCTTTGATTGTGAACCTGATTGTGTCTTCTCAGGAGCGGCTCCATTGTGACAGATGGTGTCTTTGAATTTCACAGCAGTGGCACTATCCCTAATGTGACTGAAGTGGCAAGAACTCTTGTTCAGGCAGTTAAAGATGGAAATTTCACCTTCACAATTGATGTTAACTCCATCAACGTTACAGACTCTTCAGGGAACACTTGTTAGTATACATTTATACATATTTCATCATGTAATGATTTCTTTAAAAGTATGACTGTTTCCACAGCATTGAAAATAAATACAGTAATTATGCTAAGTCAGAATTTGTAATATTTTTGCTTTTCATACAGCTTCCAGGTCTCCAGTCTTGGCCAGTATGCTCACAGCTTTGTGGATGACCCTCACATCACTTCTATTGTCAGCTGTAATGCACCTCTAAGCATCACATTCACACAAAGAAACAAACAAATCACATTTACTCATTTAAATGTACCAATACAGACGATCATGTCATCTTTGATCTTTTAGTTTCTATGCTACAATTTATAACTGGCTTTGTTATGCAAGATTGTAAATGGATTGAAAATATGATATTTACTGCTTATTTAAAGCCAATGTGAAATTGAAACTTCCTTTCTTAATGCACATTTCTGGCATTATTTTTGAACTATTTATCCATACATGGCATTCCAAAGAAATACATTATTGATCTTCATATTCTTTAATCAAAATATAATAGCTTGTTTTGCCTCTATTGGATGTGGAGAAAGGAGGAATAAGGTCACAACTGTGTTCGAGGCATTTCACTCGTGAATGCTTCCAAACTTTTTGTCAAGACAAAATTGGGATTGCTGGCATATTCCATGTACTACAATATTTTAGTAAAAAAATACATGTACTGTAAGTAAATAATGCTGTTTATTAATATGTGTTATACTGATTTATATATAAATAAAAAAAAGGTTAAATATCATGTTTCCTCATGTTCATTTAGTAAAGAAAGGTGTGCAAACTTTTAGTGAAAACAAAGATAAGAAATTATGCCTTTATTACTGTATTCTTGCATTTACGCATATTTAATCTGTTGGCATCAGCAGCTGATTAGTTGAACTGATGTTTTCTCTGAATTATAAAAAAACACCCTTTAAAGGTATTTCAGAGCAAATACATGAATACTAATATAGTGAATATCAGCAAAATATTGAAAAATGTCAAGAATAACCTGCTTCACCATTTATTTAAACTGCTCCTTGTGGTGACAGGATTCATTGTCTACACCACTCACTCAATGGACTTTTATTGTGTTCTTGGACAAGCTTATCATTTCTATTTGTATTTCCACACAAACTTTCTTAGCACCATTAAGAAATGACATGGCTTTTAATATCACTGCTGTTCTGCTGTCACTCATTTATCTCACATTCCACTTGAGCCTTTCTTCCTGAACTTCCAACTACAGTTGTAATCAAAAGTATTCAACCCCCCTGACCAGCAATATATTCAATTGATGTGAATTAAAACACATCAACTACAACCTTAGTAAACAGTCAAAGTACATTTTTAATACACATTTGAGTGAATTTAAGAACAAAGAGTTCAGTTTACCCACATTTTTAAATAGAAAATAACATTCTCTCCACAAATGTCATGTCAAAAATATTCAACCTCCTAAAGTCATTTGTTGAGCATACTTTACCCTTAATAAAATCAAATAAATTTATCTGGTACGTGTTCTCAGGCTTCAGACACCTCTCTATTAGAATTTTTACACATTTCTCATGAGCAAAAGCTTCCAGCTCATTGACATTCTTTGGTTTCTGTGCTGCCACTGCATCCTTGAAATCCCAACAAAGGTTTGCAATGCGATTTCAATGATGGACTGAAAGGGCCATTCAAGGACATTACACAGCCTATCCCTGAACCAGATTTTGGACAACTTGGATGTATCCTTGGTGTTATTGTCTTGCTGGAGTCCAGTGATCGTGAGCTTCAATTTACACACCGAAGGCATCACACGTTTTGCCAAAATTACCTGATGCCTGAAAGAATCCATGTGTCAGTCACATAGTCAGGATAGCAGTTTCCTGCAGCCGCAAAACACCCACATAACAGGACTGACCCATCTCCATGCTTGACTGTGGGTATGGTGTCGTTCTTGCCATCACCTTGTCATATTACTCCAGACATACTGCTGACCCATTGGTCTAAAACTCATTTTCAGTTTAGTGTCATACATCAATAAAACCTTCTTCCAGGACTCCACAGGTATTTCCTAATTATATGAATATTCAAGTCAACATTTCCCTTGGTGAAGTTTTGCTTTCTTCCACACCCCAAGAAGGTTGCTGTTGTACCATATTTTAAAAATGTATGAAGGGTGCTGCCAACTTTATCTATTGGAAATTGAAGTGCCTTGGAAATTTACTTTAAGCCATGACCTTTCTTGCGTAATGTAATAATCTCCTCTATTAGCTTTTGAGACAGCTTATTTTTAATTGCATTTTCTGCATATAAATACATTTTTGATTACGACACTAAACTTAAATTTTAAAACTTAAATAAGTGCCATTGAAGAGTGATGGTTTAATTTTGTTACTTGTGTAGCCTTACATATTTAAGAAACAGCTAAATGCAATAGAGGTTGTATACTTATGACATGGCATTATTTTTTTAAATCCTGCTATTGGGCCTCGGTAGCTCAGTGGTAAAGATGCTGGCTACCACCCCTGGAGGTTGCTAGTTCGTAACTACCCAGTCACAAAGTTTGCCACATAACAAATGGAAAATCAGGCAATTCCTTCATGCTCATTCTTAATAAATCTTCAGTCATGTGAACAGTAGTTTTATTTTATATATATTGGCGGTCTGTCAGCAGCAGCGAAGGCTAAGCCTCCTCAAAAATTTATTCTTTTGAAGAACTGAAGAGATAAAATTTTATTTTTGTGTTTATTTATTTTTATTTTTTTATCATTTTATCATTTGGACCTTTATTCCCTCATGCTGTATTTCTTTCGAACATACTTTTTATGTAATTTCTCTGCACTTCTGAAACTTATCACATCATGATAACATGAAGACAATGTTGAAATCTTGAAATAGGCTTGAGAGTCATTTATATTATCAGAAAAGGCTTATGGGTTCCCACCAAACAAAACTTTTTTTTTTTTAATTTAACAAAGTTGCGTTGTGGTTGCAGTTATATTGCAGTACAGCATTTCAAAACGTTCTAGATACCATGCATTGAGTAAAAACAAGTGTAAACAAAATAAAACCTTTTAGAAACATGGTAAAATACCAACCCGTTATGTTTTTTCTTTAGTAGCTACAAAATTGTCAGGATTATGCCATCTGCCTAGTCTTGTTTTTTTATTTTAGTGGCAGGATTCTGACAATTGTTATAATGTGTTGTGCTGTTTTCTTCCACTGTCTTGTCTATTATGTTCCCAGCCCTGAGGCCTGTTACCCATAATTGAACAAACTCAGAGTAAGTTTCAGGTTGACAAACCAGACAGAGACAAACCAGTTTAAATCAGGTTCAGCGATCTCAAGATGCTCGCTATAAACATTCTGTTTACTCAAGAGTTTGATCCTGCATTCTTGCTTAACTCTGTAGCGCATGAACATGAATGAGTGATGTTTGTCACGGACATTCTATGCGTGAAGTATAGAGTCAGCTGCATTCATTTACTTCTTGTAAGAAATTCAGTGTGATTTATGTCTCAGGTGAAGATGAAAATGTTTTAGATTTACACAAAAAGAAAACAATACCTGCTTCAGTGGAAGTTTGAGGTGACTGTTGGACAAAATAACTGAATGTAATTTTTAATTTAATTTATATAGGTTCCCAATAAGAACATACAGGCTTATTCATTTTAAAAGCATAAAAATCAATAGATTTGTCTAAAATAAAAAAGCTTTTACATTCATTTAAATCAAAAGCCTAATATAATTTAATGAAGTGCAATCCAGGTCATTTTATGTGATAGTCTGCAAAATAATTTTAACCAGTATATATGTTTAGGTGGAAAGATTCATCACACAATAAATGCATCTTTAAAGTGTGAGAATCAACTAACACTTCTATATTCCCCATATTTTTTATTCAGCATTGCACTGCATACAGGTCCAGTATGTAAATAAATGCATCAAATCAAAAAGATTTGATCTCTCAAATAACCCATTTTATAATATCTCAATATATAGGTCTAATATATTAAATTATAATTTATTAAAAAAAAATATTTAATACATACATTTTCCTGAGGTGTGCTTTAATTTGGAGTGAGAGACACAGGGGGTGTGACTTCATTGCGTCACAGATGTCACTTTTTTCAGATAATTGAACACTGTAAAACAAAACATATATACACTGAATCAATCTTAACCCCCGTTATTACTCCTCCCAATCCCACCCTGACCCCAACAACATCACAGTGGTCTCAAATTATATAGATACATGCACGCACAATAAATAAATAAATAATTTAATTTAAAAATAAATAGATAAATAAACTAATAAAAAATATAATAATAATAATCACATATCCATAAATGACATATACCCACCCCATTTCTCCACGAACTTGCTGTGCCTCCCCATTCTTCTAAATGCAACTTCCTCAAAGGCCACCACCCTTCCCATCTCTGAGCATCACTCCTGAAAAGAGGGTGCTCCAGCTGACCTCCAGCCCCATAAAATGATCTACCTGGCAATCATGACACTGGTTAAGACCCAACTCTTTTTGTGTCTATTTTCAATGTCGATATTCACCCCATCACCCAAGATTCAGAGTCTGGGGCAAAATTAAACCCGAGTGCCTAATACATCACACACTAAACTCTGAATCTTTAACCAAAACTCCTGGATCTCAACACACTCCCAAACGACATGGGTTATTTCTCCATCCTCTGATTGGCATCGCCAGTAGGTGGGTGTGTCTTTAAGACCAAGCGTATACAATTAAGAGGGGGTCCAATAGAACTGATGTAAAATCTTGAATTGCACAAGGCGCACCCTTGCATCTCTAGATGCAGTTTTGACGTTTATGAGAATCCTAGCCCACTCTCCCTCCTCCAATTCCAAGTTTAAATCTTTCTCCCATAATGTCTTGAGTGGTTGAGGCTCTGTCCCCCAGACTCTGAATTAACAAGGAGTAATACACCGATGCCTCATAACCTTTTCCAAAAGCAGTAATCATCACTCTCATAGTACCTGCTGCTCTAGCGGATACACAGCAAGTTGTGCAGCTATAGATACCTAAAAAACTGAGATCTGGGTATACCAAAAGGTTGAACCAAATTTTCAAAGGATCTAAACACACTACTCATATAGGTCACCAATGCAGCAGAAAGGGGACTTACTCTGGACACTTTTGTCCATACCGAGTGCAAATGCAAAATAACGGGGTGTGATTTAAATACTTTGGTTAGATTGATAGAAAGGCTTTGCAATGGCAAAATAGGGGCAAGAACTTTCTGTTCAATACAGAACCAGGGAGGGGCTCTTTCAGGTGAAAGCAACCAAACATCTATAGGGAGAGACTGTAGCAGGTAGTTGAATTTTGGAATAGAGTTCATTTTAATAGCATTAACCTTCCCAATCATCGGTAAATGTAATGAATCCCACCAGCCCACATCGCTCGAAAAACGTATTATTAAAGGGTCAAAATTAACTCTAATTAATGGACGGTACGCTGTCAGAGTTTCAGATTTAGACCAATTGACTTTTTATCTTGAGAACTTGGAAAAGTAAGTAATAATTCTTTGGATGCAAGGCATAGATCTAGTAGGGTCAGAGATAATAATACAATTCTTCTGCGTAAAGCAAAAGCTTTTGAGCAACACCTCCCGCCACCACCCCTGGAAAATCATCCTCCTTTCTTATCGTGGCTACTAATGGTTCCAGGGCAAGACAGAACAATAATGGGGAAAGAGGGCAACCCTGCCAGGTGCCCCTATCCAGAATAAAATAATCTGAAATTAATCAATTTGTTTGTACCGCTGCTACAGGGTGTCTAAAAAGTTACTTACTCCATCCAATAAACGTACTCCCGAACCCATTCATTTCCAAAATCTTAAAAAGATAATCCCATTCTACCATGTCAAACACCTTTTCTGCGTCCATTGCAATGGCAGCGACCGGAGTCTGATCATTCGCCATTGAGCACATGATAATGATGAAACTCCTAATGTTATCAGAATAGCTGATAACATTAAAGAGCTGAGGGCCTTAATTAACTTGTCATGCTCCTCCAAGGTTGTCTCAGAATCAAGAGGATTTTTTTGCTAAATTGTCAATTTAGGGAGTTCTAATGGTCCCACAAAGTTTCTAAGATCTTCATCAGTAGACAAAGATGTGGAACTATAAATATTAAGATATAACACTTTAAAGGCATTATTAAAATCAATGGTAGAATTCATGGTAGAATTGGATTTCATGGTAGAATGGTAGAAAAAGACTCTCTCTGATTTATATATCTAGCCAAAAGCTTCCCTGCTTTGTCCCAAGACTCAAAGTATGAATGTCTTGCCCTGAATAACTAAAACTCCACTTTCCATGTGAAAATAATATTTTATTTATATTTCAATCAGGTCAATTTTCTGAGACCATCAACCGATATTCGGCACTTCAGCTCTGCCTGGGCACTTTTAATATTCCCTTCCATCTCCACGAGTTCTCTTGCTGTGGATTTTTTGATGAATGAGGCATACTGTATGATCCGACCCCTAAGAACTGCCTTAAGTGCCTCCCAAAACACGCCCAAAAAGATACTGAGGACCAGTTGGTCTCCATATAGACAATGATTTCAGCCTTTAACATTTATTGGAATTCAGGATTTTGCAAAAGTTATATTTGAAAGTGCCAGCTTTATTATTTCTTTTTCTCCTTATGAGGTAACCAGGGTGTGATTGGAGACTAAGATGCTTCCAATTGAGCAGTCAACAACAGATGATATGAGAATCTATTCTAGAATAAATCTTATGGAAACAGATGGGTTCAAAAGTCTCCAAATATCTGTAAAACCAAGATTTTTACACATCCTGTGAAGCGTCAATGTTGCTCTAAGGGGCTTACACACTTTTGCTTCACTATGATCAAGGACTGAGTCCATAAACAGAATACAGTCTCCTCCCAATATTATATCATGAGGGGTTCCAGTGGCTTGCAACATCCCTATCAATGTAATGACTCCCTGCTCTTATGGAGTGGTGGTGTTGTGGTCTAGGCACATAACTGGTAATCTGGTAATCAGAAGGACACTGGTTCTAACCCCACAGTCACCACCATTGTGTCCTTGAGCAAGGCACTTAACTCCAGGTTGCTCCAGGGGGATTGTCCCTGTAATAAGTGCACTGTAAGTCGCTTTGGATAAAAAGCGTCTGCCAAATGCATAAATGTAAATGTAAATGTCTTATTTGAGCCAGCACTAAATAAAAAATGTCCACCCCAAATCTTTCAGCTTCCTGCAGGGAAAGATGCACTTCTTGAAGAAACACTATATAATATTTCTTAAGTTTAAGAAAATAAATTCCTTTTTTTTATGGGGTGCCCCAACCCATTCACATTCCACGTGGCGAGAGACAATCCACTCATATTAACACCTGACATTTTAGAAAAAATAGATTGTGTGTCAAAAATACAATTAAGACCACATTCCCCATTATTGCAACAATAAAACCCCAAACTTCCCCCCAAACCAAACAAAAAGAAAAAAGAAAAATGTGAGCATTAACCCCACGCACAACAGCGCCAACCGGCATCCATTCCTCTAAACTAAAAAAGTCCATGTACACCTATCAGAGTCCCCACGAAAATGTTGCCATCAGATTGCTCAAGTCTGGTGTTTCAATACAAATTTTGTGAGACAGAATTACATAACAGAAAATACTCTGTAAAACAAACTACAGCAAATAGGCAGAATATACACAAAGAATGTGTGGATTCATTCCCAGAACTGTATTGAAGGTGTGTTCCTCCACAAAACCAACTCCAGCATCTAGCGGAACCAGCATAGAATGAACAAATTCATCCACAACTATCCCGAAGGAGAGTTATGTTTATATAAAACAAACTCCGGCCGCTAAGCAGAACCAACACAAAAAGAAACAAAAAAGAAGCTGGTGCCCAGCTTCTTCAGACAGTCAAGAATATGTACAGCGAGATAGCTCACTCAGGGGCCACATAAGAAACACCAAATGGCTAACTCACCCATTGACTCTGTGTAAATAATTCTTGCTGGTGACACGTAAATACTTTGCAGCTATCCTTAGTATCTATTCTCAGTTTGGCCGGAAACATCAGGCAAAAGCGATCTTCCATTGATGTAAGAGTTTCTCACATTCCTTGAATCGATCACGTTTCTCTCTTGTCGAATTTGAAAAGTCTGGGAACAAGAAAAGGCTGTGATTCTTCCAAGAAATCTTTCCTTTGATCTCAGAAATTTCTGTCTCCCTCAGCGGAACTGCAAGCCAAGACTCTGTGAGCTCGCTCGATTTCCAGCTTTTGGTCTGTTATGTCAAGCAGATTCGGGAAGAGCTCGTCTAGGAATTTCACCATTTCTCTGCCTTCTTCATGCTATGGAATTCCAACAATTCAGACGTTAATTCACCTACTGCAGTTCTCCAAATCCTCCAGTTTTTCCAAAACTCGTTCCAAATCAATCTTGGTCACTAGCAGATTAGCAGCTAATTCCCTCTCCGATGACTCCAGATAATCTCTCCATCACTCAACTTCCCAGATTCTTGTAACCAACTCAGATAATTTCATTTTCATCACCGTAATCTATCAATGTATTACAGCAGGATATCCAAGTCAGCTACAAATTTGTCAGCATCAAGTCCGTGGACAGGACAGTTATGCTGAACCTGTTACTGGCTACATAAGCACCTGTGTCAATATCTTCATGCCCACTAAGCTGTCACGAGCCTATCCAAATGATAAAACTACAAAGCAGCCAGATATAACTTTAGAAAGAGCATCAGAGAAGCCAAGAGACAGTACCGAAACAAAACTGAACAGCATTACACAATGGCCAACTCCAGACAAATGTGGCAAGTGTTACAATACATCACTGATTACAATTGCACAAATGGACTAAAAACAAACCCCAGCACCTCTCTACCAGATTATCTGAACAGTTTTTATGTCCACTTTGAATCAAGCAATATAGATCTGAACAGGAATTCCATAAAAACCTAAACAAACAGACATCACCACTGTCTGTGTCACTGTTGGGCCTCATGTATTCAGATACAAGACAAAGGCAGGCCTAACACAGTCGTAAAGCCTGACTGAGGCCCACAAACACATAGTCATAAATCTTACTGATAAAAAGTGTGCCGAATTCAAACAAAGGGAGTACAAACAGACTATAAATCACAAGAGACCTTGCTCACTTTACACCTATGTGTGAAATTCCAAAGGATCGAACTCTCAACTCCTATTGGATGAGGTGCTCAACATAACGCCCCTCAGCCATGATGTAATCAGGAGTAGAAATACCTCTGAAATCCTTCTGGGCATGCTTCCAGTGACTTTGCTTGCCGTGCATAGACACAGCTCATCGCTGCTCTCAGGTGTAGCCTCGTTGCACAAGGAAGTAACGTAGCACTTAAAACTGTGGCCATACACTCGCTGGATGAGTTGAAAATACTCGGTGTTCCAACGAACACTCCGCAATCCGTATCTTCATCCATTTGCCTGCAGAAGTGAAGAAGAATTCTCTTCCCTCTTCAACCAAGTCGATGTCACTGATTTCTCCACCATCCCGCCGAGAATCAGCAGCCGTACCGCCCACCGAGGGAGCGAGGAAACGGCGAGTCGGAGTTAAAGAATGGATGAACACACATTTTACCTGCATTCTCACGTGATACAAGAGGTTGACATCTGGGCAGAGATAGAATATTATAGTGTGTTGTTCTTGTGTATCAAGATTATTGCTTGTACAGTTTATGTCATTTTTGGTAATAATACTGAAGGCATTAATGTAACGTACTGCTATCACAAATTAGATTTGCTGTGTTGTAATCCAACCACGTTGGACTCCTTCTCCCCTTAAACACACACACCTACCCTCCTCTCATGTAGGCTTATCTGTTACCATATCTAATCATGTTACTGTTTAGTTTGTAGTTGAAAGTTGGAGGTTTATCGACTGCATTGTATTGACTGGTATTGTTCTGCATTCACCTGTGCAAAGGACTGGCAGGGATGTCAGTGCTCAGATTCAAGGCTTCATTGTTCCCTTTTTTAATGTCAATGTTCTCCTGACATCAAGTTTCCTAAGAGAAAAATCCTATATTGAGGCTGCTTTACTGTCTGGTTATTCATCCCTGATTCCAGGGTGGTGCCTGGCAATATTAATCCTTATTAATATTCTAGTCATTTTGATAACTGATAGTTATCTTTGATGATAGTTGATTTGAAGGATTAATTAGCTAATGTTGATTCTAATCAATGTTCTATTAATTTTAATAATTAATAATTATATTTGATAATTGTTGATTTGAAGAATTAAAAGGCTAAAATGCATTCTAATCAGTGTTCTATTGATATGAATAATTATTCTCTGGGCGTGTGCACGCTTTGCCTCTCTGATGGCCTGGGACAGTTTGGCCCTCGCTGTTCTTAGGGCTGCCTTGTCACCTGCTCTGAAGGCGGAGTCTCAGGTCCTCAGCAGCGCGCAAACCTCCGCAGTCATCCACTGCTTCTGGTTGGAGAGTATGGTGATGGTGATAAGAGAGTGACATCATCAATGCACTTGCTGATGTAGCTGGTCACTGATGCTGTGTATACCTCCAAGTTGGTAGAGTCGCCATATGTTGCAGCCTCCCTGAACATTTGCCAGTCAGTACACGCAAAACAGTCTTGAAGGGAAGAGATGGCTCCTGCTGGCCAGATTTTCACCTGCTTCTGAAGTGGTTTTGTGCATCTGTCGAGCGGTCTGTATGCTGGAATTAGCATAACAGAGATGTGGTCTGAGTAGCCGAGGTGGGGGCGGGGCTACTCAGACCAGTACGCACCTGGGATGTTTGTGTAAACAAGATCAAGCGCGTTTGCCCCTCTCATTGCAAAGTCCACATACTGATGGATTTTGTCATGTTGCTGATCTTTTTTTGTTTTGGTCACAGCTTGACTCTCTTCAACAGGCTTAGAAAAAAACACACAGGGTAGCAAGAAGTCTCTATGTAATGTTCGTAGAGGATAATCTTTGCTTTTCGCTTTCTTAACCACTCCCACTTATCAGCAAATTTGTGTTTACCTCACAGGCAACGTTTCTGACCAATATGTATTCACTGATTTTCAGAGCAGATTCTGTTACTCTTATGTCATATCTTAGCTTGTTACTATCAGCTGGTTTGGCAACGTTCCTTCTAGCCAACATGTAACTCTCATGAAGGTGGGATTTTTTAGGGTTTGGACATACTCAAGAGTGCGGTTTTTGATGGGTCTGGTTTAAAGGTACATGGAATGCTAGGTTTACTGGCAATCTAGGCTGCCACCCAAACATCAGTTCAAGTAGTTTGAACCCCGTTGTCTCATGTTTTGTTCAGTTGTAACCATGTAAAATCGGTTTGGCAAAATCACACCAATGTCTCTTTTCATGATCTTTCAGGATATCCAGCATGCTTAACAGTGTACGGTTGAACCGTTCTACTAGGTTTTTTCTTGGGTGGTACTGCATGATTCGGACCTTGAGAATCCCTGCAAGTTTACACAATATTTTAATTATATGGGATTCAAAATCTGGACCTTGATCACTATGTAGCCTTTCAGGGATTCCATTGTGATTGATTAAGTTTTCCCAGAGGCACTGCCACAGTTCTGGCACAGTTTTGATTTGGAATAGGAACTGCTACTGTATATTTTGTGAAGAAGTTCGTTATTACAAGGATATATTTTGTGTTACTGCAGTTGGGCTCCAAGGATAAGAAGTCCATTCAGACTAGTTCGAGCTTTCTGGTGACTTTGAAATTTTAATAGCGGAGCTACCTTATCTGACAATGCGACACATGCAACAGCTGCAAGTCTTGATCTTATGTTCAATGTCAGTTGCCATTGTCTGGGACAAAAGAAATGAGTTCTGGCACGATCAAGGGCTCGTTCTTGTCCTGAGTGACTGTGATGATGAGGAGGGCAGGGCCGGACTGTATGTGTGCACGGCCGGCCCCCAATCAGGTTAACCAGCTGAGGAGAGGGATAAAGCAGAGTTGGATGCAGCAGTTCAGGAGAAAGAGAGAGCCACATGCAGCTGCCGCGTGTGTTTATGTTTGTGTCTTTTTTTTGGGGGGGTGTACGAACCAGGGGTTCCCTGGCCTAAGGAAAAGGAGTGAGGAGTTTGACGAGGAGGAGGGTGGGGCTGGGCCCCCAATCGGGCTAATCAGCTAATGAGAGGGATAAAGCTGATCCAGATGCGGCAGTCAGGGCTTGGCCCTGCCTTCCTCCCCATCATCACAGTGACCCATATCATTGTGAAAACTTTTCAGGACCATACATTGTAACTCATTTGGAAGAACCAACTGATAGTGTATCTGTTCACCAACATTTCTCTTTCTTTTTTTGATGTCTGTGGTCATGAAGTCATTTGAGAGACTGGTGGTGGCCCACCTGAAGGACATCACTGAACCCTTTCTAGATCCCCTTCAATTTGCTTATAGAGCAAACAGGTCTGTGGATGATGCAGTCAACATGTCCAACATCTGGACACACCAGGGACATATGCAAAGATCCTTTTTGTGGACTTCAATTTGGGTTTTAACACCATCATCCCAGCATTCTATTGAAGAAATTTAACCCACCTCTCTGTTTCCATGTATTACTGCCAGTGGATCACCAGCTATCTGACCGACAGACAGCAGATAGTAAGACTGGGGGAATTCATTACCAGCACATGTATGATCAGCACTGGTGCCCCCCAGGGATTTGTGATCTACCCACTACTCTTCTCCCTGTATACCAACGACTGCACCGCCAAGTGTGTCCCATCTCAAGGGCTAGTTCTAGCTTAAAGACCTGGGACCAGCTGAACCATAGTGGCTATTCCATATGCATTGTCTGTCATTTAACTGCTTCCTCTTGCTTGCCACAATTGAAGGGTGTGGCTCATTATCACACAAAGCAGCAATGTATCCGTCCTCACAATGGAAACAGTAGCCAAGCTTGGGCCTGTCGAGCACCTTCTTAGTTGTGGTGGGTTCTTTATAGTAGGTTTGGAAAGAAGCACTTTCCTCATCTCAGTAGCACTCACTTGATGGTTTCTGTACATTTAGTTTTGTAATCAGGCACTGTAGCTCAGTAACTTTTTTCAAATCACTTTGGTGCTGCACACTCGTTTTGGCTTGTTTTGTCTTACGTTTGCTCTGTTTGTGTTTAGAGGGTCGGACGCCAGTTGCCGCTGATTTTTTTTCTGTTTGTTTGGTTCTGGGGGACTTTCAGGTTTTGATGATTGCACTAATGCTGGAATGTGGTTTTTATAATCTTGTTTTTGACACACAATCTATTTTTTCTTATATATCAATATGTCAAAAGTTAATATGGGTGGATAGTCTCTCTCCATATTGAATGTGAATGGGTTGGGACACCCCATAAAAAGAAGGAAGGTTATTTCTCTTGTTAATCGTAAGAAATATGATACTGTTTTCCTCAAGAAATGCATTTTCTCAGCAGGAAGCTGAAAAATTTGGGATGATATGGGGTGGGCATGTTTTCTTCAGTGCTGGCTTGATTAATACCAGGGGAGTCAGTACACTGATAAGTAAACATCTACAATTCAAACAGATTAAAGATAAATTGAGTCATTATTGTTTTATCCAATATGTTATTGCATAATGAAGAGTCATTACTGTTTTAGGGGAAATTCAGAGGCAAAGTGTTATTTTGGCTAATATTTATGCACTTAAACTTAATGATAAGGGCTTTTTATACATCTTGAAGGGATGTTGCAAGCTGCTGGCACCCAACATGATATAATATTGAGAGGAGACTTTAATTTATTGATGGACTCAGTCCTTGATCACAGTGAAGCAAAAGTGTGCAAGCCCCCTAGAGCAACATTTATGCTCAGTCCATACATACAATCCAGCCTCATTTCATCAGTTGCTGATTGCTCAATTGGAAGCATTTTAATCTCAGATCACGCCCTGATGTGTTTAGAGGTGTTGCCACATATGGAGAAAAGGAAATCATATAGTTGCCGCTTTAATGCATCCCTATTGCAAAATCCTGAATTCCAACAAATGTTAAAGGCTGAAATCAATGTCTATATGGAGACCAACTTATCCTCCGTATCCTCTGTGGGCGTGGCTTGGGAGGAACTTAAGGTGGTTTTTAGGGGCTGGATCATACAGTATGCCTCATTCACCAAAAATCCAAAGCACACGAACTTATGTAATTGGAAAGGAACATTAAAAACGCAGAGGCAGAGGTGAAGCACAGAATGTCGTCTATTGGCCTCAGAGAATTTTAAATACAGATATAATACTATTTTGTCACGGAAGGTGGGATTGTGGCTGTTGGGGTAAGACAGTCATACTTTGAGTCAGGGGACAAGCAGGAAAACGTCTGGCTAGATATATAAAACAGAGAGAGTCTTTTTCTACCATTCCCTCAGTGAAATCTGCTGGTGGTGAAATATTTACTTCAGCCATTGATATTAATAATGCTTTAAAATAATTTTATAAAGTATCTTGATCTTTATAATTCCATGTCTTCATCTACTGAAGAGGATATTAGAAACTTTGTGGAACTATTAGAACTTCCTAAACCGATGGCTGAGCAAAATAATTTCAGAATTTTTTTAATCTTATGCTACAGAACTAGCTCCAATTTTCCAATCATTTTATTAAATTTTCTCACAGTTTGGAAAGCCCAATTCCCACTACTTAGTAGGTCCTCATTTTGGCGCGGTTACTCACCTCAATCTGGGAGGTGGAGGACAAGTCTCAGTTGCCTCTGCTTCTGAGAGTCAATCTGCGATTATCACATGGCTCCCTGTGCAAGACGGAGAGTCACAGCATGTGGAGGCTAATGCTACTCTCCGTGATCCACCCACAACTTACTACACGCACCATTGAGAGCGAGAACGCTTAATCACGACCACAAGGAGGTTACCCCATGTGACTCTACCCTCCCTAGCAACCGGAACAATCTCAGCACGCCCTGGATACAAACTCACGACTCCTGGGGTGGTAGTCAGTGTCAGTACTCGCTGAGCTACCAAGGCCCCCTATTAATTCCTTTACTAACGGCTTTTCAGCCAGGTGCCTTCCAGTGGGCCAAACAGGGCATTAAGTCAAGGGTGAAATAGTCAATCACACAGCTCTGTTTAAACACTAAAAAAATATAATCTTAAGTAAAATTTGTTTAGTCAGACAGCTGTGGGACTTTCGATGTTGGCGCATGCACACATTCTTTTTATCAAAATAAAAGAAAAGTCAGAGTCCGAATGTTTGTAATTGTATAACACAACAAGGCATTTTTTTCCATCTGATTGTCAAACCAACGTTATACTCACTCTATAATGATTCTAGCATCGGACAGACTACTAGCCTGAATTGACTACAAAGCGGCCAGTGATCTCTCCATTGAGGTAACTTCAACCCAATTTTAGATATTTTTCTAAAAACATATAGTGGCTATAAACATTTTGATTAAATTACTGTTAAAGGATAACAATATTCTAATATCAAGTCTTGAGCAATGATAGTCAAACAGTCATGTACTAATGAGGGACAATGCTCTTTATTTTGTACAAATCGAAACACTACAGAATTTACTAAGTTACTTACTCTGGTTCGGGGTATGTCCAAGCTCCTCTGCGGATGCCTGTTCATCTTGTCTGTTCTCATCTACCCTTGTATGGACATTTGTCTCATTTGGGGTATTTCCAAGCTCTTCTGTTGCTACCCGTTCTTCCTGCATCTACACTGAAGTTTCTCTGCACTACCTGTAATTAAAAATGAGTAACGTCAAAACTTTCTGATATCTGATAACGATCTGATATTTTTACATTTTGCGCATTTTATGTTCAGAATATCTGAATGATACAAACATATACTATTAGCCAGTATGCTACACAATAGATAAACTAACATTGACAACCATAACAAGTTGCACTAAACAGGTCCAAAGGGCTATTTTGTAACATAAACGGGGGGGCGGGGGGTTGAATCCTGAGTGCTGTTTGGCTGATTGATACCTGTGGTATACGAGATTGTATACCACAGGCATGATATGATATCTATTTGTAATGCACTATTTGTTTTGGAAACTGGTTTATTAGAGCAATGAGGCATCTCAGGGTTTTGTGATATATGGCCAATATACCAGAGCTAAATGCTGTAACCAGGCACTCCACGATGCATCATGTTAAGAAGAGCTCTTAGCCATGTTATATTTGGCCATTTACCAGAACCACTCGTGCCTTTTTGCTTAAGTATCTACAGTATTTAAAATACTTAAAAAGAAAATAAAAATTTTCTAAAAAAATCTAAATTTCTTTAAATAATAAAAAAAATCTAAACTCTAGCCATTTATTTCACTTCATAATTCTCCTAAGAATGGCCACAATATACATATTCTTTTTCCTCCAAACTTTGCTTTTTTGATTCAGCAATTAAATATTGTTCTTAGTGGGCTTATTACCCCATCTTACCCTATACATTCACTCACAATGTCAGTTAAGAGCTATTAATGTCAGTCTGGTGTCCTGTACATTAGAACATGTTAAATTAACTACTACTCTGTTAATAATGCCTAAAATCTCCAGAAACTTACTTTGGGGTTTTTTACGGATTGAAATTACAGATGTCAGCTGATGCAGTCTTTCTCTTGTTCATTTTTGGCCACTACTGCGAAATACAACAGCAACGCAATTCCAAAGGGATGAAAATGATGAAGGAAGCAAGAACAAATGGCAGGACGCTAAAATATCTTGCTATATAACCCAATTCAGAGAACAGGAACGTGGCCCAAAACGCTCTGTCAAAGCTGGGTTTGGTACGTTTGACAAGCTTGTCACCGACCGCTATCCCAGTGTAAGCCCGTTTATCGGTCCAATGACGGTCTCCAATAATACGGGTGAAGGTCTCTGCGCGTTACTGTCTTTCTTGTTACTCAACACAACAATATTAAATGAAATACATTTTCTCTTATGTATTACCTCGTTATTTCATCTGACTCCATAAATGAAAAAGGTTTTTAATGATATCTGAGCATCATTAAAAGTGAACGAATGTTTGATTATTCTTTTAAATCCTTTAATTATATTTTACCCGTTTAGATTAGGAAACTATGTCGCTTTGAGGTCCTCGCGTGTTTTTCTCTACACCGCGGGTCTCACGATCACAAGCGGCCAGTATTGGATCATCAAACAGAGGTAATTGCTATATACCTGAGATCGGTCACGTTCACGTATCACACAATCAAAGATACTTCAGTATAGCCTATTACAGATGTAAGTTGACCAACATAACTTCTCTTGTAATAGCTTTGGATTGGCCATGCGTGGTTTCCCACGTTCACTTATCTGGAGAAACATCAAATTAAAACAAAGGTAAGACACACCCGAATTTAGATTGGTCAAGCAGCGTTTGCTGTTCTAAACGGAAATTCCCTTTTTGTCTTTGCAAACCAAGTGCACTTGAATCGATGCCAAATATTAGTCATCACTAATCTGACGCAGACTTGCGGTAACATACGAATCGTTTAATCTGTTTGGGAAACACAATGTCAGAGTCAGTCAGAATCAAATCAAATGTTGACAATTTATTGACCAGGTAACATAATCAATTCATCTATTCCAATTAGACAGTGATAAGTCAAAGTTAGACATTTTATCAAAACATAAGAAATTCGAATTGCAATCACCTGATATAAATTACACAAAGTAAACTGTGTGGGCTCCTCTGACTACAGAGAACCCTGAACAATGTGTCACAACTCCTTAAATACCCAGATAATTCAATATGCTTAACAAATGGTGGTGTCTGTCATTATAATTCTGTTATAATATAAGGATCTGGGGGAGGGCACACCTTTAAGGGGCACACCACAGTTCTCATATTTTTTTACTTCTTTTTGCTTTTCATTATGGCTGGGAGGATGAGACCAGTTTACCAGGCGCACTGAGACACTATAAATGATACCAAACATGTTATAGTTACTTTTTTGTACACACTTCACATTGTATAGTTTTTTAGTGAGCTTTAAGTGAGGAGGAGGAGTGAGATGAAGAGACTGAGAGAGAGTTCAGATGTTAATTCTCATGAGAGCCTTTTGTTTTCTCGAGGAGTAGCCCAGACTCACTGGCACCCGCCTTACACCAGTTTGCTGTAAAGCAGGAGAAATAGGTTTCATTAATGTATAGTCTAAGGCAAGTCGAATGGATTTGGGAAATGGACCGGCCGGGATTTGATATTTTCTGAGCTGGAAAGAAAGACGAACTAGCAGTCACATCGATATAGCCCGCATAATCATACTGTATGATCAAATATTGGGGGGGACGTGTCCCCCTGTCCCCCCATAGAATTACACCTATACATTAAGTATTTGGGTATTTTATTCCCAGCAAATTTGTGTGATTTAGTTTAGATAAAAAGTTTTTCGAGTTATGTGAATAGGTGGGCTTCATTACATTTATCTATGACTGGGAAGGTTCATTTTATTAAAATTAATTGTATTCCAAAATTCATCTACCTACTACAATCTCTCCCTATAGATGTCCCCCTCTCTTATTTCAGGCAATTTGATAGCATAGCAAAGTTTTTAATTTGGAATGGTAAACGTCCCAGATTAGACTTCAATAAGTTACATAGGCTGATTGACAAAGATGGGCTAGGCCTAGACAAGATTTTGTTTTATTATTATGCATTCTGTCTCAGACATTTGGCTCATTGGTCGCATCCACCTGAAAGAGCCCCTCCCTGGTTTTGTATTGAGCAGAAAGTTATTGCCCCTATTTTGCCATTGCAAAGCCTTTCTAACAAACTAAACAGAGAAGTTACACCCCGTTATCTCGCATTTGCACTTAGTCTGGACAAAAGTGTCCAGAGTATTTAAATTAGACATGTATTTAAATGTTGCTTTAGCATGTGGCTGAACCCAAAAAGATGTATTAATAAGTCCCCTTTCTGCTGGACAGAGTGGATTGTGAAGGAGGTTAATACTCTCGGTGACCTATATGAGAGTAGAGTGTTGAGATCCTTTGAAAATATGGTTCAATATTTGGGCATCCCAGGTCTCATTTCTTCAGGTATTTACAGCTGCGCCACCTGCTCTGTACTATTTTTGGGAGTAGCATACAACCCCCTAGAGCGGCAGATATTCTGTGAGTGGTGATTACAAGTTTGGAAAAGGTCATGAAGCATCAGTGTATTACTTCCTGCTAATTTAGAGTCTGGGGGATGGAGCTTCAGCTTCTCTCAAGAGATTATGGGAGAAAGATTTAAACTTGGCATTGGAGAAGGGAGTGTGGGCAAGAATTCTAAAACCAAATGTAGAGATGCAAGGGTACACCTTATGCAATTTAAGATTTTAAATTGATTCTATTGGACCCCCTCTAAATTTTATAGACTTGGTCTTAAAGACACATAACCCATGTTTTTTGGTGGTGTGTTAAGATCCAAGAATTTTGGTTGAGGGTTCAGTTTTATGTGTGATGTATTGGGTACTCACATTTCATTTTGCCACAGACTCTTTATTATAGGCAACGGGGCAGTCATTAATATAGGGAATAAATGCATAAATAATTGGGTCCTAGCCAGTGTTATGATCAGCAGACAGATCATTCTTAGGGGATGGAAGTCAGTTGGAGTGCTCTCATTTCAAGAGTGGTGTGCAGAGATGGGCAGGAAATGCCCTCTTACTGCTATATTCGGGGTGCCTCCTGATAACACATCAACTAATACTTATCAAAGAGACGCTTCGGCCAATGCTTCTATATTTGCGAGGAGACTTATTCTATGTAACTGGAAGAAGGCTGCCCCTCCCTCCCACTCATACTTAATTAATGACATTATGTCAAACCTCAAATTGGAGAAAATAAAGCATACAGTATATGGTTCTCTGAAGGATTTGGAAATGGAAACCTTTCTTTGATTATATTCAGCAATTATGTGAAATTCCTCAAGACTAATATATTGTAACTGGTGTTGTCAAAAGTACCAGTACTTCGGTACCAAGTCGATACTAAATTAAAAAAGATGATATCAGTGTGTCTGCAGTACCGGTAGTACAGAGCACAGACTCAATCTGGTAGCAGTGCGTAATATGACAGACACAGCTGCTTAAAAATGCTCATTTAAAATGCATGCTCTGTTACTCCTTACACTGAAATGGACAAATAATCAAATTAAAATCATGACATGTCCTAGTGTGATTTATTAAACCGCTAAAGGCTGCAATCTTAGTGTGGAAGAGCACTAATCTACAGTGAACCACTCAGCACATGTAAACTATATATTTATATAATTAAATCACAGCATTTGCGCTATAATCTCAATTTAACTTCATTCATATAGCAATTAAAACAACAGAGTTGACCAAAGTGCTTCACAGTTCTGAAATGTAAAACATACCATTTAAAAATGACCACATGCACAAACAATCTAAAACACAAAATACAAACACTCCAAAACTGTGTCCTATATTTATTTGTCAGACTCAAAGGTCAGTGTAAAGAGATGGAATTTCAGACATAACTTAAAAGTCTCCATGTCGCAAACTGTTTATCCGGAAAATGAAGCTTCAGGCAAAAAATGTCATAATAAAAGCATGTTTAAAAATATAAGCTAGAGCCCTGAAATTTAAGAAATTGTGACAGAAATATATAACTGTATAGTAAAATGTAATATATACTGTAATGATAATAATAATTAAACAATATATCACAAGCAAGAATGTTGTTGATTAAAAGTTTGCCAGAAAAATAGCAATGACATGTTGAAAAGTTATATTTTTACTTGTTAAAAGTTTTAACAATTAATGGTTTGGACACCATTTTGATGAAGAAATTAAATTAAACTAAAATAAGCAGTTCTGGAAATAATAATATAATAAATAAAAAAGGAAAACATGATTTGGTAAAGAATAAAACAGATTTCAAGCCGCTAATTCAAAACACTTAAGCAATGCATCCTTGATTGAGAATTTTTTAAATGTATTATTTACATTGAAATGTAACCTTTTTAAATAGGCTAAACTGGTGTGTTCAATAGAACATTTGTAAATTGCTATGTTCTAATAAAAGCATTTTTTTTTAATGTAAGTGTAATATAATTTAATACAATTAGAAATGAATACACTATTGAATAATAAAAGCGTGACCAATTGATTTTTTAGTCCATACCAATCCATTTGCAAAAATCAAAAAATGGTTTGAAACTTTCTTTTTTTTATTTGTTCCGGTTACTTCAAGAATGGATAAGAATGGGGGGCCTTCTGGAGTCGTGAGTTCGAATCCAAAGCGTGCTGGGTGACTCCAGCCAGGTCTTCTAATCAACCAAATTGGACCAGTTGCTAGGGAGGGTAGAGTCCAATGGGGTAACCTCCTTGAGGTCGTTATAACGTGGTTCGCTCTCGGCGGGGCATGTGGTGAGTTGTGCGTGAGTTGTGCTACCACTCCTGGAGTCGCAAGTTTGAATCAAGGGCGTTCTCTGTATGACTCCAGCCATACAAAGTTGCTAGGGAGGGTAGAGTCACATGGGGTAACATCCTCGTGGTCGTGATTAAGGGTTCTCACTCTCAATGGGGCGCGTTGTAAGGTGTGAGTGGATCGTGGAGGGTAGCATGAGCCTCCACGTGCTGCGAGTCTCTGATGTGTCAAGTACAGCGAGCCATATGATAAGACGTGCGGATTGACTGTCTCAGAAGCAGAGGCAAATTAGATTTGTCCTCCACCAATCAGATTGAGGTGAGTAACCGCGCCACCACGAGGACCTATTAAGTAGTGGGAATGGGGCATTTCAAATTGGGTGATAAGGGGATAAAATAAAATCATAAAAAAGATGGATAAGAATGTCCTTTTCTTTTTTGAAAAATTGACATCAATTTAGAAAAAATGTGTCTTGCAAATTGCACTGTGGGCTGTACCATTAGCATGGGGGTGTGGGGTTAGGGAATGGACTGCATGTTTAAAAGGCTTGCCCATGTGTTGACAGCCAAAGGCACAGGTGTCACCTTTGGCACTCAGAGGGCTTGGCACACGGGCAAAAGCAAGAGTGTGAGCAAACCATTTGCGTGACCCACTGAGTGCCAACTTGGCACAAGCACATTTCTAGACTTTAAGGCTTTGATCACACAGGCAGAAAAAAATCGTATTTTTTGGCCTGACTCAAATCTGCTCAGGTTTTAGTAGTCTGAACAGGACAAAAACATAAATTGAAAAAGGTCATGAGGCATCAGTGTTTTATTCCCTGTTATTTCAGAGTCTGGGGGATGGAGCTTCAACTTCTCAAGAGATTATGGGAGAAAGATTTAAACTTGGAGGATAGAGTGTGGGCCAGGATTCTAAAAAAAAGATGGTCTACATCTAGAGATGCAAGGGTGCGTCTGATGCAATTTAAGATTTCTCATACATTCTATTGGACACCCTCTAGATTGTAAATACTTGGTCTCAATGACACACATGCTGGCGATGCCAATCAGAAGACAGGACACAACCCATGTTTTTTGGTGGTGTGTTAAGATCTAAGAATTTTGGTTGAGGGTTCAGAATTTTATGTTTGATGTATTGGGTATTCAAATGTAATTTTGCCCCAGAGTCTGTATTCTAGGCGATGGGACGGTTATTAATATAGGGGATGGGTTCATAAAGAATTGGGCCCTGGCTGGTGTCATGATCGGAAGACAGGTCATCCTTAGGGGATGGATGTCAGCTGGAGTGCCCTCATTTCGGGAGTGGTACACAGAGTTGAACAGGGTGGCAGCATTTGAGGGGATGATATATAGAAGGCTGGGCAACAGTGAATGGTGACCAAAACCATGAATCTCCAAAAAGCACAAAAGTAGAGTAAGTAAACATAAAACTATACTTAACCCTTGTGCATCAATAAAAAAAAAGTTACTCAGAGGTCTTTAGAGGACAAAATTGTCAAAACATTTTCACAATTTTAGCTGCATCATGTATTAAATTGGCCAGCATTGCTCTGTAATACAGAAAACTGAAAATATGGGAAAAGCCTGTATTGGCTCCATTGGATAACCATGAGAAAAATGGCGTCATCTGGTGGAAAATATATTAAAAAAAAAAACATTTTTGAAGCTAGGGCTCTGGAATAAAGGCATAACATCATAGAATTCACAATGTTATGCTTTACTGGCACTGGGATCAAATATTGTAGTTTTGTTTGTTTTTTTTTGTTTTTTTGTAATAAAATATTTTTATTTATTCCATATAAAAAAAACATTAAAAAAACACAGAATATTTGGAATCAAATGATCTAAATTTACAACCCTTACCCCTGAATATTAACCGACTTACATCCCATAAAGTTGACCTGTCTGCCTATCATAAAACTGGCCAGGACTCAATTCTTACTGCATTTATCCCCTATAACAATGTCAATCTCATTGCCTAAAATACAGAGTCTGGGACAAATTTATATTTGAGTGCCCAATACATCACACACAAAACTCTTTCAAACAAAAAAAACATGGGTTGTGTCTCCATCTTCTGATTGGCATTGCTAGCAGGTGGGTGTGCCTTTAAGACCAAGCCTATACAATCTAGAGGGGGTCCAATAGAATCGATGTAAAATCTTAAATTGCATAAGGTGCTTTTTTTGAAAAGCAAGAAGAAAACAGACAAACAGACTAAAGACAATTAAATCAATTAGACTC
Organism: Xyrauchen texanus; assembly: GCF_025860055.1. Lineage (NCBI taxonomy): Eukaryota > Metazoa > Chordata > Actinopteri > Cypriniformes > Catostomidae > Xyrauchen > Xyrauchen texanus. The sequence goes on along the minus strand of NC_068320.1, from coordinate 5,152,345 downwards.
AGTTTTTCACTGCACTAGATATACAGAAGGGAGGTCATGACAAGTTTGTGCCCACTGTAGAATTATGATATTATGCATATGGTTCAAACCAACTGTGAAATAAAAAATAAATAATAAACACATAAACATCACTTGACAACCATGCATTGTGGATGTAGGATTAACAATATGATTAGAACACATTATTTAAAGAAAGTGACAATGGCGAAAAAGCCACTAGGCCACCTAGTGACCTAGGCCTACGTACATGTAATATGGATATTCAATGTGTTTTGAAGCCCCACACAATGCAGACATGATGTTTTGTTTAGAATCCTAGCCCACACTCCCTTCTCCAATACCAAGTTTAAATCTTACTCCCATAATCTCTTGATAGAAATTAAATCTCTGTCTCCCAGACTCTGAATTAACAGGGAGTAATGCACTGATGCCTCATGACCTTTTCCAAAAGTAGTAATCACCACTCCCAGAGTATCTGCCACTTAGGGGGGTGTATGCTACTCCCAAAAATAGTACAGTGCAGGTGGCACAGCTGTAGATACCTAAAAAACTTGATCTGGGTATCCCAAAAGGTTGAACCAAATTTTCAAAGGATCTCAACACTCCAATCTCATATAGGTCACAGAGTGCATAGGCCCCCTCACAATCCATTCTGACCAGCAGAAAAGGTACTTATTAATACATAATTTTGGGTTCAGCCAAAGGAGGCAACTTTGAAATAAATGTCAGAATTAAACACTCTGGACACTTTTGTCCATGTGCCAATACAAGATAACGGGGTGTAACTTAACTTCTCTGATTAGTTTGATAGAAAGACTTTGCAATGGTGAAATAGGGGCAAGAACTTCCTGTTCAATACAAAACAAGAGAGGGGCACTCACAGGTGGAAGTGACCAATGAGCCAAATTTCTGAAACCGAATGCATAATAATAAAACAAAATCTTGTGTAGGCCTAGCCCACCTTAGTTAATTGGCCTATGCAGCTTACTAAAACGTAATCTGGGACACTTACCATTCCAAATGAAGGACTTCGCTATGCTATAAAATTGCTTGAAATAAGAGAGGGGGACATCAACAGGGCGGGACTCTAGCAGGTAGTTGAATTGTGGAATACAATTCATTTTAATAACATTAACCTTCCCAATCATAGATAAATGTAATGAAGCCCACCTGCCCACATCGCTCGAAAAACTTTGAATTAAAGGGAAAAAATTAACAAAAAAAACAAAAGAAAAAAAAAACAAAAATTTGCGGGGAATAAAATACTCAAATACTTAATGCCCTGTTTGGGACACTGGAAGGTGCCCGGCTGAAAAGCCGTTACCGGGAAGTACACTGTCAGAGCCAAAGCTTAGGATTTAGAACAATTAACTCTGTATGCCAAGAATTTAGAAAATGAATTAACAATTCGTTGGAGGCAAGGCATATATCTTGTAGGGTCAGAGACAAATAATAAAATATCATCTACGTAAAGAAAAAGCTTATGCGCCATACTTCCCACCACCACCACCCATTGAAAATCATCCTCCTTTCTTATCGTGGCTGCTAATGGTTCCAGGGCAATTAATTCTGTAGCATAAGATCTAAAAAAATCTGAGCAGATTTCACTGAGGGAATGGTAAAAAAAGACTCTCTCTGCTTTATATATCTAACCAGAAGTTGTCCTGCCTTGTCCCCCGAAAGTCTCAAAGTATGACTGTCTTGCCCTGAATAGCCAAATCTCCACCTTCTGCGACAAAATAGTATGATATCTGTATTTCAATCAGGTCAATTCTCTGAGGCCATCAGATGACATTTGGCGCATCAGCTCTGCCTCTGCACTTTTAATATTCCCCTCCAACTCCACGAGTTCTTGAGCTTTGGATTTTTTGGTGAATGAGTCATATTGTATGATCTGGCCCCTAAGAACCACCTTAAGTGCCTTCCAATCCATGCCCAGAGAGAATACTGAGGACCAGTTTGTCTCCATATAAACATTGGTTTCAGCCTTTAACATTTGTTGGAATTCAGGATTTTGCAAAAGGGATACATAAAAGCACCTCTACATAATTTCTCAAGGGTGTAATCTGAGACTAAAATGTTTCCAATTAAGCAATTAACAACAACAGATTAAATAAGGAACTTGGATATATAAAACAAATATTTTGTAGAATAAATCTTATGGACTGTTGAAAAAAATATAGTCCTTACCAGATGGGTTCAAAAGTCTCCAAATATCTGTAAGACCAAGATTTTTACACATCCTGTGAAGCGTCAATGTTGCTCTAAGGGGTTTACACACATTTGCTTCACTATGATCAAGGACTGAGTCCATCAAAAGATTAAAGTCTCCTCCCAATATTATATCATGAGGTTTATGACATTAATAGTGTTAAAACTGGCAAAATGCACAGAACTCGCATTTCATATCTGAACCTCGCATGGCGTCACGTGAATCCCAAATATTGCAGTTTTAATCGGTTTCAATGGGGAAATTTTTGTCCAGAAGGTCCTGAGTGTAACTATTTTGTGTACAGTGATTATAGATGTATTATAGGAACTGAGGTTGAAATATCAAAATTCCCCCAAAAATAGACACCTTTGACAAAATTTATGCCGTTGGCATTAACAAAGCAAAAATAATCGAAAAAACAAAAAAGAAAAAGACAAAAATGTCTCTAAGTTTGCACAAGGGTTAAGAGAAAAAATAAATCTAAGATGAATGATAATTCCCTTTGTGGAAACCATCTATGGCAAACATAGGTTCAATTTTCTTGTTTAATGCTAGTCCTTTGACTGCACAAAAGCGACAATAACTAGATGTAATAGATGTAAAGGTTCCAATGGGAAGGAAGCGGGTTGGCAGTCCAGGTTAATCAGCTTTTATTCAAGTGTTCAGCTTCACAGACAAAGTATAGGCTTTACAGCTTCATAGACAAAGAGCAGGCTTTTCAGCTTCATAAACAGAACAGGCTTTTCAGCTTCACACAACACTAAACAGGCTTTCAGCATACAGAAGTGGGTTTTCAGTTTCACGCAACTGTCTCCCTCACTGGTGTTCTTGGTGGCCTTTTCAAGTCCATCTCCGTCATCACTAACGAGAAACAGGTGTTATGCATCATTAATCACCAGGTGATGGCACTTACCGCTTCCTCTCTCCCCAGTGACAGACACACGACCACGTCCCGCCTGCCAACGCCCCCCCCCCATCATTCCTGGAGAGAAAATCAGCCACAACCATCTGTGGCTCCGGCCTGTGGACCACCTTAAATTTGAAGGGCTGAAGTGCCAAGTGAGTGATCCACGCATTGGTATCCTTCATGCGGTGGAGCCACTGAAGCAGGACGTGATCCGAGTGGAGGATGAAGGCACACCCCAGCAGGTAGTAGCGGAGGGTTAGGACTGCCCACTTGATGGCAAGACACATATTTCAAGACCCTAAATTCCTTCCTAAATTTAAAGTTCCCTCCTAAATGTTGCATTTCCTTATTCCCTTCATATAATGGTGGTAGAATGTGTGCAAAATCCCCTACATATTATGGTGTGAGAATGCAGGCATTTTAACTGATCCCATCCACATCTTTAAATTATATATGTAATAACCTCTAATTTGTCCTAAATCACAATTTCTTTTGTTCGGATACGCGGTATTGCCGACTATGCACTACCACTCCCGATGGAGTCTTGATATGGTGTTGTGTGAGGTTAGTCCGACTGGGAAGAGGACTCTTTTTTGCAACCTGGCTACCTCCATGAGCTGTGACGGTGAAAGGTGGTCTCCACAAGGGACCGGGGTGAATGGATCGGCTTTGAACATTACCTCTGGCCCAGGCTCCGCCCTCACCTGAACTAGCATCACCATGGACACGGGGACTGTCTCTCTCCACATTTTAAGGAGGTTGAGGTGGTAAATTTGATGTACCCCGGATCTATCCCTTCAGTTAACTTCAAAATCGAGATCCCCGACTCGCTGTGTAACCTCAAAGGTTCCTTGCCACTTGACTGACCCAGTGTGAACTGACCCAGTGTGTGTAGCTCGAAGATCAAGGACATACTGAATAAAATTTTTGCTCTGGGAAGGTCCTTCCTTGCACGCCTCCCATATGACGTCAAGCTCCCCACGGGGCCGGCGTCCATACAGGCACTCGGAGGGGGAAAACCCTGTGGAGGCTTGCGGGACATCCCTGACTGCGAATAATAGGGGGTCCAGACATTTATCCCAATTTCTAACATCTTTATGTACAAACTTCTGAATCATCTTTTTAAGGGTTCAATTATTGTACCATTTGCAAGATATAAAAGTTAATGATTAAAACATGCACTATTTTTGAGCAGGAGATTTAAAAGAATCTGAAACAAAGGACCATAAAATCAGAAAAGACAGCCCAGTTGACCATGTGACTATGAAAAGTCAGTACTGATTGATGCTGGAAACCTTTGGGGATGTTTTTCAGTTCAATGTTTCCAAACAGGAAGAACATGCTCTCTCTCTCTCTTCCTCTCTTGTCTCGTCCCTTCTGCACTCTATGCTCTAGCTCTTCCCTCGTGGTCTTCTCTGGATCTCTTCGGAACCAGATCCATGCCACGTGAGGTCCAAGGAAGCTCGGGACTCGAAGTCCTGAGGAAGTATCTCACTCTCTATGGTCCATGAGAAGGCCTCGCTTCAAAGCCAACCACATCATTCATACAGACAATAACTATCCGATCTTACAGAGGTCCAAAACATCGACGGAACGAACTTTCGACCAAGAGTAGATTCAGATGACAGACCAGGGTGTGTCGTATAGTGGCTGTGTGGAGTTCCTGCATCTGCAGAGGCAAAATTTTGGATCTGGTATGACCTTAGAATACGTTGAAATATTTCTGCGAATGGACCGAATGCGAACGGCCAACTAAATGTTACGTATTCATTCAAAACTATTAGCACGAAGTGAGAAACACTGACGTTTTTTGTCCTAAACTTAATTCTAATTGACTTCTACTTCTACAGATTGTTTAGTTAAAGTTAGACATTATCACTCACTTTGCAAATATATACACCAATCAGACAACAAATTAAAACCACCTGCCTAATATTGTGTAGGTCCCCCTTGTGCTGCTAAAACAGTGCCAACACTTGCAATTTGAGAATATCATTTTGAGATGCTATTCTTCTCACCACAATTGTATTGTCACGAACCCCGCTCCCTCGCTCCGCCCCCTTGAGCTTCCACGCTCGTTCTGCCCACGCTCGTTCCGCCCACGCTCGTTCCGCCCCCTCGAGCTCGCACGCTCTTTTTGCTCGCTCGGGCCCTCACGCCCACTTTGCTCCTACTCGCTCACATGCTAGTAGGCAATCTCCCTTCCTCGACTTTCTCACGCGTTTCCAATCCCCCAGAACATTATGACCACCTGCACTCCTGCACATTAGTTTCACCTGCACTTGTCTCATCACCTGTCATGGTTTACACCTGCACTCGCCCCTATATATATCACTACCCTTTCGTCTCACGGTTGTTGGTTATTGTGTTTAGTTTCCCGCATCTTTGCCCCCCGCTAGTCTCGTCTAGTTTTGCCCTCCTCTTGAACTCCTCTTGATTACCCCCTTAGCTTGCCAGCTCCTCGTTCCCCTAGTACCCCTGTCTACTCCCTTTGTTAGTTTCCCGCCTCTCGATCCTGTTTACCCCGGCTTTGACCCTCGCTCCCCTCGACTACTCTCCCGGATTTGCCCCCTTTACTCTCTTTGATTCCCCGGCTTTTTACCCTACGCTTCCCTCGACAACTCTTCACTGGATTTGCCCGTTTGTACTTTTGCCTGCTTTTATTGTTTCAATAAAAGCAGTTTTTTGACTTACATTGTGACTGTCTCATCTTGTGTGTGTGTGTCCGGGTTACATGTATAGAGCTGGTATATGATTTACTGTAGACTTTTTCAGTTCAAACCAGTCTGGTCATTCTCTGTTGACCTCTCTCATCAACAAGATATTTCTGTCCACAGAACTGCCGCTCACTGGATGTTTTTGTTTTTGGCACAATTTTGAGTAAATTATAGAGACTGTTGTGTGTGAAAATCCCAGGAGATTTGCAGTTACAGAAATACTCAAACCAGCTCACCTGGCACTAACAGTCATCCATTTGAGTATCTAATCAGCCAATTGTGTGGCAGCAGCGCAAAAAATCAAGCAGATATAGGTCAGGAGCTTCAGTTAATGTTCACAACAACCAATGAAGAAAAATGTGATCTCAGTGCTTAGGCCGTGGCATGATTGTTGGTGTCAGATGGGCTGGATTCATGTGCGTTCTTGAGTTAACAGAAAGATCATTGCTAATTTTAGAGTGGAGCATATCTAGAAGAATTATATTCACTACAGAAATCTCCATGCTTGCTTGTTAGAATTAATATCATTCGTTATATATTTATTAATTTAGATGACTTTTCCAGGCTGAAAAAACACAATTTTAAATTGACATAAGACATTTCCAGGTTATCTATGACTGTGTACCTACCGTTTATTACACTTAATTTGTTCATTAGTCTCCATGCAAACAAATATCAAATGCTGACATTTTTTCCCTTGATTTGACATTTATTGTTCCTATTTACACAATTCATTTACATACAGAGAAAGTCAGTGCTTTGGGGGAAAGTTCTCAGAAAGAAGTTCTTTGCACTTCCTATGTCTTTATGGACACTTTTAAAAATATAAGGACACTGATACAATAAAAGCCAAAACCATCAAACCACAAAGCAATTTCCCTTTATCCATAACACATAAACCTGTAGACACAATCCATACTCTGACGAACTATGCAGAGTATTGTCTTCATTGCAAATGGTTCATATGACTTTATACTGCTTATTTTTTGGCCCAAAGGGTTCTGCGTAAAGGGACATAGTGGTCCCATTTTTGAGGCAATGATATCTTGAAGTTGACTGGTGAGGCTGTGGGTGGGGCTTCAGTCACTCGTTGGTGCTGATTGGCTGGCTATTGTAGTCGGTGGACTCCATTTTGAGTATGTAGGGAATGATGCTGTCGATCTGGACATTCCCGATGAGGCCGGCGAAAAAGAGCTCTTCAGTTAGTGCGGCGCTCATGAGCCGCAGGGCCGGTAGACGAACTAATAGCTTTGACAAACTGAGAGACAGTTTAAGAAAATCACTTTGGTGTAAGGATGTGCCAAAAATATACTGTATTATATTGATACAGTGCTATGAAAAAGTATTTGCCCCTTCCTGATTTGTTCTAGTTTTGTGTATTTTTCATACTAAATTGTTTTAGATCTTCAAGCAAGATATAACATAAAACAAAGTCAACTTGAGTAAACACAAAATACAGTTTTCAAAAATAATTGTTGTTTTATTGAAGCAAAAAAGTTATCCTATCAAGTCAAGTGGTTTTTATTGTCGTTCAACCATATACAGTTAGCATAGTACACAGCGAAACAAGACAACATTCCTCCAGGACCATGGTGCTACATAAAACAACAGGACAAACACAGAACCACATGAGACTACACAGACTAAACAATATTTCTATATAAAGTGCACGTGCAAACGTGTGCAAAAAAGTATGGGACATTACAATAAATTACTAAAAGGAACAGGACAATAGACACAGTAAGAGACAGTGCAGTGCCGACCAGTACACATTTGTAATGACTAGTGCAAAAAGATGACACTTTCTAAAAATGCCAAATGTAAATATAACATACTATGAAATAGTGTTCTATGGACATAGCAGTTATTGAGGTAGCTGCCAGGTATAGTGACAATGAATTAAAGTGCAACTCTGGACATGTGCAAAAGTTGGATGGTGTACACGTGTGTGTGTGTGTGTGTGTGTGTGTGTGTGTGTGTGTGTGTGTGTGTGTGTGTGTGTGTGTGTGTGTGTCAGTCCAGTCTCCGAGTACTGAGGAGTCTGATGGCTTGGGGGAAGAATCTGTTACACAGTCTGGCCGTGAAGGCCCGAATGCTTCGGTACCACTTGCCAGATGGCAGGAGGGAGAAGAGTTTGTGTGAGGGGTGTGTGGGGTCATCCACAATGCTGGTTGCTTTGCGGATGCAGCGCTTTGTGTAAATGTCTTTGATGGAGGGAAGAGAGACCCTGATGATCTTCTCAGCTGTCCTCACTATCCTCTGCAGGGCTTTGCAAAACGGTGCAAGTCCCAAACCAGGCAGTGATGCAGCTGCTCAGGATGCTCTCAATAGTCTCTCTATATGAGGTGAGGATGAGGGTGGGAGATGTGTTTTTCTCAGCCTTCGAAGAATGTAGAGACGCTGTTGTGCTTTCTTGGTAATAGAGCTGGTGTTGAGGGACCAGGTGAGGTTCTCCGCCAGGTGAACACCAAGGAATTTGGTACTCTTGACGATCTCCACAGAGGAGCCATCGATGTTCAGTGGACAGTGGTCACTCTGTGCTCTCCTAAAGTCAACAACCATCTCTTTTGTTTTGTCCACATTCAGAGACAGTTTGTTGGCTCTACACCAGTCTGTTGGCCACTGCACCTAATCTCTGTATGCGGACTCACCACGGTCGTGTCATCGGTGAACTTGATGATGTGGTTTCGAGCTGTGCATTGCTGCACAGTCGTGAGTCAGTAGAGTGAACAGCAGTGGACTGAGCACACAGCCCTGGGGGGTTTTGGCCCACTCTTGTTTTTTTGGCCCACTCTTGTTTGCAGAACTCCTTTAGTTCAACCACACTGGAGGGTTTTCAAGCATGAACTGCCAATTTAACATCCTGCCATGGCATCTCAATCGGGCTCAAGTCAGGACTCTGACGAGGCCACTCCAAAACTTTAATTTGACTTCTTTTGAGCCATTCAGAGGTGGACTTACTCCTATGCTTTGGATCACTGTATTGCTGCATAATCCAGTTGTGCTTGAGCTTCAAATCACAGACTGATGACTGAAAATTCTCCTGTAGGACTTTGTGGTAGAAAGCAGAATTCATGCAAGTTGCCCTAGCCCTGAAGAAGCAAAGCATCTCCAAATCATCACACTACCAGCGCCATGTTTGACCATAGGTTTGATGTTCTTTTTGTGGAATTTGGTGTTTGATTTACGCCAGATGTAACAGGACCTCTGTGGCAGGGCAGAGGGCGGGGCCGGGTCGTAATTATACACACCCAGTCCATTATCAGGCTAATCAAGCCTCAGAGAGGGATAAAGGCCGAGGATTGTGCGAGAGAGAGAGATAGTTTACGGACATGTCCATCGTGTGTCTTCTGTTTAAGTTTTATAATAAAATATTATTTATATTGAAAAGCCGGTTCTCGCTTCCTCCTTTCCATTGACTTCTTTACACTGGTGCCAAAACCCAGGAAGGAGGAGGGATACGCCGTAGTAGAGTTCCCGCCACTACCGTCCACCCCAACGGAGCAGCCGCGGCCATCTGCCGGGGGACGAGGAGCCCGGCCGTCTGGAAGCGGACGACGGCTGCAGACCGCGAGGGGAGAAGGGGCTCCTAACCAACCGCCTGGAGCGGTAAGTGGGCAGGGGAGACCCCTTCTGTTCCACAAGAACGTGGCGGGGCTTTCCGTCCACCAGGGGCTAGTGGTCTGCCTCCGATCCGCCCGGAGAGGCATGGCTGTCGTCCGTTAGAGGAGTGCCCGAGGAACAAGCTACGGCGTATCGGAGAACTGGCGAGTAAGTGTTTTTTTTTTAATCTCTCTCTCCTCTCTCTCACTACCGCTCCGCGTTGGCCTTTTCCCTCTCGTTTAAATTTTACAGTGTTTTTTGGGGGGGTACTACACTGTTACAGGAAGTACCCCCAGATGTAATTATTTCTGTTTCCCTTCCCTTGTCCCCTCCCTCGTCCAGATAGACTGGGATGACCTGCCGGCAGGTGGGGCAAAAGGCACACCCCTCCCCAGGGAAGGGGGGTGTACGTCATGCCGGGGGCTCCCCTGCCTGAGAGAACGAGGGAGGAATGTGGCAGGGCAGAGGGCGGGGCCGGGTAGTGATTATACACACCTGGTCCCTTATCAGGCTAATCAAGCCTCCGAGAGGGATAAAGGCCGACTGCGGAGGATTGTGCGGGAGAGAGAGTTTATCTTCTGTTTAAGTTTTATATTAAAATATTATTTATATTGAAAAGCCGGTTCTCGCTTCCTCCTTTCCATTGACTTCTTTACAACCTCTATCTTCCAAACAGTTTCACTTCTGACTCATCAGTCCACAGAGCATTCTCCCAAAAGCTTTGATGATCATCAAGGTTTGTTTTGGCAAAATTCAGATGAGCCTTAATGTTCTTCTGGGTTAGCAGTGGTTTTTGCATTGCCTATCTTCCATGGATGCCATTTTTGGCCAGTGTCTTTCTGATAGTGGAGTCATGAACAGTGACCTTTATTGATGCGAGAGAGGTCTGCAGTCAATTGGATGTTGTCCTTGGCTTTTTTGTAACTTCCTGGATAAGTCATTACTGTGCTCTAAAAGGAATTTTGGAAGGACAGCCACTTCTGTGAAGGTTCACTACTGTGCCAATTTTTCTCCATTTGGAGATAATGGCTCTCACTGTGGTTTGTTGGAGTCCCAGAGATTTTGAAATACCTTTGTAGCCTTTCCCAGACTAATGTATTTCAATCACCTTTTACCTCATTATGTCTGGAATTTCTTTCGACCTTTGCATAGTGTGCTACTGGGTGAAACCTTTTAGCCAACTTCATGCTGCTGAAAAAGTTCTATTTAGGTGTTGATTTGATTGAACAGGGCTGGCAGTAATCAGCTGTATATTCCAGCTGAACCCCAATATGAATGCAGTTTCATAGATTTGGGGATTTAGTAACTAAAGGGGCAAATATTTTTTACACAGGCCCAGTCGGTATTGGATAACTTTTTTGCTTCAATAAATAACATTTTAATTTAAAATCTGTATTTTGTGTTTACTCAGATTGCCTTTGTTTTATGTTAGATTTAGTTTTAATTTTTTAAACAATTTAGTACGAGATATACACAAAAACAGGAGAAACCAGGATGGGGCAAATTATTTTTCACAGCACTGTATATTGTGTTTCAAGCAAATAAAAAAAATGATATTCTTCAGATTTAAACGCTGTCTCTCAATATTTATTATTGAAAAAACATCTGGTACGGATGGAAAACCACACACTCACCGATATGTGTCCTCTGGATAAACTTTGCTCACGTAGTCCTGTAGTTCCATGTGAGCTTTCTCCTGAAAACGCTCTATCTGAAGGGTGCTGTCCACTCCAGAGTGATCTATGGCCAAGACACACAAACAATTATATAATTTACTTTTCTCACTTCTTTTTCTTTAATACATTCTCAAATTAAATTCAAACCAGTTTTTTGTACCCGGGCTGAAGAGAGCCACAGCTTTGAGGTAAGCATACTCATAGGCGTCAGGACTCATGCGGCTCATACTGTTACAAAACTCCTGCATACGCCAGATGTGCTCCATCACCTGCTTCACCCGCTCTGGAGACAGTTTTTCTATTAAACACATATCACATTAGTCACCCGTATACCAAGTAATTTACAAAAAAGTGTAGTTATATAGTTATAATGTAGGCATGAGTGATGAGCACAAATTTAAATCACAATGTTCTTAAACTTTCGGTTTATAAAACGATATATCACAAATATATTTTTACAGAAAAGTGATTTAAAGATGCTATATGTAAGATTGACAACAAGCATTTGAAATGGGTACTGCAGTCCAAATTCAAAATATTGGAGAGTTGTCTGCCCTGCCCCAGACTCGAAGCTCATGCAGGTTGCTAGAATGTTGACACGCAAACTAGCCAACTCAGCATCCGTTTTAAAGAATTTCTGGGCTTTAAGCTGTCTCCATCTGACAAAGGAATCTCCAGTATTTATCCTTGTTTTACTACGCCTCTGGTCATGGTGGTTTTTAGATGGATGCAAGGCTTTTTAGGTCAGGTGGAATCTGTTATCTCCGATTCTGTTTGTTTGCTGGCTTCCATGGCTGCAGCATGCAGTGTTGTTTGCCCACAAACTTGATCAAATCTGACAACCTGGCCTAGTCTAAATACTACTGGTGAGTGGGCAGTGGACGGGATCACAAAGGCCAAAACATAAACAGAAATAGTATCTATCTAAAAAGTAATATCTATTGGCTGTAGCATTGTTATCAGAGAAGCCAGTATTTCAACTTAGCATGTTTCCTAATTCTCTAATGACATATTATGGTAATTTTATGATTTAGTACAGTAAAAATATTACATATAGCACCTTTAAGTAACTAATTTTCTCCTTTGCAGTGAATTATTTAATTGATAGGATTTGCAAAGGTGATTGGATGCATTTTTAACTAATTTTATAGAAACAAAACTTTAAGTTCAACTAGTGCATCACCCACCCCTATAATGATGTCCAAACAAAATAGTCACAGATTACTTTAGTTACTTAATAAGATAGGGACACAGAATACGAGTATTCATGAGAGGGTCTTGTCCACGTACCTTCCTCCAGGCTGGTCTGTAAGTGGTTGATTATTGCTGTGAGGATCGTCTCTACATTCATAATGTGTGAACACTGAGCCAGACCCAAAGCAAACAACTCATTCCAGCAAGCCTTCATCAGTGTGATGCCATTCTCTGAGCTAAACACCAGACAAAAGCAAGCAAGAATATCACAAATTTTTGAGATGAGGGACAAAACTCCTCGTACTCAAGTCATCTTTATGTTAAAAATCAAGAAATTCATAATTATACAAATATTGAAAAAAATAAATCTCAAGGAAATGTGTATTCTCAGGGCATTTATTAGTTATATAGTTTAAATAATTTCATAAGATTTTTTTTAAATGAATTCTCTATACTTGGATGCACATGTAACTTAACCTGTCCACAGGAACTGTTCACAATGCTAAACTGCCAAACAAAGTGTTTAAAAATGCAACAAATTCATAAATATAAATATCAAATGAAAGGTAGGGATATGTAAGATATCAAACAATACATAAATACAAATATTTATGATATTTTCTACAAACAACTTCCTATCAAAGTTGTGTCCTCACTTTTGCATTTTTATAATCCTGAATAAATCAGACAATGTCATGTCTAGCGATAACTCTTGAGTACCCCTTACCTACTTCCAGCTCATGCTGGATGCAACTGTAGGACACATGGTCTGGTAAATGTTATATTTTTTTATATTTTAAACAACATTTAAGTATATGCAGTCACAGCTTCCACATGTCAACACTGTCATCCCATTGTGATCATTTCTGTTACAGGATTAGTTCACCCAAAAATGAAAATTTAGTAATTGTTTACTCAGCCCTGTGTTGTTATAACCCCATATGATTTTTCTTTCTTTACACAAAGGGAGAAATTGTGAAAAAACATTGTGCTCAGTCATATTGGATTATAACAACAACATCAAGGTGTGAGTAAACAATGACTAAAATTGTCATTTTTGGTGAACAAACCCTTTGAGAATTGTGGAATAATTTTGGCATTTTAGTTTAAGTTATAGAGGCAGCTTCAACTGATGGAATGGTTAAGATCAAATATTCAATTTTGTCAACTTGGTCAATTTTCAGAATAGTGTGAAAATGTATTTTATCCCTTAACTCCTTTACTGAATGTGATTATTAGATAAACACCTTACATTCTTATTAGATGGATCAAAATAGAAGTGTGCTTTTAGTGTGTTTGATGGTGTTGACACAAATTACAATAAGATGTAAGTTATGAAGTGCATTTAATATACATTTTCAGCAAAGGCATTTTTATTAAAACCTGTTGTAACGACCAATAGTGAGATCAAAGAGAACCAAGAGCAGAGGAAATGTTTATTGGATTTATTAACAACAAATGTGAGCAGTCAATGTGGATGTCAAGGATCCCGGCACCGGCTGCAGTAGCGGGGAGAGATGACAGAGAAGCTCGCAATCCAGGGGCAATCCGTGAAGTGTGTGTTCATAGGATGAGTGTGTGCATTGTGGAAGTCAGGAACAGATTCTTAGAATCCTCAGTTGAAGCATAGTAAGGTGCAGAACAACGTCCAGCTGAGATGGCCGATCTTACTCGTGACACTTTGCCCAGTTCACTGTCCCCTTTGAACTGGCGCCACCTCCCAGGCTGCCAGATCCTACCTCTACCCTGAGGCATCCTCCCAGACCTCTGGACCATGCCCTTTTACTTAAACTACCTCTGCTGCTGTGAGCACAGGCAGTGATTGGGAACAGCTTCCTCGACTGTGGCACTGGCAGGGGAAAGGTCTCTGTGGCTGTGAGCACAGGCAGTGAATGGGAAACTGCTTCCTCGGCTGTGAGCACTGGCAGTGACAGGGGAAAAGCTTCAGTGGCTGTGAACAAGGCAGTAACTGGGGAACAGTCTCTGTGGCTGTGAACACAGGCAGTGGCTGTGAGCACAGGTGTTGACAGGGGAACAGCCTCCATGGTCGAGGGCACTGGGAGTGACAGGGAAATGACCTCCATGGTCATGAGCGCAGACAGGGAAAGGCAAACGACCTCCATGGCCATGGATACTGAAAGGGACAGGTCAACAGCCTTCGCGGTCGTGAGCACTGGCAGCGACTGGGGAATGGCTTCCATGGCCGGAAGCACTGGCTGCGACTGGGAAGCGGCTTTCGTAACAGAGGACACTGGCACTGGGAAGGCCGAGGCTTCAGGCGTTTGTTCTGGAGTGGTCGAGGCTTCCGTTGCTAGCTCTGGGATGGCCGAGGCTTCAGGCGCTGGCTCTGGGACAGACGAGGCTTCAGGCGCTGGCTCATTGTATGTGGCAGGCGTGGGCGCTGGCTGGTTGACAGTGGCAGGCGTGGGCGATGGCTCATTGACCGTGGCGGGCATGGATGCTGGCTGCAGCAGTGGAAAGGCCCTCGTGGCTGTGGACACTGGCAGCGGCAGGTAAATGGCTTCCGTGGCCATGGGCACTGGCAGCAGCAGGGGAACGGCTCCCGTAGCCGTGGGTGCAGGCAGTGGCAGGTGATAGGCCTCAGTTACTGTGGGCACTGACAGCAGCAGGGGAACGGCTTTCGTGGCTGTTGTCAGCAGCAGAGGAAAGACCCTCATGGCCGTGGACACTGGCAGCAGCAGGGGATCAAACACTCATCAGAGCTCTGTGGCGAATGCTAAGAACGACGTGCAACAAGGACATTCATTGTCCCACATGGTGGTTCCAGCCCTTCCGGTGAACCACCTTCATTCTCTCCAAAGGGAAAACAGAGGGCTGTGATGTGAAGAACAAGGACCATTGTGCAAGAAATGCGCTACAGGATTCAGACTCACCTGAATAAGGGGCTGGAAGGGGAATATGAGCTTCTGAGCATCCAGTAACATGGGGAACTGCCTGAGCCGGTGAAAATGCTTCCTGAGAGGGGCCAGCATCGGAAGGTAGGTGGAGCTGCTGCATAACAGAGGTAAGCTCAGCGAGCTGCGAAGCCATCATCTCCAGAGCCCAGTTCGAAGCAGAGTTTTGATCCTGCTGATGCCCTAGCAAAGCTCCCTGCTGAGAGAGGGCAGAATGAAGAGTGGATCCCTCCGCTGGGTTCATAATTGGTTGGATTGTTCTGTAACAAGTGATAGTGAGAACAAACAGACCCAAGAGTAGAGGAAATGTTTAGACGATTTATTAACAACAAATTTGATCAGTCACAGTGGATTTTCGAGGATCCCGGCACTGGCTGCAGTAGCAGGGAGTGATGTTAGAGAAGCGTGTGCGCTGTGGCCACACCTGGGGGCAATCCGTGAAGAGTGTGTGTGTGTTATAGAAGTCAGGAACAGATTCAAAGATCCCTTCATTGAAGCTTAGTGAGGTGCAGAACAACACCCAGCTGAGATGGGTGCTGTAGAGACGAAGTATCCTCCATGAAAGACCAGCTGACACACAGCAAAACTGGAAGGCAACCACACACCCGACACACGGCAAACCAACAGATAAATGAGACAGGACAAACTAGACAGAGAGAGTGAGGTTAGTACTCAACATCAAACAACAATGCTCAAAAGCTCAGTCAACACGGAGCAACATTAAACATTCAACATCTAACTACCTTTAACAATCCAGCCCCAGATATGAAACACAAGGGGAATAATATAGGCATTAAAAAACAGCGTTCACATGGAAACAATCAGGGTTCCCATGGAAACACTGATTCCGCATGCCAGTAGCATCTGAAACACATGAGGGCAAAATGTTGACAGGCTTGGAACAAAACAAACAGGGAACGATTAAGTCACGGTCCTTGTCAGATAAAAACCCAACCTGACAAGGTGACAGGATCGTGATATCACCGGAGAGCGCACGGCAGTAACTCACGCATGGCGGTCACTAACCACTGGACCCATGCACTCACAAAGAATGTACAGGAAACACGAGACAGAAAGGGGTCAGACAGAAACCCGGTCAGACAGAAACCCAACCTGACAAGGTGACAGGACCGTGACACCTGCTCCCTTACATGGTTCGTTAGCTGAGACCTTTGTCTACAAATATATCCATGTGAAATTAATTTAGTATTAAAAAATAAAAATTCAGTTTCAAAACATGTTTTGTCCCTTGTCTCAAGAATCAGTGACATGCCAAATGATGATACCACCATAAGTCATCTTATCTGTAGAAATAACAAGTAATATACAGTAGTAATGTAGATTAGGTGTAGGAGACAGATGAGAACACAGACACACTCACCCGAGTGCTTGGAAAGCAGGGATGGAGCGCACCCAGTGCATGGAGAGGAACAGCAGACGAGATGCTGATTCACAGATGTAGTTCAGATTCAGGAAGTCTGGCATGGGTAACGGCATCATCAACTACACACAAGCAAGCACATTATGTTTACCACGTGAGCATAAACAATTGAAAAATAGTGATTCATGGAATAACATACCTTATAAAAGTGTTGCCTCCTATATAAATTTGCATTTAATTTATTTCATTTTATTTAATACATTTAAATTAATGGACCATGGTGGCACTCAATTTGCTCAATATATTAAACAATCAATACATAGATTTGAATTTTTTATCTATTTTAATGAAGTTATATGAAAACAATATGGCGGACCATTTCTATAATGCAAAAACAAAACCTTGAGAAATAATTGTTATGTCTATCGGTTAAAAACTATATTATTTGTAAATAAATGTGTCTTGGACTAATAAAATTGTGTAGTTTGACTGTTTTGAATTTCTTTAAATTGCAATTCAGTAAATTCCACTCCATATCATTCTACTCCAATTCAAAGCATCTCTCAGTTCTGTCAGTGTATTTTCTGCCAATTTTGTCTTTTTGCACGTTAGTTCCCAGACAATTCCTCCTCTCCAGCTCAACGTGACTCCCGGTTTCCTACTTCTTGTGGCTCCCCTGTCTAGTTCCAAGTTTCACAATCTTCAGCTCAGACATATCCTCCCCAAACGGTCCTTCTGATGTTGGCGCCCCGTTCACACTTCACGGCCCACTGGCCTGTTCTCTCCTTGGCCTCCACCGTTCGCCCCAGCGCAGGGCCGCCTACCATCCTCTAAGCTTCGTTTCCAGGGTCATGCTAATTTCTCAGCCCTCACACACTGCAGCCTCCATAGGGTGCTCTGCTCGGCCATCATTCTAGCCTGTCTAGTCTATTTGCTCACCTGCTTCATTTCTGTTTATTAAGTTTGCAATAAACAGTTTGGAACCTATCTCCTTTACTAGTCCCTGACATAACAATCTGGCCAGCATGGACCCCTCCGAATGCCCAGATCTAGTGGCAGACATTCCCCAGCAAAGAGCTCTTCTCCTAAGTAGCTAAAATTCACTAATAGGGTTCTGGAGGCCATTGCGGCCCATTTTACAGAAGTCACCAAACAGCTTCAGCAGCTGCAGAGCACCCCAGAGTCCAGCTCAACTGCTGCAACCTTGTCTCCCTCTGCAGGCAGACCTATCCTGCCACTGTCGGAGCCTCGCTTCAACCCCTCAACACCCAACATTGGTGATCCCTTATCATGTAGACAGTTTGTATTGCAATGCTCTCTGGTGTTCCTCTGCATTTCATTCTGAGGACTTCAAGGTGGCATATGTAATCACACTGCTCAATGGAAAGGCCAGCAAGTGGGACACTGCTGTGTGGGATGCCCAAACCTTGTTCTGCTCAGCTTTGCTGAGTTTTCAGCAGAGATTAAGAAAGTCTTTGATCATGCTCTCCAAGGCAGTGAGACCACGCACCAGGTGTGTGAGATCAAGCAGGGGGAGCTCTCCCTCTCAGAATCTGCTATAGTTCCAGTCCCTCGCTGATGCTGGAGATTGGAATGAGGGTGTGCAGTGCGATAGATTTCTGCATGGTCTTGCTGACCATATCCTTGATAAAGTCTATGCTTTGCCTGCCTCCTTGTATAAACGATTTAGTCAATCTTGCCACTCGGGTCAACAAAAGACTGGAACTGCATCAGCAAAGCCACATGTCCGGTTTCCCTGGAGCTTGGGGAGATCTTCAGAACTCCAGCTGTGCCCAGGCAGGTCCAGAGAAGTCTTCTGATCTCCTGGCCAATTTACTGGTCTGTCATTATTGTTCATATTGCAAAACAAAATGTTCTGCCTAACTAGCTCCATTTTATTACAACAGGAGTGCTATTTTTATTAATAGCACACCTCTACTTTCATTATACTATAATTTAATAATTTACAAATTATACTTTAATTTGTACAGGTGAAACTCGAAAAATTAGAATATCGTGCAAAAGTTCATTAATTTCAGTAATTCAACTTAAAAGGTGAAACTAATATATTATATAGACTCATTACAAGCAAAGTAAGATATTTCAAGCCTTTATTTGATATAATTTTGATGATTATGGCTTACAGCTTATGAAAACCCCAAATTCAGAATCTCAGAAAATTAGAATATTACATGAAATCAATAAAAAAAAGATTTTAAATACAGAAATGTCGGCCCTCTGAAAAGTATAATCATGCATATGTACTCAGTACTTGGTTTGGGCCCCTTTTGCATTAATTACTGCCTCAATGCGGCATGGCATGGATGCTATCAGCCTGTGGCACTGCTGAGGTGTTATGGAAGACCAAGATGCTTCAATAGCGGCCTTCAGCTCTTCTGCATTGTTTGGTCTCATGTCTCTCATCTTTCTCTTGGCAATGCCCCATAGATTCTCTATGGGGTTCAGGTCAGGCGAGTTTGCTGGCCAATCAAGCACAGTAATACCATGGTCATTGAACCAGGTTTTGGTACTTTTGGCAGTGTGGGCAGGTGCCAAGTCCTGCTGGAAAATGAAGTCAGCATCTCCATAAAGCTTGTCTGCTGAAGGAAGCATGAAGTGCTCTAAAATGTCCCGGTAGAGCGGCTGCGTTGACTCTGGACTTAATAAAGCACAGTGGACCAACACCAGCCGATGACATGGCTCCCCAAACCAACACAGACTGTGGAAACTTCACACTGGACTTCAAGCATCTTGGATTGTGTGCCTCTCCATTCTTCCTCCAGACTCTGGGACCTTGGTTTCCAAATGAGATGCAAAATTTGCTCTCATCAGAAAAGAGGACTTTGGACCACTGAGCAACAGACCAGTTCTTTTTTCTTTAGCCCAAGTAAGACGTTTGACATTTGAAGCCCATGTCCAGGACCCGTCTGTGTGTGGTGGCTCTTGATGCAGTAACTCCAGCCTCAGTCCACTCCTTGTGAAGCTCCCCACACATATGAATGGCCTTTTCCTGACAATCCTCTCCAGGCTATGGTCATCCCTGCTGCTTGTGCACCTTTTTCTTCCACACTTTTCCCTTCCATTTAACTTTCTATTAATGTGCTTTGATACAGCACTTTGAGAACATCCAACTTCTTTTGCAATTACCTTTTGAGGCTTTCCCTCCTTGTGGAGGGTGTCAATGATGGTTTTCTGCACAACTGTCAGGTCAGCAGTCTTCCCCATGATTGTGAATTCAACTGAACCAGACTGAGAGACCATTTAAAGGCTCAGGAACCCTTTGCAGGTGTTTAGCTGATTAGAGTGTGACACTTTGATCCTACAATACTGAACCTTTTCACAATATTCTAATTTTCTGAGATTCTGAATTTGGGGTTTTCATAAGCTGTGAGCCATAATCATCAAAATTATATCAAATAAAGGCTTGAAATATCTTACTTTGCTTGTAATGAGTCTATATAATATATTAGTTTCACCTTTTAAGTTGAATTACTGAAATGAATGAACTTTTGCACGATATTCTAATTTTTCGAGTTTCACCTGTATACTTCACTATCACTCGTATCTTTTACTTCATTGTACTATTCAGTTAATGACATATTTATTTAAATTTTAGCGATGGGTTATATTTTGCATTAAAGCAACAGAAATCTGTATTGTCAGATGGATTGAATCTTGCATTAAAACACATAAATGTTTTTTGCATCTCTCTTGGTATGAATGGTCCTGCACAGAGTCATTTTATGTTGCTTTACCTGCTGTGTGTGAAAATCTTCAATGATATCTGACCTTAAAGGGGACATGCATGTCCGAGAGCAGCGGTCCTTCTAGTTCCAGCAGGGTGGCACTTTGTTCATCAACCCTTACAGCAACATCATCCTCTGCCAGCTCTTCCCCACAACCCTCTTCTGGCAGGAGCACCTTTGTGAGTGTGTCAAAGGCCCTAAACAAACACATGAAAACACAATAAAACACAAACATGTAAACACAGGTGTCTACCACACATCGTTTAGGTTTAATATCAGGACTAGAGGAGTTTCTTTTTGTACCGTGTGATGCCATTCTGCTCATCCCGCTGTTCATCTGTTATAACACTGTCATTGCTACTCATGGTCTCGATCCCTGATAGGTCTGTACTGTAGTCCATCATCTCACGACCTTTGTTGATGTGTCCCAGAGATGTGACCACGTTTGCAAGAGTCCCCAGATCTCCCTGATTGGAATCATTCTGAAGTGAACACAAATTTGTTTAGAACATATCACTAAATACTAAAAACAAAGTGTGACAGGTTGTGAAGTGTTAATTTTATAAAAACAAAATATATATTTTTTAAATTCTAGATTGAATTCTATTAAGAAAATTTTAGGAGTATTCTGAAAAATGTACATTACTGTAACGTGTCAAGACATTTACCTTTACAGTTTTTTCTGCATTTCACATCATTCTCAAATGTGATTCTCATCACAGTTAAACAGATTATTATTTATGTATTACACTGAAGTGTATTATAATCTTTTTTTATAATCAGCATAAATTAAAGGCAATATACTATTACAAAATACCTTCTATATTTCAATATACAAATATTTTTAACAATACAGTAATGATAATGCAGTTTTTTTTTTGTATTACAGTAATGAGAATCGGTGGGTAAATGTGCTCAATTGAGATAATAAAAATATCATAATACAAAAAATCTTAATGGTCCAAAAATAGGCTTCCTTTTCCTTATATATATATATATATATATATATATATTTGCATACACACATTATTATACATTATTTAGGACACAGCTGTGAGGAGAGGACGCTGGCGCTGTTTGTTCGCCGCTTCTCCGTCTGCTATTTCGCCGTCTGCTATTCCTTCTTTGTTCCTGTTTTATTTGTGTTTACTGTACCTCTACATTTGGACAGTCTCTCAGCTAGTTCCCGAAGCTGCTTGGGCATCACGACCGGACTGTCGCCTCGTCGGTTAGCCGCTAGCAGGCTGGCTGCCCGCGTTCATCAACGCGTGCCGGCTAATTCTAGTTGCAATAGCGGCAAAACCGATTGCCTACCTCTTTCTCACAGGCAACCTCCACCAGATGTGAGCCATGACCGAGACTTTCATCTCCTCCTGTCATGCCGTGGATAATTTTAGCATTTACATTAGTTCTCCATCTCTGTGTCCCTAGTCCATCACTAACCGCTATTACGGAGCTCTCAGTCCCTCCGCTCGGCATCATGTTCATATATTCAACTCTGCAACTGGTCGAACTAATCAACTTCTCCATTCCATCCTGCATCCCAGTCACCAAACAGCTCGGACTTCTACGTCGACCCCGTTATATCCACAGAAGCTTTCGCCGCAAGTTTGTTTACTTCCACCACGGACATTCCATTCCATCCATCTGGTCACCTGCACGCTTTGTCGCACCTCTCCCACGTCATCGGAGTGCTTCCCCCGCTGGATCACTTAGCGCTGAGCGCACCGTTTGGCTGCACAGAAAACCCGGACTGGACTACAGTGCTATTCGCACATCAAATATATCTATTCCCCAATCACTTGCAAATCCACTCACTGTCCCTCCTCAACTGCATTAGCCCCCCACACGCACTGCTAACTGTGATAATCTCAGATTTTTCCAGCCTGCCCCCATCTCACCACCCTCTCACCAGGCTAACTTTGCCCTCCTCAACACCCGATCGCTTAACAATAAAGCCCCTGCCCTTCATGAATTTATTCTTGACAACACGCTGGATTTCCTTCTGCTCACCGAAACCTGGCAACAACCCGATGACTTCTTTTCCCTTAACCAAGCATCCCCCACTGGCTACAATTATATCTGCAAACCCCGCCCCTCCCGCCGTGGAGGTGGACTCGCCGTTATCTATAATCAGAACTTCCGGATCACTGAACTCACCCTCCCTTCAGTATCATCATTTGAATATCTCGTCTTCAAAGCTCTTTCCTCCTTGACAGTTATCCTCATTTACCGGCCACCAAATCCCTCCTTCCTCTCCGATTTCACTGAACTTCTCACAGTAGCCTCATCTCTCTCTCCACGTCTGCTGCTACTCGGTGACTTAAACATCCACATAGACTCCCCCACCTGCAAGCTGTCATCAGAATTCACCACTTTATTGGATAACTTTACTCTCATCCAACATGTTACATTCCCCACCCATGAAAAAGGACACATTCTTGACCTGGTCTGCTCCACTAACCAACCAGTGCTCAACCTCCATCCATGCCTCTTTCCCCTCTCTGATCACAAACTGATACGGTTCACCATTCCTTCTCCAACCCCACGCCCCCGCCTCCTCAGAGAAATCACATTCCGCAACCTTAAATCTATTGATCCCCATCATCTCTCTGACCTGCTCTCCACCACTCTCCATCTGGACTCAACCCTTACCTCACCTGATGATCTCACAAACCACCTCAACTCTACTTTGTGTACCTCCCTTAACACTCTGGCCCCCCTCAAAAAGAAACTGTCACCTTTAACAATTCGTCACCCTGGTACACACCTGCACTCCGGAAAATGAAACAAACCGGCCACCAACTAGAACGCCTGACAAAAAAAACATCGCTCATAGTCCATCATGAAGCCTATAAACTCCACCTCATTGCTTACAAAGATGCCCTCATTGCTGCCAAATCTGCCTATCTCTCCACTATCCTCACCAACCCCTGTCAAAACCCCAGAACCCTCTTCTCCACATTGAACAACCTCATCAAGCCTCGGATCAATACCCTTCCCTACCTCTACTCCGGATGTCTGTAACTCATTCCTTCACTTTTTCGCTGATAAAATCAACATAATTTATCAATCTCTATCCCCTGCATCCGACTTACCAGTATCTAATCTAGCCCCTAACACGGCTCCTTTCCCCCTTATCCCTCCTGACCTCCCTCCCCTTTCTCCACATTGCCTCCTCTCCCAGTTTCACTCGGTCACCACTCTGGAAATCTCTAAACTCATCAGCTCTTCCAAACCGACTACCTGCTCACTTGACTCCCTCCCTACTCCACTCATGAAGTCCTGCCTCCCTGTCCTTTGCCCCTACCTCACTAACCTCTTCAATTCCTCACTGTCCCTTCGAACTGTCCCCTCTGCTTTTAAAACTGCCGCTGTCACCCCAATCCTCAAAAAACCTGGTCTGGATCCCTCTTCTCTTAACAACTACCACCCAATATCCACCCTCCCCTTTCTGTCTAAAACCCTGGAACATATAGTTGCTTCACAATTACAAACCTATCTTCATGCCAATAACCAATTTGAACCTCTCCAATCTGGTTTTCGCCCCCTACACAGCACAGAAACTGCTCTCCTCAAAGTTCTCAATGACCTCCTCACCTCCGCTGACACCGGTTCCCTTAACATCCTTATTCTTCTCGATCTGAGTGCAGCCTTCGATACTGTGAGCCATAACATCCTGCTCACCAGACTCAAAGATCTTGGCATCGAAGGTACTGCACTCAGCTGGCTCCATTCCTACCTTTCCGACAGATCCCACTTCATCTCTCTTCATAACCTCACCTCTGCAACAGTCACAGTCACCCAAGGCGTTCCACAAGGTTCCGTACTTGGCCCCCTGCTCTTCATCATTTACATTCTCCCCCTTGGGCAGATACTTCGCCACTTCAAACTGAATTTCCACTGTTATGCCGATGACACCCAGATCTACCTCAGCACCAAATCCCCTCAGAATCCTCCCCTCTCCCACATCAACTCCTGTCTGTCTGCTATTAAAACTTGGATGCAACACAACTTCCTCAAACTCAACAGCAATAAGACAGAATTCCTCCTCATAGGCTCCAAATCCACTCTCAGCAAACCAATAACACTACTATCACCATTGACGACACCATTGTCTCCCCATCTCCCCAGGCCCGCAACCTCGGCGTGATTTTTGATTCAAACCTCCGTAACGTCGCCAAAATCAGACCCTTACTCACACCCTCTGCTGCTGAAAGACTCATTCACGCCTTCATCTCCTCACGACTGGACTACTGCAACTCACTACTCTTTGGTATCAGCTCAAACTACATAAAAAGACTCCAACTGGTCCAGAACGCAGCTGTCCGACTCATCACCCGCTCCAAATCCTGGCACCACATCACTCCAGTCCTAAAACAATTACACTGGCTTCCCATTTCCCACCGGATCACATACAAAATCCTGGTACTTACCTACAAAGCCATCCATCACCTGGCCCCCTCATACCTCACTGACCTCCTCTCCCCCTACCAACCCTCACGGTCCCTCAGGTCCACCTCAGCCGGTCTCCTCTGCATTCACAAGTCCAAGCTCCACAGTTTTGGGGACAGAGCCTTTTCCAGGGCAGCTCCCAGGCTATGGAACTCTCTTCCCCATGAGATCCGCACCTCTGAGTCTCTAACCATCTTCCAGTCCCGCCTCAAGACCCATCTATTCACCTCTGCCTATCCATAGCCCCCCCGCCCCTCCCAACTCTATATGTTCCTGAATAATATATATATTTTTTTTTCACTTGCTCTGTAAAGCGACTTTGAGTTCGAGAAAAGCGCTATACAAATTCAATCAATTTATTATATATATATATATATATATATATATATATATATATATATATATATATATTTTCTAAAAAAAAATTTTGCCCCTTTTTGATTTAAGGGAGAAATATGTCTGAAACCGTCTTTGTGAGATTCAACGGTAACACATCAATAATGGGGACTAAAGGAATAGTATCACTGCGTTATATTATACAAGTTTAAATGTTATGGCTGAGTTTACCTATTATTACTGGATGATGTATACAAGCAAGTGTTTTTACCTGATCTGGTGAAGAAGGAATTACAATTGTTTTGTCGAGTTTGGACAGAGAATGCTGGATGTTCAAAAGCATGTTGGAGTCCAGTAAACTGTTGGATCTGCACCCAGAATCAGAGTGAGAGTTTGAAATGAAAAAACAATGACAAACTTTCATTTCTGGTCTCATTTTTAAATGCATACACGCATACATACACATACCGGGTGGTCTCTTTATCACTCACAAACGTTGGCATGGCTGCGAGAGGGCTGCAGAGATTTTTACGAATGTAAATCTTCTCAATAGAGGGTGCACAGTTGGCTGGCTTCTCCCTCAACACTTCCACTGGCTTCCTCTCACACTGCACAGCTGTATGGAGAATTTCAACACTGGTCATTTGCATCGAGAAAATACAATTAACATCAAGTCAAAAACAAACTTCATAAATATATAGTGACAAAGAAGTATGCGATTTTACCTGCATTTATATTTAAATTTGTCTTAAAATCCGGTTTCATATTCATCTAAGTTACAATAACTAATAATAAACAAATTATTGCATTGTTCTTGTTCATTGAATTCATCAATCAAACATTCACAGTTTAGGTAGGAAAAAGTATAGGACATCCACTAACCACTAGGCTAATGACGTGGTTGTCTATTCACAAGTAGTGTCTGCTGACGTGGACCATGCCTCGCAAAAAAGAGATCTTAGAAGACCTCCAACCAAGAATTATTGCTTCACAAGCTGGAAAGGGTTACAAAGTTATCTCGAAGAGCTTAGATATTCATCTGTCCAGTTAGAAAAACTGTCTATAAATGGAGATGATTTAATATTGTGAGGTAAAAATAGAACCCTATAGTGACAGATAAAGACTCGAAGGAATCAGTGGAACTGGTTAAAACATCTGTTCATGAGCAGTGTTTTATTAAGATTAAAATGTGAGTCCAGTCTGAGGCTAATAAACTGTGGTGCTGATATATGTATCGGGATTGATCAAGAGTTCAAATTCTGATTGTTTGGGGGTAGAAGCCGTCATGAAATCAGCTGGTGTGGGTCCTAATGCTGTGATACCGCCTCTGCCTGATGGTAGCAGTGAGAGCAGCACATGGCTCGGGTGGCTGGAGTCTCTGATGATCCTCAAGAGCTTTTTTCACACTCCGCCTGGTATAGATGTCCTGGAGGGAGGGAAGCTTAACTTCGATGATGTGTCTGGCAGTTCGCACCACCCTTTGCAGGGCTTTGCGGTTGAGGGTGGTGCTGTTGCCATACCAGGCGGTGATGCAGCCAGTCAGGATGCTCTCTACAGTACTGGTGTAGAACCATGTGAGGATGTGGTGGTTCATTCCAAACTTCCTCAGCCATCTCAGGAAGAAGAGGCGCTGGGGTGCACAACGGGTTCTGTGAGGACAGACCATGTGAGTTCCACAGTGATGTAGACACCGAGGAACTTGAAGCTGCTGACTCTTTCCATCGGTGCTCAATTGATGGTGATGGGGCTGTGTTTTCTGTCTTTTCTCCTGAAGTCCACCACAAGCTACTTGGTCTTACTGACGTTGAGGGAGAAGTTGTGCTCCTGACACCAGCGTGTCAGAGTGTGCACCCCCTCTCTATAGACTGTTTTATCATTGTCAGTGATATCACATATCAGACATACCACCGTCATATCATCAGCAAACTTAATGATGGCATTGGAGCTGTGTGTTGCCACACAGTCATGTGTGTACAGGGAATACAGGAGTGGGCTGAGAACACAGCCCTACAGGGCTCCAGTTTTGAGGGTCAGTGTTGAGGAAATGTTGCTGCCCATTCTAACCACCTGGTCTCTGCTTGACAGGAAGTCCAGGATCCAGCTGCACAGCAAACCGTTTAAGCCCAGAGCCCAGTGTTTCACATCAAGCTTGGAGGGCACTTTGGTGATGAATGCTGAGCTGTAGTCTACAAACAGCATTCTCACATATGTGTTCCTTTTTTCCAGGTGGGAGAGAACAGTGTGTAGTATAGATGCAATGGCATCATCAGTGGAGTGGTTGTTGCAGTATGCAAACTGCCATGAGTCCAGTGAGGCAGGCAGCACAGAGCAGATGCAATCTCTGATAAGCTTCTCAAAGCATTTGCTGATGATGGGGGTCAGAGCAACAGGACGCCAGTCATTTAAGCAAGTGATTTTGGATTGCTTTGGTACAGGCACAATGGTGGACGTTTTAAAGCATGTGGGGACCACAGACAGGGAGAGGGAAAGGTTGAACATTTCTGTAAAAACACCAGCCAGTTGGTTGATGACACGGCCCGGAATGCTATCTGAACCTGGGTATGTTTTGGTCTGCACAATCAGTTTTAGGGCATATGAATAACAATAATAATCCTGACAATTACAATAGTGTTTAAGCACTTTGTGCTTGAACCCCCAAATATACACTATTCTTTTTTATAGAACAACAAATGTACAGTTTAAATTAGGCTGTGTCTCAAAAGCTAGAGTGCTGCCTAACTAGTCAGCATTTTTGGACAGCAACATGTCTATAAGGCACAAATGTGCTGTCGGTTATAAAAGTGCACTAGGTTTCAACAGCCTCAATCTTGCTTCATGATTTTAAGTCTGAAAGCATGTGATTTGTGTAGATATGTGTGCGTTATTGGTGTTCGTAAGGGACTCACAGTCTTGTTTCATGCCAAGAGCCATGCAGCGCTGCAGTCTGCAGTATTGACAGCGGTTGCGATGGTGTTTGTTGATAACACACTCTCCAGACCCACGACATGTGTACACCAGATTCTTTCTGATGCTGCGCTTGAAGAAACCCTTACAGCCCTCACAGCTCACTGCTCCATAGTGACGGCCTGAACACACAAACAGCCTGTGTTTATCTTTCTGAAACAATCAAATTCTTGGCAAAGCTTAATTTATAACCATTTTCTTTGATTATTAAAAAAAAAAGGTCTGTGATTTTGTTTTGTTTTTACCTGAGGCTTTGTCTCCACAAACTACACAATACTCCACTGCTGGTTTTGGAGTGCCCTGCTCTGAACCCTCTGTCACAAACTGTGAAAAATGTACAACACAAGACGTTACACAATAAAAATAAAGATTGAAACCTTTAACCAAAAATTACATTTGTAAATCTAAATATGCACTGCAAGTTTCCAGTGACAAATAATTTGTTTGTCCACACTGAGAGAAAAAAAAGCCATGTGATTTGACAATCACAGTGAATCAGAAGGGAGGGGCTACCAAGCTCGATGCCACAGAAGTAGGAACCAGTTGACAAAATGTCTTATCGCAGTTGACTAAAACAAAAAAATCTGATTTGCATTGAAGAGATGGACATGAAAATCTTTAAACATGCACATATTAATTGATTACACATGTATGATGATACGTAAATTTTATTATGATGTTACTGACTTAACATAAATAAACATTGAGCTGTGGTTCCTGTTTACCTGGATCTGTTGTCCTGTCAGTTCAGGTGATGCAAAAAGCAGTTGATTGACAGCTGAACCTGCCGCAGAGGTTAAGATGACCTTGGCAGGGGAGTTCTCTTGTTTGATGAAAAGTTTCTCCTGGTTGGGATAATCTAGGTTAGCCAAAATAAACTGTTGCTTGCTGGCTCCTCCCTGATCAATCGTTGTGACGATCTGCACTTTCTGTGCCAACTGCTGTGCCGTCACAATCTGGCAAATGCACATTAAAACATAAAAAATCATGTCAGAATAAAACCATGAAAGACATTTATAGTAATAATGCTCTGTGAGTATCTGAATCAGGTTTCAAACTCGAATCAAGGGACTCTCAGGAGGTCCCAAGGTGGTCAACAGAAAATTAAAAATACAAATAATGTTTTTTTAAGCACATAACTTTAATTATAGTATTTATAATTAAATACTAATAACAATAATTTTTTTATTATAAATAATAATATATTATGTATAATTTTATCCAATATATAATAGAAATAATAAAAAATATTATAAATAATTGTATAAAGCTGCTTGTGGATAAAATGTCTTGAAAAAGAGCTATACAAATAAATCTGAATTGAGTTGAAAATGTTTCTCTTCAGGTCTATGCATTAAACATTAATATTGGGCAGAAAAAGAGATGCACTGTCAATATTTTAATGTTTGTTTTTTGGTTTAGATTGACAATATTCAGTTTTGCAAAAACCATGTCTTTACAATGAAAAATTATAGTCACCTGTAGGCCTCCATCTGCAGACACCAGCTGTATTCTGGGCCTTTCTCCCTCCATGATACCGATCTGTCAAATGAGTGGCTCAGACACAACGCCCCATCAGCCACATGCTCAACTGAGAGAGAAAAAACAAATCACAAAACATATTCTTTACCAATCATTTTCATTAAGAGACTACACTGCAATCAACCAATCTTATTAATCTCAATATTTCTCAGTGAATTTTGTGTAAAAAATGTGTGGACATATAATTTTTTTTGTCCACATTAAGCATATCAGACAACAATGTTATGGGTTTATTCAAATCCCTAACCATAATATAAGCAGTTGCTATAGTGATGCTTGCCTTAGCAAACACCAATAACTAGGACTCACAGAAATTACTGGAAATAATAGCCTGTTAATGGAAACAGTATCTTCTTGCGACCCCACGTACACATGCGAGGACATTGTATTTTTGGCTTCGCTATATGCAATGCATAATTTAATTTCATTAAAACCAATGGATCTCAGTTCAGGAGATTGTAGGCTGTCAGTAAAGGGCTAAACTTTCAATTAATGGAGTCATATGACAAAACAACATGGCGCCAATCACAGCGAAGTTTGTCTTTGGGGGGGGGGGCCAGCAAAACTACATCTGGTAAGAAACCTAATTATGTTTTTACACTAAAACCTGTTTGAGTCTAAAGATAAGTGTCTCTAGTTCCATCCGATGTGCCATTTTACTTTGCAATTTATCGCGAAAACGTCACACTGCTAAACACAATGTATACTAATGTGAACAATAGCACAAGGTTTTCATTAGAAATTCCACATTTACTCATTTACTGCATTTTCACAATTATATATTTGTTTAGCTTTCGGTGGCTTTATATGGAGTTAGGATGAAAATAAGGTGTATTTCAAACTTTTCTGAGACCAGTACAGACAGGCAGCACACTGGAGGTTAAGTCATTCAATAAAGAGGAAGCAAGGGAGCATCCTACAGCTTTCCTATGATGCCAAGTACATTCAAACCAACTTCTATCTAAAGTTTCAAGCTGCAGATGATGTTTTAACCACTCAATATGCTTGGCAGACACGGGACAATGGAAACGTAAGGCTTGTCTGTGTTGTTCTGCTGCTGAAGGGTTGTTTTCTTCACTGTATAAACTGCGCATTGCCACACAGCTGAAGTTTCATTTACTGCCTTCTGGAGTAAACAGGTGGTACTACAAGCTTGCATTTCTCAGGAATCTTCCATATTACGGCCTGGGGGCATTTCGATTAATGGTGTTAATGTTTTAACATGTTATTTTTAGTCAAATTAGTCACACTGAATTAACGTGTTAAATCGACAATCCTAATAATTTTATTTAACATGGTTGGCAGTGATTGGATGATGCTTTGATAGTGCAAAGAGAGAACATTGAGATTTAGTTTTTTTTGTTCATTGAGAGTTGCCAAAGTAGAAAAAAACATAAGTCAAATCAAGTCAAATAATTGTATTTGTATAGTTTTTTATTTGTGCTTTTCCCCATACATATTGTTCCAAACAGGGGCGGACGGGGAATAGAAATCGGCCAGGGATTTTACATAGAAACTGGCTGTCGCTGTCCTTTTCTGCATATTGCTTCCCCCTCCAGCATATCGCGGCACCATTTTGTGGCCCGTTCTGCATAACGCGGAGGCCCATTTCAGCTTATCGTGGCCCATTCGGCCCCGTTTCGTGGCCGGCCCTTCGGGAAAGGTCCCAGTTCTCCCAATTGCCAGTCCACCCCTGGTTCCAAAGAAGCTTTACGGAAAATCAGATGTATTGTGTTACGTCTGTAACACTCCTGGAAATAATAAACAATTTGATTAAAAAATAAATAAAATTTGACTACCTATAGCTTGGCATTATAAAAAAATTCACAATGTACTCCCGCTGTCCACATATGTGGACATCACGTTTTAGGAAAACGATTTGCTCTTTTTTGCAAATTCATTAGGTGCTACTAGTAACAAATCAAAAAGGGAAATGGAAAATGCACACTCTCATATGGGTTAGTTTTTAGCTATTTTCAGTGCAATATTCTGATCTGTATCAGTGTCAGAAATTCACTTTTTTTTGTGAGGGGACTTGATTCTCAAGGGCATTTGTTTTCTGACAATTTAAAATTAAATTAAAACATTAAAATCAACATCAAATCATACTTTATGCCATAATATGTAGGCTAAATGACAAGGACTAGGTCTAAAATAGAATATTAAAGCCAATATCAGTGGTTTAAAGGCATTTTTGCCCATGCGTTTTTCATTTCTGGGACATTTTTGGTGGCAATTTTGCCCCATTAATTTCCAACCCTGCCCTGTATCATCTGGACAATAAATTTATTCAATCACACCTCCTCAGATTGAGTCACCGCTGTAGTATGATTTAGATAATATTATACCTGATCTGTAAATTAATGTGTACTCGGTGCTATTTTTATTGAAAATAAGATTTATAAAGGGAAAGCCTAGCCGTTAAATTAGTTTAAGCTACATTAGCACACATAGGCATGTTGACTTTATGGTATCACAAGACCGCATAATAATGGTCAACAACTGTGATTTAGTGTGAATGACGGTTGTGGGGTCAGTAACTTGAGGAGTGAGTGTGTGTGATCCGGGAAGATAAAGTCAGATCTGTTCCTGTAGGTTAAAGGTCATGATTGAAGGGTTAAAGCCCCATACACAAAGACGGTGCTACACAGTAGTAGAGCAGCTCCACGACAAGAGAGATCACAGGACATATCAAACATCTACACACATTCATATCATCGACGGATAACAAAACTGCGCGATTAATCATCTTTGTTCTTTAATATGACATGTTTGTTGTTGTGTTTGTCAGACTAGCATGGTTAAAGCTGGGTTAGCCTGCTAAATTACATCATAACAGACTGTAAATTTGTTTTGAGGATACACCTTTTATTAGAGTTATAGTTATTAAATAATCATAAAAGCTCATTGGGTCTGCTCAATATCAAATAAACGCCTTTAATAATCGATTTCATAACGTATTATATTATGGTAGTTGCTAGGATGCTAACTCGTGTTAGCAGGCCGGCTAACTACAGCGCTAACGTTTTCCTGTATTGTTCGTCCTAATCGATTGCTGAACACACAGTGGGGTTTGGTTATGTTGTTCTTACCCCGGTAGCGTCCGTAGTTATCCAAATATGACGATGTTTTGAGAAATAATCATAATCTGACGGCTCACTACAGCTACAGGAGGTCAGAGTTCGCGACCTGCTTAAAGGAGACCGGCGAGTCTGCACATGCGCACCTGAACTCCTGAGCCATCATGCAAACTGATAATTTTCATGAAGCACGAGTGATGATGGGTTATTTACTACCGTCCAGAATTTGCATGGAAACATTTAATTCCATTCCGGGATTTCAATGATTCGAACATTTTCCTGACGCGTTCATGTGAGCATTTGTTTACTCCCCTAGACCGTTCTCTGATATGCATAATTAGAAAGCCCGATTCATTTTATTGAATCGGCTTGTTCGAACGGTTATGAAGCTCGTAAACAGTCCTCTCATATGAACTAATGAGAAGTCCGATTCATTGTAGTTAATCGGTTTGTTCGGACAGTTCATATGTGAAGCTCGTAAACAGTGCTTTCATATGAAGCATTGAGAAAAAAACGATTAATTTTAGTGAATCGGTTTGTTCTGACTTCATATATAGCTCAAAAACATCCTCTCATATAATCCATTTGGAAGTCCGATTAATTTTAGTGAAACGATTTGTTCGGACAGTTCATATATGAAGATCAAAACAGTCCTCTCATATGAAGAAAAACCTTATTAAAGGATGATTTATTTGAGTTTCACGCAGAATACCCTTTGCATAATTTGTCTTCTTATTTGTTGTTGAATATTTACGTAAACGCTGTTGTTCATTATTTTTTCAGTTCATAATTTTCATATTCATAATCTGTTCAAAGGCTGTTTAAGATGATAGTTATAAAAAACAATTGGACAGAATAAGTTAATATTTTAAACTTGTAAATGCTAAATTAATTATACACTGTTATGTAATAATTTCCATATCAAGCACCAGTAACAGTCATAAAAATGTGTTATTGCTTGTATGATAGACCACAATAGGTTACTTTTTTGTTTTTGAGAATTTTGCAGGGCAATGTGGCAACCCTTGCTAATGCATGTATTAGAATGCTCGAAAATTCATGACAAATTAATTCGATGGACATTGTCTAGTGACAGACTAATATATAAACTAGGATAATAAATCAGCAGATTTTCATTTTTACATTATTGAATTTGGCCAACAAACCTTGTCCATTAATAAAAGAGTTAGTTCCCCCATGTGACAGTCCCAAATCTACTAAAAAGCCCTGCCAATGAATTATAATAAAAAATATATATATATATATATATATATATATATATATATATATATATATATATATATATATATATATATATATATATATATACATATAACTATAAATATAACTATAAATATATATAATTTAGTTATGCACATTTATTTTACATAATTGTCCTCAAAATTCACTTATATATATATAAGTGAATTTTGAGGACAATTATGTAAAATAAATGTGCATAACTAAATTGTATTAGCCCAGATCACACATAGAGTATATTTGCCTTATATCAGCCATTGGCCACTTTGCTCTCTAGTTATCTGTTGGCCATTGAAAAACATCTTAAACCAGATTGTTCAACAAACACATCCTACATGTGATTATGAGACCAAGTTCTACCACACACACACACACTTTGACATTTCATTACATTATTTATTAAAGTTTATTTGCACTTTACATTTATGTTGGCCTACTCCCTTTAAATCCTCAGATATTAACAGATTAATTTAGGAAGTAAAACATTCTGTGATCTACACAATTTCAACTTTGGGATACAACAGTGAACAACCAGTGCCAGAAACATGCATTTAACTTTAAAGTGGAACACTTAAATCATGGTACAAACAAAAGCATAACTTATTTGACATAACGCTGTATGTAATGCTTCCCAAAATCAAAATACTCAAACAAAATGTAAACAAACATCCAACACACAAAAGTGATTCATATGGAATCATATTAAATGTAAAACAAAAAAAATGTCTTTGATGTGTTGCACTTTTAACAGTGAAAAAAGATCAGTGGCTTGATGTGCTTAGTGGACCTTAGTGAAAACTAATATAACGAATATAATCATCATTTCATTACTGTTGTCAAAGTGTTAGGAGGTGTGATCCTGAACAAGGTGCATTAGAATTAATGAGTGAAACTTTCCCTGATTAGAGCGCTAGTTTTTCTTTCTGTGTTCACAGCCGCTGTGCTATAATGTGTTATTGAAAAAGTTAAAACAGTGCTGAGTCAGTGAGCCAGCCTGGCACTGTCTTTACTATCCATAATTCATGGAGGCCACAAAAAATCTCGAACTATTTTAAATACACCTGCATTATATTTCCATTTACAGAATATGTACACTTCCAGTTCTATCCAGTATAAGGTTCAAAACATCAGTCAAAAGGCCTACTTTGTACAAAAGAGTTTTATAAAAAAAAAGTTTAAGATCATTTAAAAGATTATAAAATATTTCTTATAAAAGACGAACTCGAAACACAAGTAGAATGAATTTGTGTATAAATAGTTTGTAAAACCATTCTTACGTAAGCTGTTGAATTCAATGTTTAAATTACTCGTGGAAACCATTAATACGTTAAACGTCAAATTCAATGCGTGATTCACTCAAAAAAATTCTTACACACGTTGCATTCAGTGTTTAAATTGTTCACATCAATGTGATGTTGATTTGCACAAATTTTTTGCCTCGGTAAAGCCCTGAATGTGACAATTTAGTCTGAATTTTTATACCAGCGGTTGCTTTTTTTTAATTTTCTACAAACAAGTTCCATTTAAGGCCTTAGAAACAACGAGCAGACCGTTCGTAAAACTATTTCTAGCAGAGCGTTCATAAAATGTTTTTTTTTTTGAACGCTCTGCTCGTGTTTTATGAGGCCTTAACAAAATTAACTAATTTGTTAAAAAAAAAACAATGCTTGTGCACATTTTATACAAGAATGGTTTTAGGAATGCTTTACCCATTACCCAATTGCAACAATTTACACAAGCATGTATTTTTGCAAATGGTTTACGCATTGAGGGCCTAATAAAACGCAAGCAGAACGAATTTGTGTAAACTGCCCATGAAAACGATCTAATGTAAAATGACGTATTCAATAACATTCGACAGTTTACATGAAGATGGATTTATGTACAATTTACACATAAAACCGTTCCGCTTATTTTTCATGAACAAGTCCCTGAATGTGAAAATTTAACAATAATTGTTTTGCAAACGATTTACACATTAAATGCAAGTTCACGCATGCACGTTTTCACAAATAATTTACAAATTGAAGGACTAATGAAACACAAGCAGAACGAATTTGTGCAAATCCTTTGTAAAAAAAAAAAAAAAGAAAAAGAAAAACAACTATCTCATATGTCACATTCAGTTAAACACAACAATTTACAAAAGAATGGATGTATGAACGCTTTGCTCAAGTTCCTTCTGCTCGTATTTAAATAATAAGGCCTTTAATGTGACAATTTAGTAAGAATTATTGTGCGAATGATTTATGAATTGCATGCAACAGTTTACAAAACATGCATTTTGTCTTACGCACATTGACGCATGCGATTAAATGCGACAATGTACATAACAATTTTTTAGGAACGATTTGCACAATTTCTATTTGGTTGTTTTTTCATGAAGAAGGCCCTAATGTGGCAATTTAGCAAGAACTGTTTTGCAAATTATTTAAGTAGTAAACAGGACACTTTATGTAAGAACGGTTTTACATACGATTAACACAGAAATTTGTTCTTTTCATGTTTCATGAATGAGGTCTAATTATTTTAAGCCTTCTTTCTTCCTGCTTTCACAGTTGAATCCAAAATCTCCCATGTCAGAGTGCACGGACAGCATCACATGGCCATGCCAAACGTGTAACCTGCCTTCAAACATTCCTTGTGCCATACTTGCTCATGCGCATTCAGACTTGACTATGAATCACGTATGCGACCAAATTTATCATTTAAACCATCAGGCAACAAATTAAGCCTGTAATTATGT
Source organism: Xyrauchen texanus (assembly GCF_025860055.1). Taxonomy (NCBI): domain Eukaryota; kingdom Metazoa; phylum Chordata; class Actinopteri; order Cypriniformes; family Catostomidae; genus Xyrauchen; species Xyrauchen texanus. The sequence goes on along the minus strand of NC_068320.1, from coordinate 5,115,611 downwards.
TTAAACTAACTGTAGCTATGTATTATGTCCCAATGACACCATATTGGAGTGTTAAAAAAAGTGTTCTTAAGGTGGGCAAAATACAGGTTTTAAATATGATTCCTGGGTAAACTTCAGGATCAGGAGTCATTAAAAATATCAATATTTAGAGTTCATGAAAACCAATCAGTTTCCAAGCTTTGAGAACCTGTTAGTTCTCTGTGCTAGTTTCATGGTAACATTAAGCACCAAAAGGACATGGCACAGAGAGGCAGTGTTTCCTAAAATTACATTAGGAACTATGGATTAATACCTGACATTTTTTAAACACAGCGGAGGCAGTTTGATAAAAGGACACTCAATGCCATTTTACCTTCATTAGGTTGCTTATAACAGATTCATGTGAAAACTACATCTACCAGCATCCATTGCTTCACACTGGGATTAATTTGTGCCTTCTTGGCTCACTGCCTGTGTCAACAGTGTACAGGCAGAGGAAGACACAGATGAGTCTTTTTCATTTTTAATTTAATATTAAATTAAATCCAGACCAGTCAAAGAATCATGGCCTCTTGAAATGCCTCGATCCATCTGGAAAAGAAGGACAGATTTAATTAAACTCAGTCAACGCAACACAAGTACGCGTTGCATTCTCATTTTTGCCACAAAGGGGTGCTATAGTAATCAGGGCTGGCCAATATAGCAAAACAATTATATCACATTATTTTTTTTATATTCCTTATGTATATTTGTGTAATTGATCTGAAATGGCTTAAAGGTTTTTATTGTAAATTTTGATTTAATATGTATTTATTTGCACCAATTAAACAACACATGGTCAGTGTTGGGCAAGGTATTAAAAAAAGGTAAATCACTACAATAACGTTACTAATTACTTTTCACATAAAAGCTTGTCTTTGTGCTCAAATCAATGCCTACATTTCATTCTTGTTCATGGATTTGTTCATGGATCAGCTGTCACAGAACGCAAACAGATACACATATTAATGCAATTCATGTAACATATAAACTATTATTTTAGCAATATATTATGTGTAACCATGTTAAGTAATTAACCTTGTGCGACCCCGCGTCCACATACGTGCATGTTTTATTTTGGCTTCGCTATACACATTGCATAATATAAATGAATAAAAACTGACTGAATACTGTTCCCAAGATTCTAGACTAGAAGGTTTCAATTCTGGCACACCGATTCACGTGACAAAGCAGCATGCCAACGATTTCCTGTAAGCGCTCCTATGGATAAAGTGCCAACAAAAGTGCCTAGTAAGAAATCTCTTTAGCTTTTTTCATTGAAACCTGTTTGGTTGTAAAGAGGAGAGTATCTAGTTTTGTTTGATATGCCGCTTTAAAAATTCTGTTCATTTTTGCACACGTCTGCAAGCTGATAAACATGATGTCCACATATATGGAAACTGGCACTGCATTTCCTCAAAAGAAGAAAAAACATTTAAGTATTTTGAATAACTTTCAACTCTTAACACATCTGTGGCCCATTTAGCTTCATTTTAATATACAGTGCATCCGGAAAGTATTCACAGCACTTTACTTTTTCCACATTTTGTTATGTTACAGCCTTATTCCAAAATGGATTAAATTAATTATTTTTCTCAAAATTCTACAAACAATACCCCATAATGACAACATGAAATAAGTTTGTTTGTAATCTTTGCAAATAATAATAAAAAAAAAAACGGGGAAAAAAAAAAAAATCACATAAGTATTCACAGCCTTTGCCATGACACTCAAAATTGAGCTCAGGTGCATCCTGTTTCCACTGATCATCATTGAGATGTTTCTACAACTTGATTGGAGTCCACCTGTGGTAAATTCAGTTGATTGGACATGATTTGGAAAGGCACACACCTGTCTATATAAGGTCCCACAGTTAACAGTGCATGTCAGAACACAAACCACGCCATGAAGTCCAAGGAATTGTCTGTAGACCTTCAAGACAGGATTGTGTATCGAGGCACAGATCTGGGGAAGGGTGCAGAAACATTTCTGCAGCATTGAAGGTCCCAATGAGCACAGTGGCCTCCATCATCTGTAAATTGAAGAAGTTTGGAACCACCAGGACTCTTCCTAGAGCTGGCCGCCCAGCCAAACTGAGCGATCGGGGAGAAGGGCCTTAGTCAGGGAGGTGACCAAGAACCCAATGGTCACTCTGACAGATATCCAGCATTTCTCTGTGTAGAGAAGAGAAACTTCCAGAAGAACAACCATCTCTGCCAACCAGTACCAATCAGGCCTGTATGGTAGAGTGGCCAGAAAGAAGCCACTCCTCAGTAAAAGGCACATGACAGCTAACCAGGAGTTTGCCAAAAGGCACCTGAAGGACTCTCGGATAATGAGAAACAAAATTCTCTGGTCTGATGAAACAAATATTGAACTCTTTGGCATGAATTGCAAGTGTCATGTCTGGAGGAAACCAGGCACCGCTCATCACCTGGCCAATACCATCCCTACAGTGAAGCATGGTGGTGGCAGCATCATGCTGTGGGGATGTTTTTCAGCGGTAGAAACTGAGAGACTAGTCAGGATCGAGGGAAAGATGAATGCAGCAATGCACAGAGACATCCTTGATGAAAACCTGCTCCAGAGCACTCTGGACCTCAGACTGGGGTGAAGGTTCATCTTCCAACAGGACAACGACCCCAAGCACACAGCCAAGATAAAAAAGGAGTGGCTATGGGACAACTCTGTGAATGTCCTTGATTGGCCCAGCCACAGTCCAGACTTCAACCTGATTGAACATATCTGGAGAGATCTGAAAATGGCTGTGCACCGATGCTCCCCATCCAACCTGATGGAGCTTGAGAGGTCCTGCAAAGAAGAATGGGAGAAACTGCCCAAAAATAGGTGTGCCAAACTTGTAGCATCATACTCAAAAAGACTTGAGGCTGTAAATGGTGCCAAAGGTGCTTCAACAAAGTACTGAGCAAAGGCTGTGAATACTTATGTACATGTGATTGTTTTTTTTTTGTATTTATTTTAATAAATTTGCAAAGATTTCAAACAAACTTCTTTCATGTTGTCATTATGGGGTATTGTTTGTAGAATTTTGAGGAAAATAATGAATTTAATCCATTTTGGAATAAGGCTGTAACATAACAACATGTGGAAAAAGTGAAGCGCTGTGAATACTTTCCGGATGCACTGTATATTTTGTTATGTTTAATTTTGTAATCACTGTGCAATCTGATTCTATTCATTAACACTCTGTTCATGCATTTTCACATTGAGAATAAATAGGTTAATCCAAAAGGTGAAAATGTTTCTTTCAGAGGCTTTATATGGAGATAGGATGAAAATAAGGTGCATTTTGAACTGTTCTGAGATCAGTGAAGACAGACAGCAGATTGGCGGTTAAGTCATTCACTAAATAGGGAACAAGGGAGCATCCTATAGCTTTCTATGCAGCCAAGTGCATTCAATCCCAAAATCACAAATCCCGACCAAAAATTCTGTTTCAGGCTGCAGATGATGTTTGGGCCACTCAACATGCTTGGCAAACATGAGACAATGTAATCAGTACATAGATTCAGAATTTTATAATGCAACATTTTATTTCAACATGGTTGGCAGTGATTGGATGATGCTGGACATTACTTTGAGTAAGAATGATTTATTCAGCTTTACAGAATATCAGCTGTAATGTCTGTAACGTCTCAAAAAAAAATTAATAACCAACACTACTGAAAACAAAAACATTTTGCCAAGCAAAAAAATATATATATATATTTATTTTTTGCTTGGGAAATGGAAAATGCACACAGCAGTCACACGGGGGTCTCGGGAGGTTAAAGGTGTTATACCATGTTTAAACTATGGTATTACTATAGTGAAATGGTACATTTTTGTAAGGGTAAACAAAACTAATAATTCAAATTTTCTGTTTAGGCAAAAAATAATAATAATGACTAACAATATTATTTTAAATTACCTGTTTTATCCAAAGAAATCGCAAAAAAAAAATGATTTAACAGAAGTATCGGTATCGATGATATTGGACTTGAAAATATTGGTATCGGATCAAAAAGAAAATAAGTGGTATCGCCCATCCCTACTAGTAGGTCGTAAACTCTCCATAAAGTAATGCGTAGTCGCATAATATTAAGTTTACCTGTATCGATCCAATAAAAAGCCTTCAGATTTATACACAGAAGTGTTAAAAAGCCGTGAATTTCAGTTTGATCTTGTTACTGTCAGCTGTAATAAATTATATCTCCATTAAAATATGGTAATAAAAGTAGATTTAATAAATAGTATATTTGCCCTGTGTAAATAAAAATATAGGAACTGTATCTAAAATAAATAAGGGTTGATAAATAAATGCTAATACAACAGGCTGGAAAAATAGACATTTATTCATTTTAATATCTTCTATATTTGGTATATGTTGACACTTGACGACGTACACTGAAAACTCCACCGTTTGAACGGTTTATTGATGAAGAGCCGCTTAAAAGAACGTTTTTTTTCTCTTTCTTGTTAATGTAAACGAGTGTAAATGCCAACATCATAATATATGTCGAAATGATTAATGACTACCTATTAACTATTAATGACTCATTAAAACATGAGATCATTGATGTCTTTAAATGAGTCTGCTTTTTATTCCAACCATTACTCCTGGTCAGAGGCTTTCATAAATATTTAGTTCATACGTAGCGTTACGTCCTACCTAAGTTTAATGGTGCATAAAATTTAGTCAATTGTGAATGAATTAGTGCCCATTTACGCCACAACTAGGCTAAGTTGGGCTTGTGTGTGTGCACTGGACGGACATGGATTTCTGTGAGCATGCATCATATTTGTGTTTTTGGTTAAACTGCGTTGCTTTTACAAGCGTTGATTGGTTGGGTTACTGCGTTACATTTAGATAAATCCATTTCTATTTTCTGGGATTATCAATCTAAATTAATACACTGACAAATAAAGTAAATTGTTAAAACTCAAACTTGAGCTTTTACTGGGGCACAGCAGATTTATACTGGGGCATGTGCCCCAGTAAAAGGGGTCTAGTGACGCGCCTGCTCAAAGGTCTTTCTTCATGAGAAATAAGGGCTTGATCATTTAACCGGAAAGCCTTAAAGTAACGTGTGAAAGTGAAGAATTTGGAAAGAAATATTTTACCATTTCATACTTAATAATATAATATAATATATATAATATAAGAGCTATTCAGTTTGGCTATGCAACAGTGTAAATATAAAATGGACTAAGACTAAAGTTGAGAGACAGATATTTGATAGTATTTAGAAATATTTTGTCATTCAAATGTTTTTAAAACCTTAGAAATCATGTAAAAGTTAATATGAATAAATTACTTTGTAAGGTTTATAAAGCACACATACAACTATGACAAAAGCATGACAATTTGTATGACAATTATCATAATCATGAAAGTCCTAAAACAGACAATAAATCTCCATAACCTGCGTTATTTTGAGAGCCCTAAAACAGACAATTAATCATCATAATAGCAATAATTTGTTTGACAATTAATCGTCAGCCAAATTTCGTAATCGTGACAGCCCTAGATATCACATTTATATTTTTAATATATGAAAATATGAAATGCAAATATATGTAGTGAAGAAAACATATTAATGAAACAATTGAAACAGAATTAACTGATTCACAAAAATGAATTATACTTACCAACTTAAATGCCATTTTTGCTAATTACATTTTATCAGATGTAAAACATAGACATGGATTGTGAAACTACTAGCTAATGCTGTCTTTAGGAAATGTAAATGCCACATAAGAAAATCACAGTGATATTCACTCGGGATGGGCATTTTCGAGTAATTTTGAAGTCGAGTACTCTAACCCGTATGACACGTACGTGAAATTTATATTTTAAATGTTAGCAAGTACGGTTTCAAAGTAAGATAACTTCAACAAACTATGCTTTTCTTTTGGAGGGTAAAATGTAACAATATGCATTAAAAAAATAAAATAAAAATAAACTGTAAAAACATTTTCACTCACACAGAGCTCACATAGAAACCAATAATGATAGCATTAGGATAACGCACATATACAGTATAAACTTCTAGTCTATTTTAGTTTAGTATAAACTTTTTTTGCTATCACGTGTTAATCATTTCACATGTTATTATTTAGAAAAACAAGTGGTGAAAGTGACTCCGTGTTCAGAGACTTAACGCACATACCGTACACACATACAGGTCTGATCAGCTTCACGCATTTTTTCCAGCATAAAAGCAGATCCTTGTCCATTGGTTTGCATGACTCCAACAAGAACCAAATACCAATAGATTATAATTCAATAATAATGAAAAGTATTGCCACACTTTGCTTTTTTTTGTGTAAAGAACACACCTCTACAACACATGTATCCACAGCACCCCCAGTTGACAGCTCACGCTGGCAAATGCGAAAATATGAATTCATTTGAGATATTCGACTAGCTGGTCCAGAGCAATTACTTGATTAGTTGATTACTCATGCACATCCCTTATATTTGTAAATAATTTTATACCAGCAGCAAAATCATCATCAAAATATAGTGAATATTTAATATTTCGACAATTCCTAGCGGTATTATTGTCTTCTTCTATGATCAGTTTCCTCTTTTAGGTCAACTGTTATGTTATGGTTGAGCAACAATACGAAGAGATTCTTGCTTGGACAGCTGGTTAAAGTTAGGTCTAGCTACACTCTCAACATGTTTACCAATAGCTACCTTAATAATAACATCAAATCCATTTTAATGGACATCTGAAGATCTTGATTACTGAGGTTTATTACGACCACAGTAGCGCAAGAGAGCACAAGACAACGATTCACGTCTGCATGTGTTTTTGCATTGAGTATATTTCTGGTCTTAATGTGCTTGTGTACCTCTGAGCAGTGGAGATATCCTCTGCTCTGAAGATGTAGTAGAGAGTGTTTTTATGGTAGAGTTTAAACTGTAGTTTTTGAGCTGGCCCCGTCTTCTCCTCTCTGAGGAAAAAGCCCAGCAGCGGCTGGCTCTCTAACGCTGCAACATCCTGACAAAAACACACAAAATCATCATCGCATGAGACATTTCATCACGTCACACACGCTTGTTACTTTCATGACTAAAATCAATAAAAGAAATGCTTAAAAGCAGTGTTGTGGAGGAACTCCCTAAATAGTAGCGTGTAGTAACGCAACAAACTTAACTATATTTAGCACTTTGACAGTAGCTCAGCTATTTCCATTTATTGATTTTTTTTAAACAATTTACTTTATTCCAAGAAGTATCTGTGTAGCTCAACAAAATGACTCAAAGGTGATCCCAGAATGTTTTGCTTAATATTTCAGTTCAGTTTTTTTATTGAAATAAATGTTAAATCCTAGTTTAATAAACCTCTTCATTTTTGGGCCGCCGCCTGCAATTATTCACTCAAATTTTAAAGCTCACGATTTACAAAAACTGTGGACTAATTGCAAAAAATTGGTCTCCTTTTTCAGAAAACCTCGTAAAAAGACTCATAAATAACATTGTATATGTTTACAATCTTGTGATGAATAAATTGTTTTTTTTTTTTTATAAAACGCTATCTCCCGCCAAAAAGTCTTATTTTATTAGACTAGATGACAGCAAGTACAAGAATTCTTTTTTTTCCTCTATGACCTTCCATCACAAAATGCCAATCTGAAATGTAGGTGGCACTCAAATGCATTTTAGATGTGCTCGTCCATAGACATTCATTATAATTTTCAATTCATGCACCACCCCCAATGTTTTATAGAATATCTCTGAGTGGACTAGAAGCTCAAACTGAGATATCATTAGGTGTCATTAGAGAGCTGAGATCCTCCCTTATGTCATGATATATAACATTTTATCATCAATAGTCGATAACATATATTTACGATGATTTGTTTAGCATGGTTTTCCTGCTGGACCGCATATTTTGTTCTAGACATCTAAGATATAACTGGATTATTCACACAACAAAGCTCACAGACAAGTAAAACATGTCTAATTTTGTAGAAAACTGCCTAAGGTTAGAGCAATTATAAAGTTTTTCGACTATTTAGGGCTTACAACACCAGTGCGTAAAATAAACATTTGTATTTGATGTCCTACGAAAATCATATTTCCCATTGTGATTCTTTTGAAAATCTATTGAACTGTGGTATTAGGGCAACAAAATAAGCTGTATACGCATTGCATTTCTGAGAATGAGAGCTTCCGTTTGATATATGATTTGTATATGTAAGTGTTATTTGAAAGACTTTTATATTTATATGAATATTTCTACCACATTACCGCTTATTTGCGACGCAGATGTTTTCAGACCTTATTTTGTTATTTTATGTTACATAAATGCAGAAGTGTTCCAAGCTAAGAAACAACACCACATATGCCAGATTATCCAGGGCCATAAACATTTTAAGTGTAAGCTTTTCGCAACACAGCGCCCCCTTTTGGACCAGCTGGCGGCTCTGGAGAGTTGAAGAGGTTAACGACTACTGTCTATCTCTGTTTTTGATGTCACTCACCTACAGTGTCATGTAGTTTCGTTAATTAAATGGGAACATTCTAGTTTTATCACATCACACGCTTACAGTGCAGACAATTAAAGGCCTTTTCACACCTAACATGAATTTTCACCACGATTTCTCGTTGCAATGAAAATATTTTATGCATATTTGCATTCAATGTCCCTTTCTATACCAAAAACGTGGTGGTTTCTCCACAAAATGTTTTCATATTTATTGCTGTTCTATCATTAACAGTTAAAAAATATATATAATAATGGATCAAACTAAAGATTTTGTTTGATGGGATTGTTTATAATTGCTTGTGTTATACAGATTCTTGGAGCATGCCACATTTAATTCCATGTGTAACTGCACAGTTAAAACACGCAGGGTTTTGAAACAAATCACCCTTGGTAAATATGAGCAAAAAGCTTTTTGGATCACTGACCTACTGGAAGATCCAACCATGACCCATTTTAAGTTATTTGGCAGAGGAAATCATGTTTTGATTTTTTATCAGTTGGTATTTGATCGAGTCCATGATGCCATGTATCAGAATAAGATGTAAAGGACCTCTGGCATACAAACATCCCCACAAATAAAATCCACCACCATATTTAACTGTGGACATGGGGTACTTTTCCATAAGGTTAGCTCTCTGTGTGCACCAAACCCATCTCTGGTTTTTGCTGCCAAAAAGCGCTGTTTTTGTTTCATTCTTCCGTAGAACCCAGTCCCATTTGACGTTCCAGTAGTGTCTGGCCAACTGAAGATGCTTGAATCTGTTGTTGGATGAGAGCAGAGGCTATTTTCTTGTAATCCTCCCAAACAACTTGTGGTGATGTAGTCTGATTTTAGTTTTGGAGACTGACACCAAGACACAACAAATTTCTGCAATTGTCCAGCTGTGATCCTTGGAGCATTTTTGACCACTCAAACCACCCTCCTCACCATGCGTGGAGACAATATAGACATGCGTCCTCTTCCAGGCCGATTCTTAAAATCTCAAGTTGATTGGAACTTCTTAATTAATGCCCTGATGGTGGAAATGGGTATTTTCAATGCTTTAGCTATTTTTCATCCATTTTTCCAGATTTCGTCTGCTATTACGTCAGTACGTCAGAGAAATCCGGACAATCTCAATGCTGATAGGCTTTTGCAAACAATGTGTCATGCAAATTTCTCGCTCGAGTTGATAAATTTGAACTCGCGCAAATATGCGAATGAAGCGATTTCGCATGTTCCAGTCACGTCATTCACTTAATTCGCACCACATGAGTTTGGTTTGTCCTTTTTGCAGCTGCGCGTTACCAATACAGCTTGAGCTTCACTTAATGCCCACTTACTAAATTCAAGCATGAATTGCTCAGATGTTAAGAATTTTTTTTGCGTAGGCCTACTTTTTAAACGCTTTATTTTTTATATAATTAATCGAACTGAATCAACACGTTAAATAGACAGTCCTAATATTTATATATATACACCAATCAGCCACAGCATTAAAACCACCTGCCTAATATCATGTAGGTCCCCCTCGTGCCGCCAAAACAGCTCTGACCCGTCGAGGCATGGTCTCCACAAGACCTGAGAAGGTGTCCTTTGGTATCTGGCACCAAGACATTAGCAGCAGATCCTTTAAGTCCTGTAAGTTGTGTGGTGGGGCCTCCATGGATCAGACTTTTTGGTCCAGCACATCCAATAGATGCTCAATCCGATTGAGATCTGGGGAATTTGAGGCAAAGTCAACATCTTGCACAAGCACCTGGCCATCCACATAATCTAAAAGAAAATGTGATTCATCAGACCAGGCCACCTTCTTCCATTGCTCCATGGTCCAGTTCTGACGCTCACATGCCCATTGTAGGACAGAGGTCAGCATGGGCACTCTAACCAGTGTGTGGCTACGCAGCCCCATACGCAGCAAGCTGTGATGCACTGCATGTTCTGACACCTTTCTCTCGTGGCCAGCATTGCGCTTTTCAGCAATTTGTGCTACAGTAGCTCTTCTGTTGGATCAGACCAGATGGGCTAGCCTTCGCTCCCCACACACATCAATGAGCCTTGGGCACCCATAACCCTGTCGCCGGTTGACCGGTTGTTCTTCTTTGGACCACTTTTGGTAGGTACTAACCACTGCATACCAGGAACACCCCACAAGACCTGCTGTTTGATCTGACCCAGTCGTCTAGCCATCACAATTTGGCCCTTGTCAAAGTCGCTCAGATTCTTATGCTTGCCTATTTTTCCTGCTTCCATCACATGAAATTCAAGAACTGATGTTCACTTGCTGCCTAATATATCCCACCCCTTGAAAGGTGCCATTGTAATGAGATAATAAATGTTATTCACTTCACATATCAGTGTTTTTAATGTTGTGGCTGGTCAGTGTAAGTGGCTTCAGTGTTGTTAGCTACTTTTTCATAGTTTTGTATTGTGGCTAACTACCTTTTCAAAAGGTTTGACTGTAACTTACTCCTTTTAATACTCAGCTCTTCCCCAACACTTTTTGATAGTAACATTGTTAAAAAGTAATAGCTTCTTAAAATATATTTAGCTAATTTTTGTTAGTAGCATGAAGTGTAGTTATTGTACTTACATAATCAAAAGGGTAGCCTGATTGTAGCTAACTAGGTCAAACTATGAATAAAATGTAGCATCTCTAACACAGACTGTAAGTTATTGCACAAATATAGACAACGTACTTCACTAGCGGCGTAAGTGTAGAGGACTTTGTTCTTAATCACAAACCACAGTCTCTTCCAGGGCTTTTTGTGACCTTTGGATCTTTGTAGGTATCCACTCATAGAAGAGTTCTCCGTGTTGGCCGAAACCTGTGAGCAACATGACATTTAAATAGTAACACAATATGATTGTTTTGTATACAGTTCTCGCTACAGTGACATATTATACAAACAATTTTTCCGGTTTGCTATTGGTGTGCTGCAGGTTACCTCTTTAAGGGCTGAAGGAATCTTCTTATGCTTTCTAGAAAAAGCAAATGTTGAACTCCGCCCACTAGGGGAAACAGTCACGTTGGATTGCTCACCTAAAAGATAAAAGCAAAACAGTAAACTAGATGTTTACACTTTTTGAGTTAGGGTGAGAGGTTTTTTTAGTGCAATGCTATGCAGTTGATAAGGTGTTCTAGGTGATTGCTAAGGTGTTTAGAGTGGTCTTTAGCATGTAACTAGTTGCTAGGGTGTCCAAGGTGATTGGCAGGGTTGTTGCCAAGTGGTTAAAAGGGTGTTCTGAGCAGTTACCAGGATATTGCTATGCAGCTGCTAAGGTGTTCTGGGTGGTTGCCAGGGCATTGCTATGCAGTTGTTTTGATGTTCAAAGTGGTTGCTAGGGTGTTCATGAGTGTACAAAAGTTGCGAGACAATTTGAACGCTTAAAGCTAAAGTATGTAATTTCTGCGCCACCAAATGGAATTGCAAAAATAAAACATTGTTTTCAAACAGCTTTCTGAAAACACGTCTTCTACATGGAACAGTGATCACATGCGCAGTAAGGGGTTTTAAGTGTTTTTGCATGTTTTAGCGTGGAGGAGCAACTTTTGAAAAACGCTTAAAAATGGCAGTGTGGATGGAGAACATTTAGAAAACGCAGTTTTTAAATGCCTTCGTAGAGATGGGGTAGTAAAAGAAGAGAAAGGCTGAGAAGAAGTGTTGAGTGAAAGCTACAATCTCATACCCTTGTGCTGTAGTTTAATATAGCAGTGATCACACACTCGTGCCAGCTGATTCTTCAGGTATTCCAGGTAATATTTATTAGAGGAACACGCCTGACACACCACCTGTTGCCAAAAAAGTCATCAGATCTATTAATTCACTTGACAATATAACAAAACCTGGGACTCATTTTCTGATCTCTGACCTTTCCGCAAGCCCGGCAGTGGTGGCGTCTCCAGGTGAGCGTGAATTCACACGTGCAGATCATACACATGGTTGTCCGCAAATCTGGGATCCAGATCGGAGCTTTAGAGCCCAGCGGAAGACCATCATCAGAAATTCCCTCCAACTACACAGAGAAAACAACACACATTAAACAAAAAATACATTTTCAGCATAAAAAACAAGCACACATTTTAAATAGAAGCAATGCACCTCTACAGACTCTTTCAAGATACCATACAACAATTATAAAAAACATTCTTACGCAGGCTAGGATGATAATTTGGCATTTCAATTACATACAGTGGGGTCCAAAAGTCTGAGACCACTAGTGCCAATAATGCTTCTATTTTGAATTTAATACAATTCAATCAATTGCAAATTATATAATTAATGACCAAGAAATAGTGCAACATCTTCAATATTAAAAATGTCTTAATTTTATTTAACCTGTAAATGTGGTCTCAGACTTTTGGGCCCCCACTGTATTTTATTTTGTTTACTCAGAAATGTATCCAAATTTGGCATGGGATAGGTAAAAATAGTTCTGGTCTACAGGCCTTAGAACATTCAACTGGGTAATTTACACACACAGATATAAAGATTAGAGCACTATACACTCACCTAAAGGATTATTAGGAACACCATACTAATACTGTGTTTGACCCCCTTTCGCCTTCAGAACTGCCTTAATTCTACGTGGCATTGATTCAACAAGGTGCTGAAAGCATTCTTTAGAAATGTTGGCCCATATTGATAGGATAGCATCTTGCAGTTGATGGAGATTTGTGGGATGCACATCCAGGGCACGAAGCTCCCGTTCCACCACATCCCAAAGATGCTCTATTGGGTTGAGATCTGGTGACTGTGGGGGCCATTTTAGTACAGTGAACTCATTGTCATGTTCAAGAAACCAATTTGAAATAATTCGAGCTTTGTGACATGGTGCATTATCCTGCTGGAAGTAGCCATCAGAGGATGGGTACATGGTGGCCATAAAGGGATGGACATGGTCAGAAACAATGCTCAGGTAGGCCGTGGCATTTAAACGATGCCCAATTGGCACTAAGGGGCCTAAAGTGTGCCAAGAAAACATCCCCCACACCATTACACCACCACCACCAGCCTGCACAGTGGTAACAAGGCATGATGGATCCATGTTCTCATTCTGTTTACGCCAAATTCTGACTCTACCATCTGAATGTCTCAACAGAAATCGAGACTCATCAGACCAGGCAACATTTTTCCAGTCTTCAACTGTCCAATTTTGGTGAGCTCTTGCAAATTGTAGCCTCTTTTTCCTATTTGTAGTGGAGATGAGTGGTACCCGGTGGGGTCTTCTGCTGTTGTAGCCCATCCGCCTCAAGGTTGTGCGTGTTGTGGCTTCACAAATGCTTTGCTGCATACCTCGGTTGTAACGAGTGGTTATTTCAGGCAAAGTTGCTCTTCTATCAGCTTGAATCAGTCGGCCCATTCTCCTCTAACAAGGCATTTTCGCCCACAGGACTGCCGCATACTGGATGTTTTTCCCTTTTCACACCATTCTTTGTAAACCCTAGAAATGGTTGTGCGTGAAAATCCCAGTAACTGAGCAGATTGTGAAATACTCAGACCGGCCCGTCTGGCACCAACAACCATGCAACGCTCTAAATTGCTTAAATCACCTTTCTTTCCCATTCTGACATTCAGTTTGGAGTTCAGGAGATTGTCTTGACCAGGACCACACCCCTAAATGCATTGAAGCAACTGCCATGTGATTGGTTGATTAGATAATTGCATTAACGAGAAATTGAACAGGTGTTCCTAATAATCCTTTAGGTGAGTGTACATTAGATATAACACAGATACAAACATGTAAAATCAACACACACTCAAGGACGCCCACACACACTCGCCTCTTGGCATTTGCTGGAGAAGAATGAAATCTTCTTTCTGGTGTAGTCGTCTATTGCATTAGCGATGGCTTCCAACCATTCATCTCTCTCTGTGGCTGAACTGCAAACAATGTTTAGAACCAGTCATTTCAATTAAAACAGTACCAAATATTTAATTATTTTGGCATAAGTGATGAAAAATCTGTTATCAAGTATGATTATTGACTCCACTACTGAAATGACTTTTTGGATCCAAAACTTCATAATATTTTTTTCCAAACATTTGGGTTACATGTGTGCGAGTATGCGTATAAGGGCTACAACCCTAGTGTATGTGTATTTCTTACTTGGCAGACAGTATGAAGGAGCGTTCCACACTCTCAATGTTTAACTCATTCTGATAGGCCTCTTGACTGGGCTTGCTCACCTATAAAAGACGTGAGACACAAATACAGGTTAAATCTCCTGTTATGCATTTTTCGTGTGCGTGTGTGTGTGTGTGTGTGTGTGTGTGTGTGTGTGTGTGTGTATATGAGAGTGGACATCTGACCTTCATGCCAGCCAAAGAGAGCATGCTGTTGACTTTATACTGGCCGGACTGCACTGGTGTTGTATACAGCAGAATATCATTAAACTGTGTGAGAGAAAGTTGACATTCCCTGACTGTCCCAATTACAAAAAAGCATTACACCTCCCGTATGTCATATGGAGGAGTCATAAGAAGCACTAGCTTATGACCTGCTAATATGGTCATTTCAACAACAAAATCACCCAAAATCACTATATGGACATACTAAGTCTTCATACTAAGCATAATGTATGAAAAAAAGCTTAAATTTTATAATAGTTTTCAACGTGGCCTCTCACAAAAGTATACCGTTATTTTTCTCACCAGGAAGAACATTCTGGGCTGCATAACTTTCCTGGAGAGTTTCATCAGAGTGCCCTCTTTTAGGAAAACCTGCATATGGACACACAGAAACCCAGTATGTTAGTTTAGCAACACAGAATGCAGACGTAATACATGGCTGCATCATGGGTAATGCAGTCTTTCTTACCCTGCCAGGCTGCACGATTTCATGATGACCGTTGAGACTGTACTGAACCTGCATCAGTTTCTGAAAGTTATCCTGAATACAATGATATACGTGTTAGAAGTAATTCATATTCATGATATGGTAATGAGGAGTTGTTTGTCATACCCCTTGTTTCATGATGTCATTTGCATGGTTTGCAACTTCCTTCACCACACCAAGAGCAGCTGTGTAAACCAAACCAAACCAGAAAAGTTCAACAAAGTATTTTAAAGGTATGTATAAGCGTCAAATCAAGCTGATATATAAGAATAACTCTCTAGTGTGTGCATGTATTACTTATAGGGAAATCTGTGAGCTCTTACTTTGTGTGTCTTTGTAGTCAGATGAATCCTCAGGAAGGTTCTTCAAATAATCTGAAAGTGGCATAAAAATAATTGAATTAGAAGAGTCAGAAGCGGTCAAAGAAATCTTTGTAATTTTGTTCTTCATGCTTATGAAATTCCCTCCTGATCCACTGCTGAGTGTAGCATGTGATTATATAAAGATGTACAGAATGTACCTGTAAGCAGGAGTTGGTATTGAGGGATCCTCTGTACTGGTTTCAAAAGATAATGCTTTAATGCCAGACTAGCACAGCGAGGACTCGTCTATGAAAAGAGAGTGAAAATGAAAGATCAACTAAACAGACCCATCAAAACAATATCATAAGGATTTTATGCATAAATATTTTGCTGTTTTTATATTCAGCTTTCACACTGTTGCATATTTCTGTCTCATTATCCAAAAGTTAGATTTCTGCACCAATTACTAGAACAATTTCACATACCACAAACAACATACCTCAAACTGACGTACAACGTTGGCAAACGGAGGATTTTTGCGGCACTGTTCATCCAGCAGGGCTATATTATGGTCAAACTCTCGTATATAGGTTGAGTACATCTTCAAGTATGGACCCTTCTGAACAAAGATATCAGCCAACCTCTGGTGATCAGACCTGCAAGAGTCACAGACATGCCAAAAAAATCCTGTATTGAGCATTATGTGGTTTATGATATTTGTGTTTTAATAGCTATACAAGTTTTGCCTCTTAAATATTCTTTACAGACAGTATCTATAAACTACTTTGCCCCTTAGAGGACAGGAAGGGAATGTATTTTTTTAAATAGGTTAGCGTTCACTCACATAAGTTTTGTATTCCTTGCTACAGTTTGCATTTGCTCGTAAAACGTTTTTGCGATTTCTCACAATTGTTTGATATCACTCAAATAGTTGCGTTCCCTCGCCATAGTATGCGTTCCCTTGCAACAATTTTTGCACTCCTCTGCAATTGTTTTCATTTACTTGCAATACATTTTGAGCTCCCTCAATTGGTTTGCATTGCCTCGCAATAGTTTGCATTATCTCACAATTAGTTTTGTGGTCCCACTAAATAATTTGCATTCCATCGAAATAATTTATGCTCCTTCGCAACAAGATTTGCGCTTCCTCGCAATACGTAGTTTGCATTCCCTCACAGTACGTTTTGTGCTCCCTCGAATAGTTTGTTTTATCACAACAAGATTTGATCTCCTTCGAATCATTAGCATTCCCTCGCAGTAGTTTGCATTCCCTCAAATATGTTTTCAGCTCCTTGAATTGTTTGCATTCCCTCGCAATCAGTTTTGCGATTTCTTGAATAGTTTGCGTTCCCTCGCAATAAATTTTGTGCTACCGCTCAATAGTTTGTGTTCCCTCACAGTAGTTTGCATTAGTCAGCAGCACGTCTGGTCTTTAATCAGCCAAAGAGGGCTTACGTCACCCCAGTCTTGATTTCACTCCACTGGTTACCAGTAGCTGTCCACATCAAATCCAAGGCTTTGACTCTGGCTTTCAGGACAGCCTGTGGAAAGTCACCCTCTTCAATTCACTCCTCCAGGTCTATGTTCCAATTCGCTCTCTGCAGTCAATGAACGAGCGGTGCCTGGTGGTCCCATTACATAGAGGAACAAATTCAATTTCACAATCGTTTAGTTTCTCTGTTCCTCTGTGGTGGAATTAATTTCGCACCTCCACACAATCATTCCCACACAATCGTTTGCTTTCCCTCACAATAAGTTTGGTGTTCCCTCACAATAATTTATCCATTCTTATGAAAATTGACCATGGTTTTACTATAGTAACTATAGTTCAACTTTGGTATTTATATTAAAACGTAACCACAAAAGTGACCATGGATTTAATACAATATCACAAATCCATTGCAATAGAATGCAAAACTGTTTCAGAAAATAAATTCCCTCTCTGTCCTCTAAGGGGCTCCATAATAAACTCATAATTGAATTCTATCTGCTGCTACCCACTAAACATAAGTGCTACTCCAGCTTGGATTGTGGATATCAGGCTATATTACTGATTATTAATACATTTTTCCCACCCAACATGGCCTAGACTACAGAAAAGTAATTTCAAAGGCAGAGAAAGTGATTACATTTTGATGAAGATTATGAAAACAAACCTTTTCTTTTGAATGAAATGCACTGATTAACAACAGGGGCATTTTCTAAGAAAGTAAATGGGGTCATTATAGATTTCATGTTGACTCTACAAGAACTAAGTGAGCTTGTGTGTGTGTGTGTGTGTGTGTGTGTGTGTGTGTGTGTGTGTGTGTGTGTGTGTGTTTGTTTAAGTACCAGTGGGCAACTCTCTCCTCAAGTTCTTTCAGCAGATCTTTATTCAGTTCGTAAAGTTGAGGCAGGTAGTACAAGATCTGATTCAATACTTTGTCCTCCACTAATGTCTTCCCGCTCGCACGAGATGCTTTGGCAACCGCATCCCGGAAATCCTGACACAGAAACAGAGATGTTATGTAGTGCCAAATTCCAATGTACAGCAACAAAACAGGCTAGACAAAATGAGTAATAACCAAAAACACATGCTAAAATCCACAAAGCTGCACATTGGTAGCTGACATTAAATTTCAAACAGTAATAGGTGTGTCCTGCTACATATCATATAAAAGTATTTTAAACATTTTCAGATTTTTTTATAACTGTTAAACATGCAATTCTTATTACCATATAATAATTGAAAAACTACAGGGAATATTTGAACATTCCATTTAAAATGAAAAAGTTGATGGACATAATTCAACTATCCTCAAAGCCACATACTCAATACTCAACAAAAATATTTCACATTATATACATTGTATATATACAAATTAATTACGGTAAAGAGAATTCAGGAGGAAATGCACTTAAGGCTAGGTTATACATAATTTTTCCGCATGACCAAGTGCATAACCAAGTGCTTAGACTTTCAAAGTATACTCTTTTGACTGAAAGCCTGTACGGACGTGTTCAACACACTCTTTTAGCGCAATCAATGGAAGTCAATCAATACACTGACAACGCAGACTATCCGTGTGTCTAGAACAACTAGACTGAATGCAGACAGTTGCAGACTATTGATTTAAAACATTTGCAATTATATGCAATTATAATATAAAAAATTATATTATATTATATTATATATTATATATATACATACACACACAGGCAGCCAAAAGTTTGGAACGATGTACAGATTTTGCTGTTTCGGAAGGAAATTGGTACATTAATTCACCAATTAATACAGTCAGGACATTACTGATGTAAAAAACTGCACCATCACTATTTGAAAAAAGTAATTTTTGATCAAATCTAGACAGACCCCAGATCAGCTAGACTGTAAGGTGCGTGAGAAGTGCCCAAAAGTCACATCTATAGCAAGTGCTACAGGAAGTGTGGGGTGAAATGTCACCTGAGTATCTGGACAAACTGACAGCTAGAATGTCAAGGATCTGCAAAGCTGTCATTGCTGCATGTGAAGGTTTTTTGATGAGAACTCTTTGAAGTAGTTTAAGAAGTTCTGAAAAATCTTTATCAAATTGTAATAGTAATTTTTCACATTATTAATGTCCTGACTATACATTTTGATCAGTTGAATGCCACTTTGGTGTATAAAAGTGACAATTTCTTTCCATAAGAGCAAAATCTGTACATTATTCCAAACTTTTGGCCTATACACACACACACACACACTATATATATATATATATATATATATATATATATATATATATATATATATACACACACACACACACACACAGTTGCAAGAAAAAGTATGTGAAACCTTTGGAAATTTCTGCATTATATATATATTTCTCTTAAAACCTGGTTTGATCTTCATCTAAGTTACATAATGAACACACACAATCTGTTTTAACACAAATTATTGTATCGTTCTTGTACATATTGAACACATCATTCAAACATTCACAGTGCATGTTGGAAAACATGTGAACCCCTAGGCTAATGATGTCAACAAAAGGTAATTTGAGTCAGTAGTTGGCAAACCTGTAATCCAAATAATGAAATGAGCTTGGAGGTGTGGGTTAGAGCTACTTTGATTTATAAAAAGCACTCAAACATTTTGAGTTTGCTATTCATAAGAAACATCTGCTGACGTGGACCATGCCTCGCAAAAAAAAGAGATCTCAGAAGACCTACAATCACAAATTGTTGCTTTGCATAAAGCTGGAAAGGGTAACAAAGTTATCTCGAAGACCTTAGATATTCATCTGCCCACAGTTAGACAAACTGTTTATTAATGGAGACGATTTAGTACTGTGGCTACTCTCCCTAGAAGTGGCTATCCACCTAGTTCAAACAAAGGCTACAACGCAGAATGCATAATTAGGTAAAAAAGAACCATTGAGTGACAGCTAAGGACTTACGCAATCATTGGAACTGGTTAACATATCTGTTCATGAGTCTTCTATATGGAAAACATTTAACAGGCATGTTGTCCATGGCAGGACACCACAAAGTGATATGTAGTGATATTCACTCATGAAGTTTTGCATTCAACACACAGCTACACATTAAAGTTTGCTCATTAAAGCTACTCAGAAATAATTAGACAGATGTCTGAGTATGTGTGTCCCGAAATAAGCCTAATCAGACAGATGTCTTTGTATGTGTGTGCATATTTGTGTGATCCCTCTACAACTCTGCTGTAGCCATGAGAATCAAATATTGTATGTAATGTTCTGCAATTACACACAAACTAATACAATTCTACTGTAAAAACTATTTTTTTCTCTGATACAAATCTGAAGCCAGTGAAAACAGTGACGACTTACAATGTGAAGCAACTTCAGAACATCCACAAATCTGCAGAAGACACACAGACACAATCAAAACAAACTCGGCCACACACAAATAAACAATCTGTGCATGTGGTCGCTACTAAAATATGCACACACATCAATATACACAGCACAAATGAACAGATCTTCATCATATAAAGCACTATTAAATGAACACTGATATCACAATACTTACACTTTCTCTGAGCTCATGATCTCCATGGCGATGTGGACCACCTTGTTTCTCTTCGCCTTCTCTACCTCCTACAGAAACACACATTAAAACGCTGTTATGATATTAAACTATATTACAATCTATAATATTCTTTAGAATGGCATTAACTTACACAGCTGCTGCATCCAACCATGATTACTGACAATATAGCCTCATATCAAAACAAACGCCCTGTACCTCCCATCTGTGTGTGTGTGTGTGTGTGTGTGTGTGTGTGTGGGCTGCTTGGAGAAATTGTTTTGGGACAGCGAGAGGCTGCAATCTTTATTTGGATCAGGGGTCTGTCTCAACACAAGGACAGAGTTTGATTGAAAGGACCCCCTGTTTCTTAGATCGGGCATGTTTGGAAGTCTTTAAGGATTATCTCCAGACAGACCGTCTGCTGGACGCGCCTGCTCGAGATTGATACATTATATAATTTAGTGTTTGGAATTGTACCTTTTTTTTATTTTTTATGTTTTATTCCCTTTTCTCCCAATTTGGAATGCCCAATTCCTACTACTTAGTAGGTCCTCTGGTGGCATGGTTACTCACCTCAATCCGGGTGGCGGAGGACAAGTCTCAGTTGCCTCCGCTTCTGAGACCACCAATCTTGTGCATCCTATAACGTGACTCACTGTGCATGACACCGCAGAGACTCAGAGCATGTGGAGGCTCATGCTACTCTCCGCGATCAACGCACAATTCACCACACGCCCCATTGAGAGCGAGAACCACTAATCGCGACCACAAGGAGATTACCCCATGTGACTCTACCCTCCCTAGCAATCGGGCCAATTTGGTTGCTTTAGGAGACCTGGCTGGAGTCACTCAGCACGCCCTGGATTTGAACGCACGACTCCAGGGATTGTAGCCAGTGTCAATACTCGCTGAGCTACCCAGGCCCCTGGAATCACACTTTTTTTTTTGTCTTCGAATTAAGGTTAGAAATGGAAGTGTAGAACATTTAAGACAAGAAATAGCATTCACAATGCATTTAACTTGCATGGCAGAACATTCAGTAGGACGTAATGTAGGGCTGGACTTAGTGGAACAAGTTAAAAGTGATATTATTGGTTAAAGTGATAGTTTGCAAAAAATTAAAATTATCTCATCATTTACTCACCCACATGCCATCCCAGATGTGTTTGACTTTTTGTCTTGTGCAGAGCACAAAGATTTTTAGAAGAATATTTCAGCTCTATTGGTCCTCACAATGCAAGTGAATGGTGACCAGAACCAAAAAAAGGTCATAAAGGCAGCATAAAAGTAACCCATAAGACTCCAGTGGTTTGATCCATATCTTCAGAAGCGATATGATAAGTGTGGGCGAGAACAAATCAATATTTAAAACTTTTAGTTATTTTACTAAAATCTCCATTTCAGTTTCACATACTTCTTTTGTTTTTGACGATTCACAGTCATTTACCACCACCTACTGGACAGGGAGGAGAATTTATAGTACAGAACGACTTAAATATTGATCCGTTTATCACCCACACCAATCAAATCATAAATCCATAAATATATGGATTTAACAATGGAGTAATATGGATATGCTGCATTTATATGGTTTTTGGACATTCAAATTCTGGTCACCATTCACTTGCATTATATGGACCTACAGAGCTGAAATATTCTTCTAAAAATCTTCATTTATGTTCTGCAGAAGAAGGAACATCATTCACATCTGGAATGGCATGAGAGTTAATGAAGAGAGAATAAAAAGTTTGTGGTGAAATATCCATTTAAACCAAAGTTACTGTAGCAAAACCATGGGTAATTATTGTAAGGGAATGTCACCCTAAATAAATAAATGAACTATCAGGTGATATTTAAATGTGTAGTCAGAACTGAACTGTGCGCACACAATAAGACCAGGGACATTTATTGAGAAAATAAATATGGTACATTTTCATTTCATGTTGTCTATAAATTTCCAAGACGAGTTTTTCAGTTGACAACTTCTATTAAAAGGAATTTTCCAGGTTCAATAAAGGTTCAACTCTATGGACAGCATCTGTAACTACAGAAATAATTTCAACTCATCCCTCAGTTTATAAAAACAACCAAAACTGTTCCTTTCTGGCTAAGGTACAGTTTTGTATTGACTTTGCATAGTGTGACGAGGAGGAGGGTGTGGCCGGAGCAGAGTCAACTAATCAGCAGGAGAGAGAGATAAAGGGGAGTCGGAGACACCGGTTCAAGAGAGACACACACGGCCATGCTGTGTGTTTATGTTTGTTTTACGTTATGATTCAGTTATTTTACGTCATTTAAGTTGACTCTTCTGCTGGTTGCAAGGTTAGTATGTGATTCCTACACCCTAGTCTCATGTTAAAGGGATGGTTCACCAAAAAAGAAAAATGTACTTCTGCCGAACGCAATCAAAGGTTTTTTGGAGAATATCTCATCTCTGTAGGTACTCACAAAGCAATTGAATTGGTATCACATTTTTGAAGGTCTAAAAACATATAAAGGCAACATAAAAGTAATTTATTTGACTCCAGTGGTTAAATCCATATCTTAAGAAGTGACATGATAGGTGTTTGTGAGAAACAGATCAATGAGCATGTGCACGAGTTACATGCACGGCAATACGCTGAGTACATTACATTTTTAAAACCTTATTTTTTAAAAATCGGAGAAAGCAAGAAAACTGTGTTTACATGAGATTTGAAATAATCACGTAATTCTCTGCTTTTGACCTCAAACCATGAAGAGGCATGCGCCACGTAAAAAATTCTGTGAAATCGGCGTAATTGGCAAAAATCTACCTCTAACGACCAGTTTATTCTTATGCCATTCATGACCGTACGCCGATAAAGGAACACCGTCTATTGCGTTTACATGATGTCGACTTATTAAGCATAACCAGTGTAAGAACATTCATATAAACTCGCTCACTGTTTAAGTCCTTTTTTACGATCAGTTCCCACTTTTACTTGCTTCTTCTTTTGTTTCTGGTGATTTGCATTATTCGTCCATATCGCCACCTACTGGGCAGGAAGGAGAACTTATAGTTGAAAAATTAAATACACCTATCATATCACTTCCGAAGACATGGATTTAACCACTGGAGTCATATGGATTACATTTATGCTGCCTTTATATGCTTTTTGGAGTTTCAAATATCTAAATTTTTGTTCAAAAGAAGAAAGTCATAAACATCTGGGATGGCATGAGGGTGAGTAAATGAGAGAATTTTCATTTTTGGATGAACTACTGCTTTCCCTTTAACACAAAGTTATAATTATTTTTAAGTATTGTGTATATACTTTAAAAACAGTGTGTATTTTAACATTTACTTGGATATATTTTTAAATGTTAGACTTCCATTGAGAGTACCATCGTGTAAACACATTTTTGCTTGTTTTTACAAGTCAACATTATCACAGATGCTGTTGATAAAACTGAACTTGAACTGAACACGGAACATTCCTGAAATAGCAGGTGCTCACCAACTAGAATGTTGCAATGCTGGTTTGTAAATCTGTGTAAAATGCAGTACCTCTTTGTTTTTTGATTGGCTCATATCTTCCTTGCTGGAGTTGCAGCTGTTATCATCTTCCTCATTAGAGCTTAAACCATCTTCTGACACATCACCACTTCCCGAACATCTGACATAAAACAGGAAGTCACATTTAGTTCATGCAATCAAAAATACTGTACATTCCTGCACAAATATTTGCACATATATGCATTAATTAATTTTTTTGTTTTAGTTATAATATTAGTCTACAGCAGGGGTTCTCAACCTTTTGCAAGCTGGGCCCCCCCAAAGCTGGTTCATTGCAGTTGGGGCCCTAGTGCCCCCCGCCCCGCCCCATGCTTTATTGTTGTTATTATTATTATTATTATTATAATAATTGGCAGTAGCACCAGACTTCTAATGTGAGTTGCAGGCATTATTATTATTATTATTATTATTATTATTATTATTATGAGTAGTAGTAGGCCTATCATCATTACTAGGCTATTATTGTTGTTGTTATTATTATTATTATTATTATTATTATTATTATTATTATCATCATCATCAGTAGGCCTATTATCATTACTAGGCTATTGCTATAATTGGGAATTGGCACCAGACCTCTGATATTAATTTATGCTTTATTATTGTTATTATTACTAGGCCTAATAGTAGGCATTATCTGCATTTTTACAGAAGCTTGCTGGTAGGTGATGTTAATGTGAGACCTGAGCCTGCTTTGCCTTGCAAAGATCCTCAATTCTTGGCTCAATGTTTGATAAACATAGCCTCAAATCATCCTCGATTTGTGCACGATTCATGGTATTTCGTTTTGAGTGCAGTCATTTTTGAGAATCCTGCCTCACACAAATATGTCGACGAAAGGAAGGAGAATCTTCAAGGCGACGTCACAGAGTTCAGGGTATTCCTGCATCAATGCTGCCCAGAATGACGAAAGAGGGCAGGAGCTAAAGAGTTCCTTCAGTCTACTGTCACTCTTCAGCTCAATAAGCTGTTCCTGCATATCAATTGATAGCTCGTTTGCTGTGCACACAAGCGGATCTCGAACCCACGCAAAAGAGGGATAATCCTCTTTAAAGTACGTCGTAAATTGTTTTCTCATTGCTAACAGGTGCTCAGGCGCTGATTGAAATAGGGAGAAGAAATCGGTGTGGCGTGCCTGCATCAGTGAAAAAGTCTGCAAGGCTGGGGAACATGGCGCAGTTCCCTCGACTGATGCGGCCATGCCAGAGGTCTAGTTTTTGTGTGAAGGCGTGCACTTTGTCTGCAAGGAGCAAAATATGAGTTTCGTGACCTTGCAAAGACAGGTTGAAATCAAACAAATGAGCGCCGTTTTCTAGTCTATGAGCGTAGCACACACAAATAAACTAAATTGACATACTGCAGTTAAATTTCAAAATGTGGTGTTTTTATATTTATAATATTTGAATACAGTTCAGCAACATACATCACACGACCAAGACAGCTGACAATTGACCATCACTTAATTTACCATCACCTCACGATTGAAAATGTGACACTGATTTCATATGACAGTTCAACAAACAAGTTAATAATATTAAGTCACTTACATTTTAGATGAAATAATGACTGTTTTGGTCTATTTTAGCAGCGAAAATAGATCCGATGAATCCAAACAAAGATCACACCATAGCCATAGCGCATCTCACAGCAATACTCAATCGTGTTTTGAATGATTCAGTGTTGTGAACGAATCGGTTGAGTCAAAGATTCAATGACCCATTCACAAACATCTGTCTCATTCTTGATGAATCGGCCATTTGAACGAATCGTTTGAATGAACGACTCAATGACTCACTTAATGAAACCGCTTATCACCTGCATTTGCGCTCACAATCGACAAACTAATGAAATTTGTTCAAAACTTTTTTTTTTTAAATCAGTCCAAACACATTTTTATTTTTATGCAGGAGTTATGTATATACAAAACTATAACTTTTTAAGACAGTAGTTTAGTGATAAAAAAATGTGCCCCAAAATTTTTTTTTTTTCAGTTTTTTTTCCCTTCCATCGTAGCCTACTCGCGGCCCACCGGTTGAGAACCACTGGTCTACAGTATCTCACAAAATTGAGTACACTCCTCACATTTGTGTAAATATTTGATTATATCTTTTCATGTGACAACACTGAAGAAATGACACTTTGCTACAATGTAAAGTAGTGAGTGTACAGCTTGTATAACAGTGTAAATTTGCTGTCCCCTCAAAATAACTCAACACACAGCCATTAATGTCTAAACCGCTGGCAACAAAAGTGAGTACACCCCTAGGTGAAAATGTCCAAATTGGGCCCAATTAGCCATTTTCCCTCCCCGGTGTCATGTGTCTCAGGTGTGAATGGGGAGCACAATTTGGTGTTATCACTCTCACACTGGTGACTGGAAGTTCAACATGGCACCTCATGGCAAAGAACTCTCTGAGGATCTGAAAAAAGAATTGTTGCTCTACATAAAGATGGCCTAGGCTATAAGAAGATGCCCAAGACCCTGACACTGAGCTGCAGCACGGTGGCCAAGACCATACAGCGGTTTAACAGGACAGGTTCCACTCAGAACAGGCCTCACCATGGTCGACCAAAGTTGTTGAGTGCACGTGCTCAACGTCATATCCAGAGTTTGTCTTTGGGAAATAGATGTATGAGTGCTGCCAGCATTGCTGCAGAGGTTTAAGGGGTGGGGTCAGCCTGTCAGTGCTCAGACCATACGCCGCACACTGCATCAAATTGGTCTGCATGGATGTCGCCCCAGAAGGAAGCCTCTTCTAAAGATGATGCACAAGAAAGCCTGCAGTTTGCTGAAGACAAGCAGACTAAGGACATGGATTACTGGAACCATGTCCTGTGGTCTGATGAGACCAAGATAAACTTATTTGATTCAGATGGTGTCAAGCGTGTGGGGCGGAAACCAGGTGAGGAGTACAAAGACAAGTGTGTCTTGCCTACAGTCAAGCATGGTGGTGGGAGTGTCATGGTCTGGAGCTGCATGAGTGCTGCCAGCACTGGGGAGCTACAGTTCATTGTGGGAACCATGAATGCCAACATGTACTGTGACATACTGAAGCAGAGCATGATCCCCTCCCTTCAGAGACTGGGCCGCAGGGCAGTATTCCAGCATGATAACGACCCCAAACACACCTCCAAGACATCCTCTGCCCTGCTAAAGAAGCTGAGGGTGAAGGTGATGGACTGGCCAAGCATGTCTCCAGACCTAAACCCTATTGAGCATCTGTGGAGCATCCTCAAATGGAAGGTGGAGGAGCACAAGGTCTCTAACATACACCAGCTCCGTGATGTTGTCATGGAGGAGTGGAAGAGGACTCCAGTGGCAACCTGTGAAGCTCTGGTGAACTCCATGCCCAAGAGGATTAAAGCAAGTGCTGGAAAATAATGGTGGCCACACAAAATATTGACGCTTTGGGCCCAATTTGGACATTTTCACTTAAGGGGTGTACTCACTTTTGTTGCCAGCGGTTTAGACATTAATGGCTGTGTGTTGAGTTATTTTGAGGGGACAGCAAATTTACACTGTTATACAAGCTATACACTCACTACTTTACATTGTTGCAAAGTGTCAATTCTTCAGTGTTGTCACATGAAAAGATATAATCAAATATTTACACAAATGTGAGGGGTGTACTCACTTTTGTGAGATACTATATTAATGAAAATGTCCTTTAAATCAAGTCAATATTTCATCATGTAGGTCTGTTCCTAACACAAAACTATTGTATGACCTGGAATATAGCACCCAAGTCATATAGACTACGTTTATGGTACTTTTGCCATTTCTGGAGCTTGACAGCCCCTGGTCAAAATATGCATTTGTTGTAAGAAAAAGCACAGCATGAACATTCTGCTAAATTTTTCCTTTTGTGTTACACAGAAGAAAGAAAGCCCTACGGGTTTGGGACAACCTGAGAGAGTTAGTTCATGACGGCAGTTTTCATTTTTGGGTGAACAATCCTTTAATACATACAGCATCAAATACAACAGGCTTGTGATTTCTGACAGGACTGACAAGGTAAAGAACTCTCTCACACACACTTTCTACTCTTTTTGGGTTCCCTTGCTCTCATTCTTCCTCCTGCGGCAGGAGGACAGAGCTGCTCTTGTTTACAGCTTATATAAACTCACTCTGCAAAGAGACGCCACACACACACAGATAAGCAGGCAAGAGTTTGGAGATTCCATCATGCCTTGGCAATTAGTTTAAGTTATATTTCTAATGAGTTTAGATACCACATATGTAGGGCACTCAGCTCAGTTGCTGGATGGTGCCAAAATCTTAGTGAAAAAGTATCATTTTAACTGCTAATATAGTACTGGCAAACAACATACATGTCTTTCTAGCTATCTAAATGAGGACCTATCATAGACTTCTATCTATCTTTAAAAAAAAAATATATATATATATATATATATATATATATATATATATATATATATATATATATATATATATATATATAAATAATGCTAATTATAAGTACAGACTAACCCTAACCTTAAAAGAAAACTTTTTGCTTTTGAATAATATGAATAAGAAAAATATATATATTTTTATGACTCCTTTTTCTGAATGAGAATGTCCTCAGATGTCCCCAAAGGAAATTTTGTCACATTTAGCTATCACACACACAAAGGTTTCACTCCAAGTGCTTATGCCTGACTCCTATTAACCAATATAACACAGCAACCAACCCAATATTAATCACAGAAAGTGGCTGTTTGAAATTGAATATTTGCTTACGGTGTGAATTATATACCTTATACTGCCAACCAGTTTTAAAAAATGACCTTAGTTTGCTATTTTAATCCAACTCTGTGTTAAAAATGTCTTGATGTTAAAAATCTTGGTTCCAGAAATATTTTTCCCATTACTTTTTTCAATTGGGATTTCATTAAGTACTTCATACAAGCATTCAAAGCCATGAACCACCTCCGAGATGAATCGCAACATTACAAACTTCGATTGGTAGCAAAAAAGTATTTGAAAATTTGACAAAAAGACAAAGATACAAGACTGTGTTCTTAACGTCTTTTATGTGGGAATCAACTACAATCCCATTTGCATTGCAAATTACATAATCAAATGTAAAACAATGGACAAAATATAAAAATATTGATTTTAAGTTCCTAATTATTAATACCGAAACTATTTGTTTACATTTTATTACAAAATATTCAGCAATATACACTGGCGGCCAAATGTTTGGAATAATATACAGATTTTGCTCTTATGGAAAGAAATTGTCACTTTTATTCACCAAAGTGGCATTCAACTGATCAAAATGTTTAGTCTGGACATTAATAACATAAAAAATTACTATTACAATTTGAAAAAATTCAGAACTTCTTAAACTACTTCTCATCAAATAAATCCTCCACATGCAGCAATGACAGCTTTGCAGATCCTTGACATTCTAGCTGTTAGTTTGTCCAGTTACTTAGGTGACATTTCACCCCACACTTCCTGTAGCACTTGCCATAGACGTGTCTGTCTTGTCGGGCACTTCTCACGCACCTTACAGTCTAGCTGATCCCACAAAATCTCAATGGGGTTTAGGTCCATAACACTCTTACCAATTATCTGTTGTCCAATGACTGTTTCTTTGTCCACTCTAACCTTTTCGTTTTCTTTTTCAAAAGTGCCTTTTTCTATGCAATTCTTCCCATAAGGCCTGCACCCCTGTGTCTTCTCTTTACTGTTGTACATGAAACTGGTGTTGAGCAGGTAGAATTCAATGAAGCTGTCAGCTGAGGACATGTGAGGTGTCTATTTCTCAAACTAGACTCTGATGTATTTATCCTCTTGTTTAGTTGTACATCTGGCCTTCTACATTTCTTTCTGTCCTTGTTAGAGCCAGTTGTCCATTGTCTTGAAGACTGTAGTGTACACCTTTGTATGAAATCTTTTTAAGCATTCTTTAGCCTTTATTCCTCAAAACAATGAATGACTGACGAGTTTCTAGAGAAAGAGGTTTCTTCTTTTATATTTTTTACCTAATATTGACCTGAAGACATGCCAGTCTATTGCATACCGTGGCAACTCAAACACAAACACAAACACAATGTATTTAATTTAACGAACCAAATAGCTTTCAACTGTGTTTGATATAATGGCAAGTGATTTTCTAGAACCAAATTTGCAATTTAGCACGATTACTCAAGGATAAGGTGTTGTAGTGATGGCTGCTGGAAATGGGGCCTGTCTAGATTTAATAAAAAATTTCTTTTTTTAAATATTAATGGTGCTGTTTTTTTACATCATTAATGTCCTGATTATACTTTGTGATCAGTTGAATGCCACTTTGGTGAATTAGTTTGAGAGTGACGGTAGATTGTCTCGATTGCGTTATTCACAGTGCGTCCTTTGCAGAGATATGCTGTGGATTTTCCCCCATCGGGATCATGGATAGTGTTTTAATTCACCAGGAAATCAACTTTTGAACACGATATCAAAAATTTAAGTAGAAATAACCGAGCTCATGTCAGGTCTTTCTTAAAAGATTTATAAGTTACCAATTACCCTACAGACATTTTTTTATGGATTTTTTAATGGACAGAACAAGACTGTTGAACTCAATGTTAATTTTTACACCGTTTTTGTCATAGTATTACTCTATTGATTAAAATGTCCTTTAAAGTAAGCCAATACTTCGTCATGTCTAATTAAAATGGCATATCATTTTAATCATTTAGTTAACAAAAACAACATTTTAGTTGATGAAAATGTGCAAAATGACAAAAACATTTGTTAAACTGTAACAGATCAAACTTTAATCAAGTATTCAAACGTTTAGAAAAATTAACATTATTAATTTAAACGTAACATAATAGATTGTGATTAATGTCATGTATAGGATGCATTTGATGAGGCATTTAACCTATTTGTAAAGAGGTAAATTTCGTAGGTGTTCAGCCTGTTCACACAGCTCAAGCATGTAAATACCTAACATACTGTATTATTGGATTATATGCAGAAATTATTTCTAGATGTTTCTTATTCTGTTTGTACATAGTGTATTATAATAATACTGTAGGATATTAACAATTTCAAATATAGCCAGTTTCATCCCTTTGATAGATCCACATTTAAGGACCACTGAACTCTGATTTAGGCCAAGTCCACACTGATACTTTATCATTTGAAAACACAACGTTTTGGCAAGGGATGTCCTGATACCGATTCTTGTATCGGAATCGGGTGCGATACAATGCTAAAATACAATTGCACTCGTGCTTGTAAAAATGCTCCAATACCAAAAACCGATACCATCTGACATATGAATGTCATTCCATAAACCTTTGGTGCACAAATTAAAATCACTTCATGTCCTAGTGAGATCTAACAGCAAAAGCTGGGATTTAACAAGATAAATATTTAGCTTGCATATGCAGCGCTTTAAATGTAAGTGCTTGTGAATATGCGGAGCCAGTGTTGTGCTAAAATAAACACACAAAGTGCTCATACCTTTTAGAGATCCTTAACTCATACACGGAAAAAACACCATCATGATAAACACATGCACTCTCTGTTTGTAGCAGATGACAACAGACTAATTCACTTTGAAGCGCGAGGCACATACAGACTACATACAGTGGATATAAAAAGTCTACACACCCCTGTTAAAATGCCAGGTTTATGTGATGTAAAATAATGAGACAAAGATAAATCATGTCAGAACTTTTTCCACTTTTAATGTGACCAATAATGTGAACAATTCAATTGAAAAACAAACTGAAATCTTCGTGGGCGAAAAATTAAAATGAAAAACCTTAAAAACCTTACACTTATGCAACCTGGTTGCATAAGTGTGCACACCCTCTTATAACTGGGAATGTGGTTGTGTTCAGAATTAACCAATCACATTCAAACTCATGTTAAATAGAAGTCATTACACACCTGCCATCATTTAAAGTGACTCTGATTAATCACAAATAAAGATCAGCTGTTCTAGTTAGATTTTCCTGACATATTCTTAGTTGTATCTCAGAGCAAAAGCCATAGATATACCATGGAACACAGTCATCATCAAGTGGAGAAAATATGACACAACAGAGACATTACCAAGAACTGGACGTCCCTCCAAAATTGATGAAAAGACGAGAAGAAACTGGTCAGGGAGGCTTCCAAGAGGCCTACAGCAACTTTAAAGGAACTGCAGGAATTTCTGGCAAGTACTAGCTGTGTGCTACATGTGACAACAATCTCCCGAATTCTTCATATGAATGGGCTATGGGGTAGGGTGGCAAGACGGAAGCCTTTTCTTACAAAGAAAAACATCCAAGCCCAGCTGAAGTCTCCCAAAAGCACGTGGGAAAATGTGTTATGGTCTGATGAAACCATAACTTTTTGGCCATAATTCCAAAAGGTATGTTTGGAGCAAAAACAACACTGCACATCACCCAAAGAACACCATACCCACAATGAAGCATGGTGGTGGCAGCATCATGCTTTGGGGCTGGGTTTTTTTTCAGCTGGATCCAGGACCTTAGTCAGGGTGGAGGGAATTATGAACAGTTCCAAATACCAGGCAATTTTGGCACAAAACCTTCAGGCGTCCGTTAGAAAGCTGAAGATGAAGAGGAACTTCACATTTCAGCATGACAACAACCCAAAGCACACATCCAAATCCACAAAAGCATGGCTTCATTAAGATTAACGTTTTGAAATGGCCCAACCAGAGACCAGACCTGAATCCAATTGAACATCTGTGGGGTGATCTGAAGAGGGCTGTGCACAGGAGATGTCCTCGCAATCTGACAGATTTGGAGCACTTTTGCAAAGAAGAGTGGGCAAATATTGCCACGTCAAGATGTACCATGCTAATAGACTCCTACCCAAAAAGACTGAGTGCTGTAATAAAATCAAAAGGTGCTTCAACTACGTATTAGTTTAAGGGTGTGCACACTTATGCAACCAGGTTATTGAGAGTTTTTTTATTTTTCCCCCTCAAAGATTTCAGTTTGTTTTTCAATTGAATTGTTCACGTCATAGGTCATATTAAAGGTGGAAAAGTTCTGACATGATTTATCTTTGTCTCATTCTTTTACATCACAAGAACCTGGCATTTTAACAGGGGTGTGTAGACTTTTTATATACACTGTATTTATTTAATTAAATAGCAGCCTTTTGCGGTTTAATAATCAAATTTAGTCACACACCTTCATAACGTCAGAACTCCTTGGTCACAACAACAAAGGCTTAAAAATAAAAGCTCTGCCAAAATAAAAGCTCAATTTATTTAAGGGAAAAAAGACAAAAATTGATCACTACTGTATAGTTAAGTAATATTCACTGTAATACAACAAATAATAATACTAATTATAAATAAATAGTAATTGTATAATATTTAAGCAATATCTCACATCTGTGATGCTGTTATGCAGCACTTTATTTGACAAATATATATAACTCCAATGCTGTATTTTGGTATTGAAAGGTTCTCTATAACTCGCAAAAACAATGCAATTATCATGTTGAAAATAAATTGTTATACTGTCATTTAATTAAAGTTTAAAAAAATAATTTGAATAAAGTTAAGGAATTCAATGATATCTGGATATTCCTAGTTTTAAGCTTACGTTCATACTGAGACAGCATTTTTGTAAAGCGACAATTGAGCTTTTTGAAAACCCTCCCCAAGTGCACCAAGTTGAAAACGCTGTCTTCGCATTGTAGTGTTGACAGAGATATTCGAAGTCACTTGACGCAGTCATGTGATCCATTCAACCCTAAACAAGATGGTGGCCAATGTTGTAGCAGTGTTGTTGTATCTGTTATCCACTTTGTACAACCTTCACATTGCATTCCTTCAAAACTGCATTTCAGATGTACATGGAATGATGTAGGCCATGCTTCTTCCTTTTTTAAAAAATTAAAAATTTTTTTGTACGTTTCAGTGTGGATTAACTATTAACTGAAAACGTTTAAAAACAGCAGTGCTGACGTAAACGTAAAAGCCATTTTCAAATTATTCAGATGAACGTGGATGTACCCAAAAACCTGTATTTATGAATTCATCATGTGAGGTAAACCCCTTAAATCACAATAGCAATACTTTACATATTGGATTTGATCTCTTAGTAAAGTCGAATATTTATTGGCACAAACTGCTGACAACTCATTCAAAACAAATGACCACAAACTTGATACAAAGTCCTGTGCATCTGGAAACCAACTGCAGATTCAGTATAATGCTGTTACTTTTCATCAGCATTGTGACTTTATCACTGATAAACTAATGTGAGTGAGGTTTACATAGTAAGTCATCCTCACAAAGGTAAGATTATGTATTTAATACATCTAAAGCTGAGGTTAGTAAGCAATTCCATCAAAGTACTAAGGAATATGGACTTGAGCAACCCTAAGAATGATCAATACAAATAGAACGCTTGCCTTGTCAAACACTACTAATTATGCAATGATGGTTTTAATAGATGTAGTACCTATGTTAGGAAATACTGTTGCTATACATGCATGCATCTTAAAATAAATGTCTGTGACACTTTACAGTCGGCAGTTGGTATTTTAGCATTCAGAATAAGATGAATCATATTTTACTGCTATGACAGGATTTTTATTGCTACTTAGTTGGAAATGTTGTAATGACAAAGCATGACCATGAGCCAGAAGTTCAGAGTTTAAAATTCAGAGAATGAAAAAGTGTGTGGGAGAAACCAAGAGCGAGAGAGAGACTCGAGAGAGAAAGGTTATTTTCCAATGGCTCAGCTCTCTTCTCTTCAGACATTTCCTGCTCTGGCCACTGAAAATAACCCACAGGAAAATGGCCCAACCTGGACTCAAAAAGTGGACTGTAACCCTCCCTGATTCAGCACTCACAAATACACACACTAACATTACACACAGACCAAGCTACATTAACATTTCATTTTAAAAATGTGTTTTGCTCAGCAGGTTTTAAACAGTTTGTGTGGATGTTTGATCCCACACAACAGCCAATTTGAGTATTGTCACTTGGTAAAAGTTTTATAACAATGTGGTAGCAAATCAGATCAGCTGATAATGATAAACAGACACAAAACTAGCAGAGCCTCATTTACAAAAATTGCAGAATGCTATATGCAGACAAATCACAATGGATTCGGCAATAGGTGGAATTTTGCTGCTGAAATCAGTTCATTCCGAAATTCTAAATCACTGCCCCAGGCAGCTGAAGCAGGTAGTGTTGTTGAGCATATGTGCACACGTGAGCTTCCACTTCCATGTGAAAAGCCCACAGACAGGCTTCAAAAGCTAGATGTATTTTTAGTTGTATAAGATGCAATACATTTAACAGGAATGCATATTTTATGAACTCTACCTCCATATACGTACATGTATGTATGTGTGTGTATTAGGATTGTCGAGTTAACGCATTACTCCAGTGCGATTAATTGTATTCAAAATAACACATTAAAAAAATGAAAGCATTAAATTGCAATGCCCCCGGACCATAATGAGGAAGATTCCTGAGAAATGCAAGCTTGCAGTACCACTTGTTTACTCCAGAGGGCAGTAAGTGAAACTTCAGCTGTATGGCTACGCGCAGCTTATACAGTGAAGAAAACAACCCTTCAGCAGCAGAACAACACAGACATGCCTTACGTTCTTGCATTGAAAACACTTTGAGTCAATTATGTTCAATAATATGGTAGTCAACAATACATTGTGTGTATATATATATATATATATATATATATATATATATATATATATATATATATATATATATATATATATATATATCACACACACACACACACACACACACCAATCAGCCACAACATTAAAACCACCTGCCTAATATTGTGCAAGACCCCCTTGTGCCACCAAAACAGCACCAACCCTCATCTCAGAATAGCATTCCGAGATGCTATTCTTCTCACCACAATTGTAAAGAGTTACCGTACACTTTGTCAGTTCGAACCAGTCTGGCCATTCTCTGTTTACCTCTCTCATATACAGGGCAATATTTTTTTAGCACCACTCAGAGTAAATTCTAGAGATTGTTGTGTGTGAAAATCCAAGGAGATCAGCAGTTACAGAAATACTCAAACCAACCCATCTGGCACAAACAATCATCCATGTGATTATCTAATCAACCAATCATGTGGCAGCAGTGCATAAAATCATGCAGATATGGGTCAGAAGCTTCGAATAATGTTCACATCAACCATCAGAATGGGTAAAAAATGTGATCTCATTGATTTGGACCGTGGCATGACAGTCGGTGCCAGATGGGCTGGTTTAAGTATTTCTGTATCTGCTGATCTCCTGGGATTTTCCCACACAATAGTCTTTAAAATTTACTCAGAATGTTGCCAAAAATCTAAAAAACATCCAGTAAGTGGGAATTCTGTCAATGGAAATGCCTTGTTGATGAGAGAGGGCAACTGGTTTGAACTGACAAAGTCCATTGTAACTCAGATAACCACTCTGTACAATTGTGGTGAGAAGAATAGTATCTCAGAAGATATGCAGGTTGATGTTGTTTTGGTGGCACGAGGGGGACCTACAAAATATTAGGCAGGTGGTTTTAATGTTGTGGCTGATCAGTGTATACATATATATATATATATATATATATATAGGAAAATGAGTAAAGCATTGATTAGATAATACAATACATGGTTTTACACTCACCTAAAGGATTATTAGGAACACCATACTAATACTGTGTTTGACCCCCTTTCGCCTTCAGAACTGCCTTAATTCCGTGGCATTGATTCAACAAGGTGCTGAAAGCATTCTTTAGAAATGTTGGCCCATATTGATAGGATAGCATCTTGCAGTTGATGGAGAATTGTGGGATGCACATCCAGGGCACGAAGCTCCCGTTCCACCACATCCCAAAGATGCTCTATTGGGTTGAGATCTGGTGACTGTGGGGGCCATTTTAGTACAGTGAACTCATTGTCATGTTCAAGAAACCAATTTGAAATAATTCGAGCTTTGTGACATGGTGCATTATCCTGCTGGAAGTAGCCATCAGAGGATGGGTACATGGTGGCCATAAAGGGATGGACATGGTCAGAAACAATGCTCAGGTAGGCCGTGGCATTTAAACGATGCCCAATTGGCACTAAGGGGCCTAAAATGTGCCAAGAAAACATCCCCCACACCATTACACCACCATCACCAGCCTGCACAGTGGTAACAAGGCATGATGGATCCATGTTCTCATTCTGTTTACGCCAAATTCTGACTCTACCATCTGAATGTCTCAACAGAAATCGAGACTCATCAGACCAGGCAACATTTTTCCAGTCTTCAACTGTCCAATTTTGGTGAGCTCTTGCAAATTGTAGCCTCTTTTTCCTATTTGTAGTGGAGATGAGTGGTACCCGGTGGGGTCTTCTGCTGTTGTAGCCCATCCGCCTCAAGGTTGTGCGTGTTGTGGCTTCACAAATGCTTTGCTGCATACCTCGGTTGTAATGAGTGGTTATTTCAGGCAAAGTTGCTCTTCTATCAGCTTGAATCAGTCGGCCCATTCTCCTCTGACCTCTAGCATCAACAAGGCATTTTCACCCACAGGACTGCCGCATACTGGATGTTTTTCCCTTTTCACACCATTCTTTGTAAACCCTAGAAATGGTTGTGTGTGAAAATCCCAGTAACTGAGCAGATTAAGAAATACTCAGACAAGCCCGTCTGGCACCAACAACCATGCCACGCTCTAAATTGCTTAAATCACCTTTCTTTCCCATTCTGACATTCAGTTTGGAGTTCAGGAGATTGTCTTGACCAGGACCACACCCCTAAGTGCATTGAAGCAACTGCCATGTGATTGGTTGATTAGATAATTGCATTAATGAGAAATTGAACAGGTGTTCCTAATAATCCTTTAGGTGAGTGTATATGTCAACTTATTGTTTGTTTTATTACCATATAATTTAATAAAAGCATAAAGTCAACAGCAGTTTGCTGCGGAGTTCATCAATTTGTCCCTGTCTTACAGAATGTGTTTATAAACAGCACATTCTTATGACGAGGTGTCAAGTTAAAGTAGTTGAGAAAATGAAATTGCATCTCTATATCCCTGTATTCTGTTGTGCTTCATCCAGTTGACTACAATGCATTCTGTGTAAGTGGCTCTCATTTCATGGCTGCACTGCTTGTTAGGTTTGTTGAAGTGCACTGACTGCCCACCTGCTGATATGGCTCCTAAAAACACAAAGTTACATGTACTTCAAGCTTGGATTGCTCTGGCGGTAGGAAAATACATACTTTTATTTCGTAATTTTTGTAAGGGCCAGCAGGCATGATTATTTGCATTTTAATTTTATATAATTAATTGCACTTAATTAACGCACCCTAGTTTTAAATGATATATCACAAGACAGCGGCGTGTAACTCTGTCGCTCTTAAGGCTACATTGGTTTTCTATGTCTCATGCTCAGAGCATGTGACAACAATTTTGTCATCAGCACAGTACGCTTGGTCTGTCCATGTGAAGCCCAGTTTTTCTAGACACATGGACAGTACGTGTCTGTGCATGTCATCTGCGCATACACCTGTCATTGATTGTAGACTAAAGAGTGTCACAAAGCTGTTGTAGTGCGCAATGTCAAATGCATCTGTATGGGCACGAGGTCAAAAGAATATACTTTAAAAGGCTAGAGTACAAGCTAGATTTGTAATCAAATCAAGTCAATATGATACCACACAATATCATCCAGACGAAAAACTATGTATTGTAATGATTGTCAGACTTACGGCACCATACTTCAGTTTGCCTGCTAAGTTGCCATAACCTCATTATAATGTAAACTAAGCCTGTTTTTAACAGGACAGCTCTGGTGCAAGATGATGATTAACTATGAACGATTATGCTCATGTATACACATGCATGCACAAACTCACCTGTTCACCTCCCATGGTTCCTGCTCCTCATACACTCCTGTATCGGAGTCCTGGTTGGAGTAAACCCATGGCAAGTTCATGTATTCTGGGATCTTCTCATATACGTTCTCGTATTCCACCCCACAGTCTGCCTCTCTATCACCCTGAGCTACATCCTCATCACCGGGGGTGACCTGGTTAATGAGCGTGTTTTTATGGTCCTCATACTCTGCATCAGACCGAGTGCAATCCAGGGACTGTCCACTGCGAAGAAACTTCGGAAGCAAGCGCACACACACACGCAATTCTAAAAGTTTTCGCAAACTACGACGTCCTTGATCGGATCGTACCAACGGCTCGGTAGTTCCGGATCCATTGTCAACCCGATGAAGATCTGCAGAGGAAAACGACTTTGCCCTCTGTTTGACGAATGCAGGTCCCACGCCTCCAGCTTGTGGTTGGCTGTTACTGCGAGTCGGTTGGTTCCTGCTAAAGATAGGAATGTTAGGCAGGGCAACTCGCCACGATGGCTTCTCCTGAGGTGGTGCGGGGAGTTCTCCAAATATGGGAGGGCTGGATATGGGGAGCAAAGGAGGCATCTGCATTTGCGGAGGCGTGTTTTGCTTCCGCAACACAGCAGATGCGGGAAGGCTATTCCGTTGTGGCTTCTTTGGCATGACCTTCGGAGACCTCTCCTCCCCGTCAGAAGATGTCTTACATATTGCAACGACTTGTGTTTCACAGCTGAGCTTAATCTGTTTCAGAACGCTCCGGGTAATTGGGTATCGAGCAAAATCTCCATATGCTCCATCATCGTCATCCTCACAAGTCTTAATCTCAGAACTGTGAGGGTCCAAGTGACAATGCAAAGGTAGATTATCTACAGAAGATGAGGCCATTTGTGGAAGTGACATGTGTCGTGGAGGCGGAGCTGGAGGTTGTGACTCCTCAGCTGTGTCCATGTAAGCTAGAGTTGCACCATTTGTCGGAGTGGAATAATGGTTGGAGTCTTGGTGAGAATCCGTGTTTTCAGTACGTGCACTGAGAGAAGAGTCTATTGTGTCCAAAGGATCTGTGTTGCGTGAGGAGTCAGTGTCCGTGTTTTTCGTGTCCTCTATAGGGAAACATGTATTTAGGGGTGTGTTTGTGTGGCCATAACATGTTGTTGAAATGTTTGCAGAATTTTCCAGTGACATGTCTGTTTGAAGTCGTTTAGAAGTTTCTGCAGGTATATCTGCTTGAGTAACCTCAGAGGGTGCTTTATCCACATTGTTCTGCCTAAGAAGTGCCCTCCATGGGCGTCGCGGATGGGGTATGGGGAGTGGCTTGCTGGGTGGTGCAGGGACACAATTGCCAACATTATCACTGAAGCAAGAGCTAGCAATGGAATTCACTGCTCTCTTCTGCTCTGCCAACTGGTCTTGTTTGTGTACAGGTTCAACAAGGCTGTGTCTTAGGCCTTCAAAAGTTTGTATTTGTATACCTGCTTGGTCCTTCTCTGGTGCCTCTGTGGCAGTGTAAAACGAGCCTGTGGGAGCATGCATTTGTTCCCATCTGGGTAAGGCAGCCTGTTCTTGTGTGTCATTGTAACATAGATGTTCTTTAGGGCTGTCACCTTCTTTGAAAACACCTACCTCTGCTGTTTCACTTATATCCTCAGAACCCTCTGATTTGCTGTTGCCAAGGTGACGACCTTGAGGGCAAGGAGGTATAATGTAATTTGATAGGGGTAAGGGGAGTAAAATGGGACACCCATTTCTGGAGACAGGGGGATGCTGGTTCTTGCAGGGATCTTGCCTCATCTGGAGAGGCTTCTGAGAAACCAGAGGGTTTACTTTGGGGAGGCATGGCTTTGGGGCAACAGCAGGTTTTCCTCTCTTGATTGCAGAAGGTGAGGGTGAAGGCAGCAAAATCTCTGGTTTTGGGGCAATAGGGGGAGGGGATGGTTTCTGCTGATGAACCAGCTTGGGTTTGGGAGCCACCGGCGGTTTCTTCATTCCTACATAAACTCACACAAAGAAAGAGCGAAATGAATTCCATGAATAGACAAAAATACCAAACGTTAACTGCTGAACACGCCACGATTATGGGTCACCCCTGAGGTTAAGACTGAAATGTAGCACATAAACCATACTAAGGATTCTGTCTGAACCCAGAATCAAAACTATTGATTTATGGGATTCTTTGACATCCTGTAAATTAGTCTTTGTGATATCAAGATTTTGTAATCTATCACAAAAATGCAGAATAAAATAAAGTACAACTTTTGGTGCAGCCAGTGGCTTCAAAATACTTAATAAAAATCTAAATTTCATAGGCATTTTAATGTTTCTGCAATTATTTCAATTTCAGTTCTCTCATTTTATCCTTTCCAAAAGCAAGGTAACCATAGCTTCAACCACAATACCAAAAAAAGCTACAGTTATTCTTACAATAATACAGTGGTAACTTGAAAAATTACCCAATGTAACCATAGCATCCACCAAAACACCACAATTAGTGTTACTACAGTAAATTGTGGTAACTTATTGTGAAATTAGCCACCACTGCAAACCAAAAAAAAAAAGACAACCCTCATGTTGTTTGACATCTGATGACCAGATCCTTTAATATCTCCAAAAATATATGTAACAGTTAAATCTGAGGATGATACTTCAATATGTTCCACATGTTTTCAAATAGCTGTGGAGCATTTGGCTTTTTTCAGAATAAAGGAATGGATTTTAATCTGAAAATGATTTGCATGTAAACATAGTCACTGCTAGACAACATGATAGAATGATTGTCACATATATCCATACAAACTGTACATGATAATATATGTTTCATATGTGTGTGCCATTTCTTATATCTGTGAAAACCATAAATTAACATTTACCAATATGTTTTAAATGCAATTCCACATTTTCGTGGGGAAATATTACTGTTACAATAGG
Organism: Xyrauchen texanus; assembly: GCF_025860055.1. Lineage (NCBI taxonomy): Eukaryota > Metazoa > Chordata > Actinopteri > Cypriniformes > Catostomidae > Xyrauchen > Xyrauchen texanus. The sequence continues at coordinate 5,073,620 of NC_068320.1, read as the reverse complement.
ATATAGATTTTATCAAAGTGGAAAGATAAATATGTAATGAAATAAACCGAGACGCCACGATTTCGGGTAAAGAAAAACGTAATTTTTTTCGAAGGACTCTTGAGGAAATGCGATCTTCCTACTCTGATTGAAGCAATCCAACACTAATCTTGGAGGCGCCCTCCTCTCCTCCTCAGCCGGACCGAACGGTTACTCTTGCGCGAGAAGGTTCGCGAGGTCTTTCTTCTGATCCGGAGCTCGTGCATCGGTTCGGAGCGTCTCGCGGGTTCGTGCACGAGCTCTGGATCAGACAAAAGAGCTCGCGAACTCTTGTGGTCCATATAAAAGTCCTCCTTGTAGTTGAGCGGCAAGCGAGACGGAGTCATCAGGCGGATGTACATTAAAACGGTTCCTTACAGCCGTCTAAAGAAAATCACGGGACCTTTCCTTTATTCCCTCATCAGCCTTCCTAAACAATGTCCATATTGACCATTAAGTACAAAGGGAAAAGTATACTCGTCCTAAAATGGTTATTTGCGCGTGAGAAGTGAGGCAACATGGAAAGTAAATCAAGAAAAGTAGAAACAAAAGGCTGAAATCAAACCGGAGTAGCAAATCCTTTGAGGACTCCAATCGTTAGGGGGAACCTAGATGAGGCTGAAAACAGAATATCCCCCCAGATCTGAGTTTATGTATTATTTAGTTTTAAAAACTACTACGAAAAACACGTGCACATATATAATCTCATTACCTGCTTCATCCAGGAATTACTTGTTTTGGGGGAATTCGTCCCGTTGGCACAAGATTCGCCTCAAACAGAGAATACAAACATTGAGCTACTACAAAAGTTTCAGTGGTTGCAACACTAGTAAAAACTCTAATGAAACAGCTTGATATTGCAACATTTGACCATAAATGCACAAAATATCCGACGCCCTTGCCTGGGACTGCCTGGTCAACAGAAGTGGGTGATGTTTATTCATCCAGGAAACTAACCTGCACTCATGATCACCAAACGACTCCCTTTACTCCATAAATGAGCACAGTTTCTTTACATTCGGGTCTTCTCTTTTTGCTGGAGCCATATCAAATCCCCAAAGAGAAAGACAACTCGCTATCTTGAAAAGATAACCCAAAGTCTTTGTATTCCTAATGAGACTGAATGAGATCCATGCTTTCCATAGTTTTGCCACCGCTTTTGTAAAGCTGGAACGGCGAAGTCCAATGTGCTGTAGTTCAATAAAAACATCCCTGATCCGCCGCTAGAGGGCTGTCACGCTAGCGACGGGGAATCAGATTCATTTTAGAGAGTCGGTTTGCTCGAACTGTTCATTTCAACGAATCAGCGATTCGCTGCACCCGTTACTGAAGCGTTTGTGTCACTCACGTAAAGCATTGTTTCTGATTTGTGGTTGATAAATGTACACAGTCGATCTTAGTAACAGCAGCGCCATCTTAGATTTTTGACGGGAATGACAACGAGGCTGCGAGGGATAGAGGCACAGTCTCTTTGATGGTTTGTAAAGTTGTTTAAAGTGTCTTTGGGTCGTTCCGCTGATGAAACATTGAACAATATAAAGAAATTTCAGTTGACAAAAAAAAAAAACTACGCCTTCCGGAAACACAACAAATATTAATATGATTTTTGTGATTTTAGCCGCTTAGCCCATTTTTTATTTGAGTAAAACGCACATTGAAAACGGACAGTTCGGTTCAGCCAGATTCAGAAAAGAAATTCACTTCGACCAATGTGTTCAATGAACCGATTCTAACGAACGAGTCTCATGCGAATTTGCATCGTCCTTTTGTGAGCAATGTATACACATTTGTAGATGTTAATTATTGTGTCTGTGGTAGTAATATGGAGTAAGATATTTTGATAACCATGTTAAGAACATACTGGGTGGAATCACTATTCCTAACTGGGGCAGACGAAGAGGTTTATATGATTATGATATGTGCTGCAGTGAGGGAAGAAGTAATAACTCATTATACAAACAAAGTAGAATGCATAGGGATTTTTGGTATGAATTGGCTTCTATATGATAATAGAAGAAGAATATAGGCTACGCCTTGTATATTGAGCTTAGGATGTTTTTATTAGTAAGTTATAACCCTGGCTGTATGTTAAATATTATCAAGATAGCTCCTGATCACACAATTACATCCTGGTTTAAAAAACGTTTTTATTTAAAATTCATAACAATACAAACAATAAATATTTTAAATAAAAACAAACATTTATATTTTAGTAACAGCATATAAATATTATAAGCAAAACATAAATGTGCATCAGATCAAATTAATTAAAGGCAGTATTATTGTATTTTTTGTATTTAGAACATTTTATAGACTCAATCATGTTTTTAAATTGGGTTTAAACCACTCCATTTTGTCTAACAAAACGTATATTTCCCTGGTGATAAAAGCAAATCAATAAACCATCATGTTCATTTTTATAAAGCCCATGGTTGGCGACATACACGAAGTTTGCGACCCACATTAAAGTAAAAGAAGAAGAATGCTCATGAGTCATGGGATTTGTAGTTCAAGACATGGTGCGTTTCTGCGCATTCAGCTTGAGCAGTAGAGATTCCTTCCTTTCATTATTATTGACTACAATTACAGCATGCGCAACTATTGGAAACATATGGCGGAGAGCTATGACTGAGGATTTTGATGAAGAAGTTGTGTTCGAGGTGAGTTTATTTCCATGCACATGCATGCAAACAGACAGCAACTGCTCTTATGTTTCATAGAAGATGTGTTGCTAGCTGCCTGCGCTTAGCCACTCATAACGCCACACGCCTCCCGGTGTATCATTTGTACATGGCTTTTGGGCTGCTTACAAATCACTCTGGGTTCAAAAAAATGTAGACATGATTATTTATATGAGTTTGCATTAATTTGCATGTGTTTTCTAATACACATATCAGCCACAATATTAAAACCACCTGCCTAATATTGTGCAGGTCCCCCTCGTGCTGCCAAAACAGCGCCAACCCGCATCTCAGAATAGCATTCTGAGATGCTATTCTTCTCACCACAATTGTACAGAGTGGTTATCTGAGTTACCTTAGACTGTCAGTTCGAACCAGTCTGGCCATTCTCTGTTGACATCTCTCATCAACAAGGCGTTTCCATCCGCAGAACTGCTGCTCACTAGATGTTTTTTTGTTGTTGTTGTTGTTGTTGCTTTGGACACCATTTGGAGTAAATTCTAGAGAATGTAGTGTGGAAATCCCAGGAGACCAGCAGTTACAGAAATACTCAAACCAGCCCATCTGGCACCAACAATCATCCATGCGATTATCTAATCAGCCAATTGTAAAATTCATTCGGGTCAGGTGCTTCAGTCAACCATCAGAATGGGAAAAAAATGAGATCTCAATTATTTGCACCGTGGCATGATTTTTGTTGCCAGACAGGCTGGTATGAGTATTTCTGTAACTGTTGATCTCCTGGGATTTTCATGCACAACAATCTCTAGAATTTACTCAGAATGGTTCCAAAAACAAAAAACATTCGGTTAGTGGCAGTTCTATGGTCACAAATGTCTTGTTGATGAGAACGGTCAGACTGGTTCAAACTGACAAAGTCTACGGTAACTCCAATAACCACTCTGTGCAATTATGTTGAGAAGAATAACATCTCAAAATGCTATTTAGAGATGCGTGTTGGCGCTGTTTTGGTGGCACAAGGGGCACCTGCACTATATCATGCAGGTGGTTTTAACGTTGTGGCTGATCGGTGTGCAAGAGCTCATTGTACTATAAAAACATACTGTAAGTTTCAGAACTCAAAACTTCCTCTTCAGTCCAAAATGAGCATTTATTGTTTCTACTATGCTAAAATGACTCGTTTTAAAATTGGCTACTGTGACATCACAGTGCAGTGTCATTTAAATAGCCCCGCCACCACAACATACCCATTTATCGTGGTGAAATTATAGAGTGAATGAATGAATTAACGTTACATTTATATAGCTCTTTTCTGACACTACACTCAAAGTGCTTTATACAGTGAACTGGGGACTCTCCTCAACCACCACCAGTGTGCAGCATCCACCTGGATGATTCGACTGCATCCATAGTGCGCTAGTATGCTCACCACAAACCAGCTATTGGTAGAGAGTGGAGTGATAGAGCCAATTAATGGATGGGTATTATTAGGAAGCTATGATTGATAAGAGTAAATGGGGGGAATTTGGCCAGGACATCAGGGTTACACACATGATCTTTTCGAGAAGTGTCCCGGGGTTTTTAATGACCACAGAGAGTCGTGAGTTTGATTTAACGTCTCATCCAAAGGACGGTGCCATTTTACAGTATAGTGTTCCCATCACTATTATGGGGCATTAGGACCTACACAGTCTGCAGTGTGCGCACCCCCTGCTGGCAGCCTTCTGAAGTATCCCAATTAGGGTTGCAACGGTATGAGAATTTCACAGTATGATAACCGTCTCAGAAACTATCACGGTTTAACGGTATACGGTATTACACAATTACTATTATCAGTGAAAACAGAAGGGTTATTTTATTTATTTTTGAGGAAACACTTTATTATAATTGAAACTTGAAACCATTTATTTTATTGAAGTGTAAAAAAAGTCTCCCTTTTGAAAATAAATAAATAGAAAAAATAAGAAAGCTAACAGAATTATAATAAACAGAATTATAAACATGATAAAAAAAATTGCATGAAACTATAACATGTTATACAACTAAAGCATGTTAGTTTATATGTTAAATTAACTACTAAATGAAAAATAACATCAGCTGTGTGAGCTTTCAAAGTAATGTCCTGTGATTATTAACAGTTAATATTTACTTAACTGTAAATATACGACAGCGATGCCAGACTGCTCTTGTCTGTACCTTTAACTCAGTGCTTCTCAACTGGTTTTGCTTCAGGACAGATTTTACATTGGAAATCAAGTGTCGACCTGCCATAGATTAAACATTACTTGTATTTAATGTATCCTGGGTTGCATTTCCTTTTATGTTGTATAAGTGACATTATTTTAGTTGATGATGTCAACAACAAAATCTACAGGAAGTTTCTCTCCCTCTTTTAAAAATTTAAGAACATATTTACATATCTGAGCCCATTATTATCCCGTTTGTTATCTAATATTACATATTTATACACATATTACACCGAAGGAAAGGCTCCTCATTACCATGGTTAGGTCAGTGTGCTAGTCTTAAATAATAGTAATAATAATAATAAATTAATATATTTATGAAAAATAAATACTAGCTGAAACACATCTTGAAACTTTAACTACAACTGCCACTGTTGATATAAAATGAGGTCCAATAGATTCTACCTTTAGATTACTTAATATGAAACTATAACATTTTGTAAAAATATAACAGTTACTTTTACTCATGTAAAATCCTGAAATAAATTTGTAAAGGTGATGGTGTGTTATGTTTTATTTATGTATTTTTTTGGCGCATAGCAGTATTGCTCTTTTCCTCCTCAGTGCTGTTTGGCATGTCAGGGCTGCTACTGTTGAGAGGTTCGAATTGACAATCTCCGTAATACTTTAAACTAGAAAAGTCTCGCTAGAATTGAAATTGGTCACAGTTTTGATGTCTGCGCTCCGCAATATCGAGAGAAGCCCAGTTGTTGCATGCGTGCGCCAGAGATCAGAGCAGATCATGATCGCGAGCTTGTTACACTTGCGAAAGTGCAGATGAGAAGTCTTTAGCTGTTTGCAAGATTATCATTAAATCTGCCTCGGCAGTCCTAAATAGTCGATCACTAGGGCGGCCGCCGAAATATCTTCAATGGGAGAACCATGGCATTTTTATTTCCCTGCGGTCCGCGACCCAGTCCGAATAGACCAGTTGAGAAACACTGCTTTAACTCACACACACACTCATGTCAGACCCCCTCCCCTCGCTGCTCTCTGACATCTGCTGCATGTGTGTGTGTGTGGCGCGCAAGTTGACCCGTCTGACAGACAGTCGAGAAGGAAAGGAGATGCGCGTATGTGAGAATCTCCGTCCGGTACATGTATGATAACTGTCAATTTTCAAACCGTGGTATACCTTGAAACTGGTATACCGCTGCAACCCTAATCCCAATTTTAAGAATGCATGTCTTAAGGCTGGGGTGTACTTTTTTTTTGCGACCTGTATCAGATTGTGCCCGATCGTCCGAGTTGCCTTTCAAAGCATACTTTTTTGACTGTGAGCAAATAGGATTGCGTTTGACGCATACGCACTATGACGCACTATGCATGTAATAAAATAGAGATATTTTGATTTGATTGGCACTTTATTTTATCAATATGTATTTTAGGCTCGGTATTTAACATTAGCTGACTTTTAAATTAGCATAATTAAGCCTAATTTGCATGCTTTCCAATTCACTCAGTAGGGCTTCTGTTTAACAGTCTAGCATGACTGCTTTGGGAGTCCACAAGGGGGTAATATAACATTTACTGAAGCAGCTCAACCGGTATTTTAGAGCTCCTTACACTGGACACAAACACACAAGTTACAAAGGTTTTTGTACTTCAAGAGTTTACAGTTTACAAGTGATACTGTTGAGTTTGCAGGTTAGTGTATAAAACTGGTTTAACTGCGCAAACTGAACGATTACACATGTTTTTGCAATTTCTCTGTATGTAGCTTTGAAGAAGTTTCATTCAAGCTGTTAAACCACAAAATACCTACTTATAACTGCAAATACATTGTGTAGGCTACATTAAATACACAATATCATCCAGTGATGTCTAGAGTAAATAATCTTTAATAATCCTTTAATAATGATTTGAGTTGAATTTAATGGAAAACTATGTGAGTTACACTCCGTAGTGCTGCAGATTTTGAGCAGCCTCCAGAGACAGCGAGCCCGTGCTGTGTATGTAGCTTCATTGTAAATGATTGTTCGGATTATCATCTGAAAAAAAGCATTGATCCCAAGTCAACGAAATTTGCGTCACCCATACTGAGAGTGGAGTGAGTATACTTTGAACTTTATTTAAAATTATGTTACTCTTTGTGAACGCAATCTCTATAAAATCTTTTTTTTTTTTATCCTTGTTGAGTAATCGTTAGCCTAATGACTGGAGATGTCATGGAATCTTATTGGTGATGAAAACTTTTGGGAAATCTTTAAGCCTATGTTCATTTAGGCAGTTGATGTTCAATGAAACCCAGGTGTCCGTGTACTGGACGCGAGGACTACTGTATGTATTTTCTTTCATCTGTGCCATAAGTTTTGTGGCTCAGATATTTGGCATGGTCGTCTATATCTGTTGGATATTGTAGGGAATTCAGACTTCAAAATAAGTATGCTCCCATTTGGACTTGCATGTCCTAAAATGAGGTGTTTCGCCTCAGGCCGGTTTATCTTTGCTTTCACATCAATACACTCACACCGAACAATTTCCTCCCCCTGCAAATGAGCTTTACTGCACAAGATCCAAAGTACATGACGAGAGGCAGGTTCACTCTGCTCAGGATTTAGCTGAAATAAGAATACAAGAGTTATAAACCTCTTTAGTAACTAAAATCCTATGGAAATGGTAATCTGGGCCTCTGACCGGTGGGAATGAGCCTGTGATTCTGGATCTCTGTTTGGGAATTGGGACTTGTGAGCGCCTCGGTTCTACATCCTCCATTGAGTGATGAAGCGTTTGAGAAGATATGAGATTAGAGAGGTAAGGGAGGATGCAGATGACAGGAAATTATAAGAGAGCACAGTCTTTAACTTCCTGTGAGGAATATCTGAATCATGACCTCTGTCTTTCTCTCTCCTCCCTTCCTCTGTTACATTCTTTTATTCATCACGTGATGTTTATTCCATTGATTTTCTTTTTTATATATATATAGATATAAAATATGAAAGAATGCTTGTGGGCAATTATGTGGTGTTTTTTCTTTTTTTTTTTTTTTGCAGTTATTTGTTTTTGATTTTGATTTTTTTCAAAAATATTAATGCATTTTATTTAGAAGAAAATCAAATGTGACGTTTCTGAAGCTAAATAATTTTTGTATTTTATGTGTTCAAAATATTAAATGTTAACTTGGCTCATGATTAAGAAAACTATCATTTAAAGGATAAAATTATAATATATATTTATATATGTTATATAAACTGATAACACTTTACAGTAAGTTTCTATTTGTTAACATTAGTAAATGCATTAGGAATCACAAACTATCAATGAACAATGTATTTTTACAGCATTTATTACTCTTTGTTAAAGTGTAAATTAGTAAACTTAACATGGCTCATGATTAAGAAAACTATCATTTAAAGGATAAAATTATAATATATATTTATATATGTTATATAAACTGATAACACTTTACAGTAAGTTTCTATTTGTTAACATTAGTAAATGCATTAGGAATCACAAACTATCAATGAACAATGTATTTTTACAGCATTTATTACTATTTGTTAAAGTGTAAATTAGTAAATGCATTAGGTATCATGAACTAACAATGAACAAGATATTTTTACAGCATTTAACTATTAATCTTAATGTTAATGGTAATTTATATAAATACAATTTTATTTTTTTGTTAATTTTAGTTAACATTATCTTTTAATTTTCAAAAAATTACTAGTATTTGTTGAAATTAATATTAACTAAGATTATTATGTGCTAAAAAAGCGTTCATTTAATTAATTCATTGTAATGTGTTAACTAATGTAATTAACAAATACAACCTAAAGTGTAAAGTGGTTACGGTAAAGTGTTTTCCACCAAATTAAATGTCAGAGTGGTGTGACCAACGTGGCAACCAACAAGTAGAAAGTCATGGTAAAGTTTTACAATTAGATTGTATTTGTTAACATTAGTTAACTACATTAGTTAAAATAACAATGAACAGTTCTTATACAGCATTTATTAATATTTAGTTATAGATGGATATATCGGCCAGACCAATTAATCTGACGATATTTGGCCATTTTGCTTTTCTCAGCATCGGCCTATAACAGTGTTCGCATGGCCAATTAACAAAAGTGTTAACTTTCCCTTGTGTCAGTTCCAAAATCTACCAATAGCTTTGTCAATGAATAGTCAAAACATTGTTTCACGTTTATGCACATTTGAGTAAATTAGTGTTTGTTTCACTTTAGAAATTTTGTTTACATCTTGATTTGCTGTTTTTAAATTGTATTGTTTATCTGCCTTTTATATTGGCTATCGATGTTCTGCTCTCTAGATATCGGTATCAGCATCGGCCATTGAAAAACCTGTATCGGTTGACCTCTGTTAATATTGGTTAATGATCATTTCTACATATACTAATAATAAAAAAGTAACAATACGTGTTTTTGTTTTTTATAACATTAAAAGTTGTTTATGTTATCATTAGTTAATAAAATATAGACTAACATGATCAAACAATGAATTATAGTATTTTGATTAGAGGTAGACCGATATATCGGTTTTACTGATTGATCGGTGCCGAAAGTTGATTTTTGACATTTTCGGTTATCGCCAAAATCTATACCGATAGTAGTTTTTATTATTTTTATTATACCTCAGTGTTCCTTCATCTGTCATCATTTGAAAATATACATCCATATTTTTATCCTCACTTCAATGCATATTTAGTTATTTTAATTAGAAATTCAAGTAGAAACTAAATTGAAGCGAGGGCATACAACGAAAAATTTGAATATATGGAAATGTGCCCATCAGCACATATATTCCAACTTTATATCTTGTGAATAATAATAATAAACCTTAATCCTCATTAAACCTCATTTGGTTAAATATATATAAACTAAACCCATCCTCTGGTGAATGTAAGCTTAATTTGGTGAATTATTAAATAAAGAGCATTGTAACGGAGCCAAGTCTCTTGTGTGTTTAGGGCTTTTTTATAGTTAAAAGTCCCACAATATGCACCAAATCCAAATTTTTAACTAGCACACATGAAATAATTAAATAAAAAATACAAATGTATTAACTTTTCTTGCTTAAATCAGACCTATTTACTGAAGAAAAAAAATGGAAAAATAAAATGTAGTATAATAATTTTAGGTGTTTTGCTTGAAGGCTACATTGTGCTACAATGGAAAGAAATGAATCAAAGAAAGTTTTTAGTGACTTAAATATTTGAAGTGAAAATGAGCGGCTGTACATTTTTGTGGATGTGAGAATGTACCCAAAAAAATCGGCAATGAATAGTGCTGTTCAAAAAATCTATGACAAATGTTTAATTAGAGTTGTGTCTCTTTTGCCCCTCCAGAACTCTCCGTTGTTCCAGTATTTACAGGATCTAGGACACACAGATTTTGAGGCATGTTCTCCCGTTTCTCAGGAGGAGTTGAATGCAGGAGGCGAGGAGAGGCCTTTTCCACAGGATATCCTCCCTCCGGCCAGAGTAAGTGTCAGCTTTTAGCTTTCTAGTACTCTAATCGTACAACAATGATTTTCCAACTACAGTACAATCTCTCAGGCCCCTCAGTGTAAAATGAAAGAACTGGTGACCATAAAGCTAAAACGTGTTGCTCAAAACAAAACAGAGAGGATTAGACGCTAGTCTGAATACTGTTTTGTAACGAACACAGGTTTTGAAACACAAATTGAAAAATCAGATTAGAATCAGACTGATCTTAAAGCAATAGTTCACCCAAGAATGAAAATTGTAATTTACTCACCAATGTTGTCCCAAACATGTTTGACCACCTTTCTAGTGTGGAACAAAAAAGGATACGTTTTGAAGGACAACATACAATGAAAGTGTCTGTACTTTTATGCTGCTTTTATGTTTTGTTTTGTTTTTTTACATTTTTGCTGCTTAACAGTCCTTGTTAAGGGTGGGATAATTTTTCATCACCAGGTACAGTTTTCCGAACAAGAACAGTGTGGCTAGCTACAGTCTGCAGCAAGGAGTACTACTTCACTTTATAACAACAATAAAAAAAAAACATCAAAATGTTGAGCAAATGAGCATTGTACTTCAGATATGGTCTTCTACGGAGATTCAAGATAAACTAAAGAGTTCACAAAGGGAAAAAAGGGACTACGAGAATATATGGCAAGAAATGATGCACACTGACTTCAATCGGACAATTGACTGAATCATAAGCAAATTGAAGAAAAACGTACACAAGGACCAAAAGAAGGGCCTAAACAAAAGCGACACTGGAGGGAGCAATGATGTCTTGGATACAGACCATTCAGCTAATTAACCTGGGGAATGAAGTCCGTTAATCAGGCTCAAGATTAACACAGAATCGCCAGTGTTTTCTGTTGCTGATCTCGGAAAGTTATCACATTTGCCAACTTTGTTAGCTTTCCTAACGTTTTTTATCTTATTTTGTGCATTGTTTTGTTCAGTAAGTGGACCTTATCACTCACTGAGGAAGATCACTGTTATCTGCTGAAATTCTCAATCAAGATGTAAATGTAATATTATATGCTATGGCAAAAATCCAAATATAACCATCTACTACACCAATGTATATAACAATTCCACTGTTACAGTTTATAGCCAGATAAGTCACATTAATTAGTTCACTCAAAATAATGTAATTACATTACCTGTCATTCTGAGCGTAGATGTCATCTCTGGCTATGTAATTACATTGGATTGCATTTCTCTGTTTAAATATGTCCTGTGTCATGCCATTTTTATTAATGGGCAGGTGAGGTAGTCATGGAAAGCTACCACGTTGACACACAAACCATTACGTCACCGTTCAGATCTCATGTTGTAGAAAATTGCGGCCGGTTTTCGATAGGCTCCAGAATGCCCCAGTCATGAACCAGACGAATACAGGCTCAGCACGAGAACCATCAATTTTTCAGTGGAAAAGTTAGAGGCCCCATTATGACATCATAGAGGCACCAATCTGGCATCATAAATACCACATTGATAGCTTAGAGGCTTCATTATTACATCATAGATCCACCATTATGACATAAAAAAGAACCCCGTTATGACATCATAAAGAACCCTGTTATGGCATCATTAATGACCCATTATGACATCATTGAGGCATTGTAATGACATCAAAGATCCACAATTATGGCATCCCAAAGGCCCTATTTTGACATCATAGAGACCCCATTATGACATCATGGTCCTAGACCTAGAACTGTTCAAACTGCAAGTTATATGTGTCCAGATTTTAATTATTTTATGTTTCAGAAAAAAAATGCTTGTGTCCTCCAACCTATGAGTTACTGCACCTTAGAGCATCTTTTTGGAGTGGGCAAAGTGACTGTCCGTTTTACCGTAAAAGTGGTTTAAACTGCTTTAGCCACCCTTTGACATATTTATGACATGTCTTCTTGTTGCAACCCATCACACAAAAGAACACATAAAATCGAATCCTACCAGTCTATATTTAGTCAACACGCTGTCTACACTGGACGCACCCATAATTCGAAATATAATGTTAATATTGCAAGAACCTCATACGATTAGAAACAAGCATTGATTAAAATGAGTGGATCAGAGACCAGAAACATAAGTTGGCTTTGATGTAATGTTTATTTAAGAAGTTATTACATGGAGTGACGTGATGGACTTATTCCCTGTAGACAGCATTATTGATTCACCAACAATTTGCTCCTGAAGTGACACAAAGCTTGCGTGTAGTGTAGATGCTATAAGATTGTAAATCTTTATTCTGTGCGGTCAGGGGTTTCAGTTTAAAAACTCTTAACAGTGACTGATGCCTGGAACACCAAACGGCATGTCCAGGTGTCACTAGAATGTTAGTGATGTGGAACACATTAACCAAGTCTTTCACTCTAAAATTTAGCTAGTTTCTGCTTTTAATATTTGACGTGACATTATTTTAAGTTTGCGGGCCTCGTGGAGCATGTAAACTGCACATGCTTCTTGACCTCATGGACAAACCACGCCACCCGTAATGACGTCACACACACAACCCCTGGTATTAAGTGAAAGCTGTTTGGGAATGTGCTGAAGTTCATTCCAGAGCATTGAGACTTTACAGAGCTAAATACTTTGTGTTATGAACTTCCCTTTATTTTATGTGTGTACAATATGAAAATGTAATCGGAGTAAAAAACACATAGTATTTTGTTGACACAGTCCATGTTGGCAAGTACACACAACCACACCGAGTGCCTGTTTGTGTTCTTAAGTCTGCTGTGTTTGCGTTTTTTCTCTCTCTCACACACACACACACACAGATTTTAGATGCTTTGTGTGTTTGTCACACAACTGAAGAAGAGAAAGAGGCCGTGTGTGAGTCGTACAGCAGCAGAATACTAAAGACATGCAGAAAGAAAAGAAGACAAAACACTGCGAAACCCCCCTCTGAAACTTTCTCAAATCTACAGACTGTTTCTTTCTGAATAACAACAAAACTTTCTTTAAATGTTCTTTAAAAATGATAAAACTGCATGTCAAATGAATGTAAACCACAGTCTACTCTACAGTGGGTCTGTTGTGGCTGTTGATGTTGTGATCCAGACGCGATCAATAATCAATCGCTGTTGAACATAATGAGTGAACATAATAACAAGAGGCCATACTAAATACAAACTGTATCCACAATACTGCTGCTACTAATCTAGTACTGTTATTGAAGGGGTTATTTCATAGAAAACTGTTTTTTTTATCTTTTGAAATGAGGTTGATGTACTATATAGACATACTGAAACAAATGTAATATACAGTTGCAGTCAAATATCTGTGTGTGTTTGCAGAAGGCTGGTATTTGGAGGTTGGTTGATGCTCTGTACAGCCTGAGTCCACTGCATCGAGACTGCGCCACCCATTTGCAGGAGCAGCAGCTGGTGAGAATAAAACCTTTCTGTTTCATTCTGTTTGTTTTTCCCTTCACAGAGATACAGCCCTAAACACACATCCAATGCCTGTTGTCAAATGTTTTGGCGCATAGTTGTATCATGTATCAGCCATTTTGTGTCTAAGAGGGTTTCCCTTAAGATTCATTGGTTAAATGAATAAGGTAAACTGTCCAGTTACATTTTCTAACTGAATTGGCAAATGGATAAAGAAAATCAATCGGCAGATGTTATTTTAATGCAATTTAAAAATACATATAATTATATTTTTTATATATAAAACAATATTTAATCATTTTTAAATATGTAAACATTTTTGAAAAACAAAATGTCTATTTATTAGTAATTTTGTGATTTGAGTTGGCAAATGAATAAAAAAGAAGAAATTGGCAAATGTTTTATTTATGCAATTTAAAAGTATATAAATGTAAAAAAAAAATGAAATATCAAATTCTGAGTTATATATTACTATATTGTTAAACATTATTTTAAAAACAAAAGCATTTTAAATATGTCTATTGTCGTTTTGTAATTGAATTAGCAAATGGATAAAGAAAAGCAATTGCAAATGTGTTTTAATGCAATTATATATATATATATATATATATATATATATATATATATATATATATATATATATATATATATATATATATAAATTATTATTTTTAATATACAATTTTTAGTTCTATTTAACTACATTGTTAAAGCTGTAAACATTATTTTAAACAAAATAGTTTTAAATATGGCTATTTGTCATTTTGTAACTGAATTGATATTCTTTTTTAAACGCAATTACATTTTCTTTTTTACATATTTAATTGTTATATTTACCTGCATTGATAAACTTATTAACAATTTTATGTATTTTATATATACGTGTATAACATATGTATTTTATATATACTGGATAGTGTTATTTATTTGTATATAAACTAGTTATGTCTAAAGAAAGTAACAAAGATGTCCCAGGTAAATATATTTTAAGATATTTTATTAATGAAATCTGTCAAATCATTAATGTGCTGGTAATGAATGAACAAAAGGTTTAGTAAAAAAATCTACATATTGAGATAAGGGAGATAGAAGAGCATTAGTCTGAGCCACAATTGGACGACCTGGAGGATCAACGAATCTTTTGTGAATCTTTGGTAGAGGATAGAAAACAGCCCTGAGAAGATGCTGGCAATTTAGGAATTTAAACTCAGTCGGAGATAACATCCTTGGGTTTTGGCATTATTCAAAAATGAAGTTCCTCTACCCATGTTGCGTATTTGTTCGTTGCCCTTGTGGTCTTGGATACGTGGAGAAAACATCACGTCAGTTAAAACAACGAGTCAGTGAGCATAAGAGTTCGATCAGGAGAAAAGATCTAAATGATCCTGTTGCAGCTCATTTTGTTGAATTTAATCATGTCTCCTCTTTGCATTTTTGTGGCATCGAGGGTGATAAGATGCCACCAAGAGAAGGCAACATTGAATTGATTTTAAAGAGACCTGAGATTTATTGGATCTTCTCACTCCAAACCTCATCACCGATGGGACTTAATGATGAAGCCTTGTTTAATGTGATGCTGTAGATATACTGTATGTATAGATCAAGTTTTTTCCATGTATATGTATGTGGGTGTGTGTGTGTATATGTGTATGTATGTGTGTGTATATGGAATATAAATGAAAGAAAAGGATCTGTATGTAATGTTGTGGGTTACCTTACAGGTATAATTTAATATATATGTATTATATGTATTAAATGTGCTGCTGTATATGTGATTTTTTTAGATGTTCTCTATTTTATTGATTGTCATTGGTTGTTATGTCATGGTCATCAGATGTGTTGATTGGTGATGTTTTAAATTTGATGCTGTTGCACTCTGTTTGTAAATGCCTGAGGAATGTCGGGTGACCGAAACGTTGCATAAAATGTTTTGATACTCTTCGCAAGCCAGGATAGTGTGCAGGATTTTTTCCATTTCATTGATTTAGCTACAGCTTGTCTCCGACACACCTATCAATTACTTCTCAGGTGTGCGAGATTAGTTGGTTATTAATTTCATATGAATAAAATGATAATTGATTCTTTCATATTTTTTATGAAGTGGATGTACTTTGCAGTAAATGCAGTATTATTGTGCAGTGCAGTTGACACGATGAAAAACTGACTGAATGCAGTCATTGGATTAGTTAATTAGATTATTGATCTGCAGCCACAGGGAGATTGTTTTTATGTGTGTTTGTGTTTCCTGCAGGACGCTGCTTTCCGCCAGTATTCCCTGCGCTGTCTGTTATCTCAGGACGTGCTGTTGCAGGAAGATGTTGAGTTGATTGAGCTGTTGGATCCGAGTGTTCTCTCTCTGGGCTCGACTGATACTGTCTGCCCTAGTGCCAGCATTGCTTTGCCCGCACCACGCTACGTTTCACCACCCTCAATATGGTACATGCATACATCAGTGCCAATTTAAAGGGATAGTTCGCCCAAAAATACTTTAATTTACTCACCCACATATCGATCCTACAGTATATGCTGTTATTTTTCTGTGAAACACAAAAGGTGTTTTTGTGTCTGCCTGTGTTTACAGGGACGTGTCAGTGTTGGTCGGGCTGCTAGCCATCCTGCTCGCCGTACGTTGCTCGTACCCTGACCATGACCACGCCCTATGGGTGTGTGTTGTGTTGTTGTGTGTGGTGTGTGTGTATCGTGGTCTGTGTCTGTGGCATAAGGCAGGTCTACAGCGTCACGTTCAATCTCTGGCCGTTCAGCTGGAGGGATTGGTGAACAACAGTCGAGCTTTGACCAGCCTCTCTCGCAAATCACTGCGACTCATACAGGAGACTGAAGTCATCTTACGAGGATTCACACTGTAAGTGGCCCAACACAGAACACACACAAACACACACATAAACTTTAGACTCATGTTATGTCTATATATGGGTCATTGAAAGATAAGGTTGTCTGATGTGATAATGAGAATGTCCATGTTGGTTTTAGGGTTGCTCCGATACCAACATTTTGGCTTCGGTATGATACCTGGTACCTCGATATTGATACTAACTCGATACTATACTCAGATTTTTGATGAAATTGTAAATATGTAATATATAATATGGTACCGAAATTAGCAACAAGATGATATCATACATTTAATATGTGGTAAATCCATCAAGTATTAAAGGTATTAAAATACTTTCTTTGCACCTTGAATACACATAAGTGTTAACAAATTAATCATTAATTTCAAAAAAGTTTTTTTTACAAATATTGTCATAAATATCAAGAAGTTTTCTTAGATTTACACTAAATGACCTGAACAAAATGTGCCTTTAAAAAAAAAAAGTAAAAATATCTGATATTTTTTTACATTTTGAAAGTCTTGAATGTCTAAAGGGGTCTTCTCTGGGTTTTTTTTTTTTTTTGTCAACAAAATGGACAATGGTTGGTTACACCACCTGACTTGGTTTTGTGGACATAATATTAATAATATATATATTATATTATAATATATAATTGCTTCACTGCTTGCTTTAAAAACAATCTATACTTTTAACAGAAGGTTTTTCCAAACTACTTATGTCAACATATATTTTTTTAAGAATTTCAGCTTTTAATGAGACATTTATGCTGACGTTTATTAGCTTTGCATGCCAGTCCACTATTTGGAAATTGTTTCAAGCAATAGTTTACCAAAACATTGAGATTTCTGATTTCCATACTATGGCAGTTGATCGTGACCACTTTAAAGTGCACAAAAGTGTCATAAAAGTTGTCCATGCAACTTGTTTGTCGTATTACAATCTTCTGTTGATTGAAAAAAAACCTGTGCTGAAATAAAAACAGATTTTCACTGTTATAATATATAACATTTTCAGTTGTTTCTCCCCAAAAACACTCGTATTTTGTGTGCTTTGTTATTTAATGAGTTGAGATTAATTAGTCGTGTACAATACTGTCGTGTACATGGATACTGTGTTTGTCTTATAGTATGTACTATTTCTTAGTAATATAAAATGTGTTTATTTGTGTAATTTCTCTGTTAGTTTTATAAATGTTGTGTTTTCACAGTTTATTGCAATAATAACATTATTGTAGTATTGTATTTTTTATTTATTTATTTATTTTTTTATTTTTTGTGCGTGTGTGTGTGTGTGTGTGTGTGTGTGTGTGTGTGTGTGTGTGTGTGTGTGTGTAATGTATGTTATAGGGCTGGGCAATATGCAATAAATATTTTCCCAATATTTTTATTTACAAATTATCGCAAAATCCGATTACATCATCAGCCCCCACTGCTGAGGAATTGGTGAATATTATTGCACGCACTTCATTTCCACCAGTGGTTTTTGCTTGAAAAATGTTATTAATTTATTGAATCACGAAAAACGTAATCTTTAACCAAAGATATTTCTCATTTCTAAATGCATTTCAAACTAAATGACAAAGCAATTAAAATAACATAGTGGTAAAAATCTGGAATAAAACAAGCTGCCCAAATCCGAACATTTACCGTCACGCAAGTATTAATCTATGACAACAGTGGGAAAATTTCTAATACAAATTAAGATCTAAAGACAATTTTAAGTTTAAACAAAATAATGATAATAAATGAAATATTAATAAACTTTACCTCTAGAAAGTTTAACACAGCCCAAATTATTTCTACTTCAATAAAACTGCTACAACAGTTTGTTTACTTAGTCTGTGCTTAAACAAATAAAAGTGGTAGTTTTCATCTTAGGTGTAAGCCTAATAAATTTCCTTTTCCAATTAATGCTGCATAAAATTTCCGCTGTGTTCTTATCAAATTGTTTGCATTAAGTTTCGTTAAAGCAGTTAATACTGCCTAAAGAAAATGCAATTGAACTCAATTTTATGTTCAAGATGTTTTTGTATTATTTTATGATTTTATCACTTTCTTTGTTTCTTAAACTGCACTTTCCCTAAGCGATTCATATGGTTGTTTAACGGGGCCTATGCACACCATAATTTTATTTCAAAAGAAAACTTTGGTTAAATTCCATGGCCTACAAATTAAAAACTTTTCTTTATGGAGTGAATGCTGAATAAAAGTTGATGTCACAAACAGCATATTTTGAATAACTTTTGAATAAAAGTTTTTCATAAAGACTGCAATGTTTCGTCACTCATTATTTTAGCTTTAATGACATTTCATAATAATGTCTTTTCCCGGCAGTCTGTGTTTCCTTAATGAAATTTCTAATATATAGCGTATTTGTTACAAGTCATGTGTATATATATATATAGAAAGAAGGTTATAACTGGAAATCTGTTGAAGTCGATATCTAATTACAGCGTCCTATCGCCCAGCCCTAGCATGTATTATGTTTGTTTAGAGGTCAACCGATATATTGATTTTGCAGATTAATTGGTGCCGATAGCTACTTTTGGAACAGTTTGTTATCGGCAAAAATTAACGCAGATAATTCGCCCAGCTCTAGTATGTTACCGTATTGTAGTATTATGTGTGTTAGAGGGTGATCGATATATCGGTTTTGCCAATTTATCGGTGCCAATAGCTACTTTTGAAACAATTGTTATCTGCAGAAATTAATGCAGATATTTCATCCAGCCCTAGAATGCAACAGTATTGTAATATTATGTGTGTTAGAGGTTGTATATATCGGTTTTGCCAATTAATCGGTGCCGATAGCTACTTTTGAAAGGATTGTTATCTGCAGAAGTGAACGCAGATATTTCACCCAGCTCTAGTATGTAACAGTATTGTAATATTATGTTTGTTAGAGGTTGTATATATCAGTTTTGCCGATTAATCTGTGCCAATAGCTCATTTTGGAACTATTGGTTGTCGGCAGAAATGAACGCAGCTAGTTCACCCAGTCTTAGTATGTAACAGTATGTGTGTAAGATGTCGACAAGTATATCGTTTTTTCTGATTAATCTGTGCCAATAACTACTATTGGAACTATTGGTTATCGGCAGAAATGAATGCAGGTAGTTAGCTGATTGTAATAATTCATCCTAAAGGAAAGACTAAGAAAATTTTCTTAGAAAGAAAACACATTTAATAAATTACTGTTAAATCGGTTAT
Organism: Xyrauchen texanus; assembly: GCF_025860055.1. Lineage (NCBI taxonomy): Eukaryota > Metazoa > Chordata > Actinopteri > Cypriniformes > Catostomidae > Xyrauchen > Xyrauchen texanus. The sequence continues at coordinate 5,053,803 of NC_068320.1, read as the reverse complement.
TGACTTTTTCCACACCCTTATTTATCAACATTTGAAAAATCCAATTTCAGTCCTTCTCTGATGTGTGTTGTTGTATGTGTTGTGTAACATTATTTTAGTATTATGTGTGTTGTTGTGTGTGAAATTTGTTTGCCCTAATGGTTCTCGGACGTCTGCACAGTTGGATCACGTTACACTTGTTAAGTTTACTCGACAGGGTGAGTGGCGCCTGTCCCTTTAACAGGGTGGGGCAGCTTCGCAGCCAGCAGCTGATTGGTCTACGGAAGGTGGCCTATCAGTGTCTTCGCTGCACATTCAGAGCATCCCGTCTCGCCACATGCATCATGCTCAAATCATATCCTCACACAACAGCATTGAAATCATTATTTGCTTTGAGATTACAATTTCTGAACTTTTAATTTAAATCACTTGGATTCTAGTTGATGAGTTGATTCCCTTGACTGTCTTCTCTACGTTTCCATTGAACTCTGAGATTGACAATGTCACTAACTACGTGTCGACCGTGCCAATCAGAGAGCTGGGTCTCGGCCTGGGGGTGGAGCATCTTTCTGATGAGCAGGCGCAAGAACTGACCAATGATTACAGCCTACCAGCTCTCAAGGTTTACAGAGTTTTTCTATACTCACACTTGATAAGGGCTGGGTGATATCCCTTAAAAACCTATACCTTAATATACAGTATTTCAGTCAAAAGTTAGATTTGTTGTCACAATCGGAGCAGTTCTAATTTGAACCAACAACAATTGTTGCCTAGAAGATTCTTAAGATGTTAGATGCAAGAAGCAAAATAGAGTACAAATCTAGTTGAAAATAATCAGGTCATGTTTTTATTTCACTAAATGAACACTGAAGGATTATATTTAATTATATTTATCTCTATGTGCCAATACAACAATTCCAAAGAATAAATAGCAGTGTTACCTACATACATTTTAAAACATGTTGTAATGGGTTAAATGGGCCGGGAGGAGGCGGAAACAGGCTGAACAGTCAAAATAATGTTTAATGAAAACTTAAAGACATAAACACACGCGGCAGCTACATGTGGCTCTCTCTCGAACTGCCGCATCCAGCTCGGCTTTATCCCTCTCCTCGGATGATTGGCCCTATTGGGGGGCGGCTGTTTGCACTCACGGCCCGGCCTTCGCTTCATCACACATGTAAAAGGGCATATGTGCAAATTCAGACGTGAATGTTTGGCCAGTGCATTGCAAACACGTTGAACATACTTTTAATGTGCATTATTATGTTCTTGTAGCTCTAGGGGGCAATAGAGTTACCTTCAAATGTCAGTGCTGGTAACCTGATAGTGCAACCATTAGGAAGTCTGATGGGCAAATAAAAAGCACATTAAGATCGTTGCAATATTCGTAATGTTACTTATTTATTATTGGCAATAAAATCATTGGAAAGATGTCGTAAGTATTCAATATAATGCCCAGCCCTACTGATGATATAAAAACACACCTGTCTCTTCAATACACACAATCACTCTTGTACTCTTTTATTTGTTTTGCAGATGTTGTTCCAGTTGTGGGTGGGGCAGAGCTCTGAGTTTTTCCGTCGATTAGCTCTGCTACTGTCTCCAGGGAGGGAGGAGCTTAACTCCAGGTCCAGCCCCCTCACGTTTAATAGCGTCCCTTTGATTACTGACTCTCTGCATCGCACCCTGGCTGGTTGTCTTGGAGATCTTCAGCGCAGCTATGACTTCCATCGCTACTTTGAGATGCAGCACCAGTCACTCTGCTCAGGACGAAATGGACGTGCTCAACAGAAGTGTAGAGAGCTCAATTCTCTGCACACATCCGTCCGCAGTTTACAACTTCACCTGAAAACACTCCTGAATGAGTAGGTACCACTTAATTAGTGTTTTTTCAAAGGTCAATGCTGATATCTAGAGAGAAAGGTGGCTAATGGCCGATATAATCCCATGTATGGTATAAAATCTTAAAAAAAATTTTACTTCTAAAATGTTTTAATTAAAATATGCATTATCCATTTGACAATCATTTTGGTAGATTTTGGAAATGAAACATTTGTGAAGTAATACCTCTTGGCCAAGTGGTACTGTTATCAGCCAATTTCGATGAAACGATAGATCTCAAACAGTCAACTATTGGCCTATATAATGGTTTGCCACTAGTTTTATAAAATTTTACAAAATGCTTCAAGTCTGTTTTAAAGATTGCATTCACCATGACAATAAGTAATAGACCATTTCAAAGGCCAGGCCAAAGGACAAGTTTTGCTCCTAGATGAATCAATACATTTTCAGTAACACTTTACAATAAGATTGTATATGTGAATCTTAGTTAATGCATTAGGTATCATGAACTACTAAAGAACAATAATTTTTGTACAATTGTTTTTTAATCATGGTTAATGTTAATTTCTAATTATATTATTGTTCATTGTCAGTCAATGTTAGCTCGTAATGCGTATATGTATAAATTAACAAAAATAAAAGATTAATCAATGCTGTAAAAATATTGTTCATTGTTAGTTCTGTTAACTAAAGTTGTTAACTAATGTCAATGAACACAACCTTATTGTAGTGTATTTTACTTTATTTTCTTCATACAAAGTTTAAAGGGGTCATGAAATGCTATTTTTATTTGTTTATTATCTTCCTTGAGATAGATTGATTATGATTATTGATATAACTGATTATGTTATTAAAGTTTATTTTGCACCAAAGCAGTCAGAATTTAGTAATATATGATCATGTTCCATACTGTATCTGGCCCTCTGCTGAAACACTCAGTTTTGGCCTAAGCACCTACTTAAAACTTCAGCGTAAATGACCACTGTTATGATTGGCTAACATCGAATACAGCCGTATTTGTAACTCAGTTGGAAGAAAGTGAACCAGCTCCACAACATTATAAAACTAGATTTCAGGGTTTACGCATAACACACATCCAACACATTAAACTGCTCATCTCAACCACAACTGTTATCACTCAGCACCATGAACTATCAAACAGTCATGACATTAGAAATATTCATGAATGAAATGGTTGAATTATGTTTTTGATCTGGTCCAACTGTTTTTAACTGCCCCATCCTTCAGAAAGAGTACTTTTGCAAAGCTTGAATCCTATTATCACAAACAATCCACACTGATATGAGCAGTCCAAAGCACAGTGCAATGATGCACACACATAGGTGCACTTAGGCGCACATTGCCGAAAACACAGCAAAACATCCAAAGACGTCCGTCTACTGCATGTTTACATACACCAAAAATAATTAAATATTGCAGATGGGCGAAAAAATGCGTCCAGGATGAATTTGTGCTCAAAACAGCAAGAGGCAGAGTAGCTGAATCAAAGCGAGTTATAACTTTAAACTGCATCTTTTAAAAGCGGTGAGATATTCATATAAGACAGCGGTCAAAGATGTCTGTCTAGTTAGTGCATGTTTATATACAAATATAATTGAAAACAGTCCACATGGGTCACTTTTGTGTTCAGGAATAGTTAGGCCACACTAGGCCTCTTTGACCAGCTCTCTCTTGGTGTACGAATTGAAGCACCAGTGGGCGGGGCCAATGGTGGGATGACGCATGTTGTGGGATGTGTAAATGCAAATGAGCAATGTTTCGTGTGTCACAAACAGACAAATTTGAAAATGATGTTTCAGCAGTGTGGAATCTATAAATGCTCTTTTTTTAGACTGGGGAGGAAGTTTTGAGTTCTGAAATGTACATTATGTTTTATAGTACAGTTACTTCTTATATGTCCAAATATCAAGGAAAATTTGATTCTCCATTTCATGACCCCTTTAAATAAATGCATTGCCTATGTACACAAAACTATCTTAGTTTAACATACCGGTTATAGCCATCATTGATGGCTGTAGTCTAACCTGATGACACTGCAGTTTTGATGGTTTATTGCATCACAGTGATTTATTTCTCATAGGGTCATCATTTTGGAGGATGATTTGGAGAAGTTAATGGTTGCTAAGGAGACGGAGGAGATGACGTGCGCAGGCTATCAAGAGCTTAGGGAGCGTCTGCATCTGCTGCAGCCACACATGCAGGCCAGCACCTGCTGCTGGGATGACACACTTGCGCAGGTCGACCGCATGCTGCGCAGGGTCTCCAGCTGCCCAGGTCAGAGGTCTTCCTCTCAGTCATGCACAGCAGTCGGGATTACTGCTTTTGTACTGCTGCTACTTTGAAATTTAAATGAATCTTTTGTTGTTTTGAACATGTTAATTTGTTTAATTTCCTGGTTCAAACTGATCTGAATATTAAATGGTCCAATTTGGTATGGTATGTTATACTGAAAATGTTTCCATTTCTGTTTTTACAATTACATGATATATGCTGATTTATTAATCTGAGAAAATGCTGAGATTCAGAAATGCAGTAATGCATTTAAAATGTTAAATTGACAATCCTAATTATAAATATTTTAGTTTATTAAACATAGTTTAAATGTGGCAGTAGAATTACTAAGTGTGCATGAGTTCTCTAATGACGTCCACACCATTATAATAGGCGCGTCAGCCTTTGTATGTTTCTGTGGTAACAGCGTGTGTCTTGGAAGTATTTTTAGAGTTTTTTATTCGACCGATTTCCCTTCCTTGCAGTTATTTTGGGGAGCATTAGGGAAGTGGGAGGGCAGGAAAGATACAGAGAGGTAGTGGGTGATGTCCTTTACAGAATTAGGCTATAATGCACAAGTGTGTTAAGTCATTGAACGTGTGATGTCTAGCGTCATATGATGACTTTCCTCTGCACTGGTTGTTCTAATACAGCTGGGTCAAAGGTCATCTCTACAGTTGTTTGATGTATTTTTGCACATCCACACACACACTAGGTGGCAAACAACTGCAGATATTTTCAGAGTAATAACTTAATTCATTTTGGCCTTGTTTAATAGTGCATTACCACAGGCAACACTGCAGTAGATTGCCACAGATAAAAAAAGAAAATATATGGTGCATATAATATTACTCAAAAGATTCCAGTGAAATATTAGTGATAGGCTGCTATATTGGCCAGGTGAATAACTTAGCCAATATTGTGCCATTTGGAATCCGATGGGATGCCCCGGGCTTGCTTCAAACACACATAGCCCTTAGATTTGTCAACAGCCAGTGCGCTACTTTCTGCACCACTGCTATGACAAACGATGAGATCTAGGCCTATAATGTTGTATGCATCAGGAATTTAAAAACTAATGGAATTTGTTCTACACAAACTAATTAGATTCTGTGTATTTGTGCGTGTTCCTCAGAGAGTTCAGACCAGCTGGTGGAAACAGCTGCTACAGAACCCCCTCCTCCTGCTCCCATTACACACATACAGGACAGAGATCCCATCCCTGAGGAACAGGTGCTGTCTGTTTGTGTCAGAAATATGTGACATTATGAAAGTAAAATGGGTTGCGAATCCCGTTTCTTGACTTGAAGCAGGGCCGGTACTAGGATACGATCTTTGCCCTCTCAAAAAGTAACTCTTTGGCTAAACTTCATTCAGTCATGGAGAGTAGTTCCACATGTCTGAAATAAGTTTTCTTAACTTAAAATTACTATGTAATCTTAACACAAAACCTTTGTGTTGAAAGAACCAAGTTGAATTGGGTAAACCCAACAAAATTAGACGTGTCAGTGTAACTCAAATAAATATCTTCTAGTTCTTTATGTACTAAATAGTGAAAGTGAATGTTAGCTTGCTAAATTAATCCTGAACATAAACATTAACAAGTATACCCCTTATACACTGCCTGTCCAAAAGTCTAAGTTTGGACTTCGATACTAAAGAGCCTATGATTGGATCATTATTGCAGAGATTAACATGTTTCAGCTGGCAACAATTCTTTTAACCCTAAAGGTTGCAGTGTGTAGCTTCTCATTTCTTAAACTACAATGTCAGAAGATGTATCCCATGGTCATGGAAAAGATGTTACTGTGTTTCAGAAGGGGCAAATTATTGGCCTGCATCAAGCAGCAATTAAGGAGATTGCTAAAATCACTGGAATTAGTTTACGAAATGTCCGACGCATTATTAAAACCTGGAAGTATATTGGTGAACCATCAGCTTCATGGAAGAAATGTGGTCGGAAATATATCTTGAATGATCGTGATCAAAGTCGCTTGAAGTCACATTGTAAGAAATCAACTGTAGAACTCACGGCTATGTTTAATAGTGAAAGTAAGAGAATTTACAGGATTGGGACTAAACAGCTGTGTGTCCACAAGAAAGCCACTTGTAAGTGAGATTAATCAGAAGAAACTACTTCAATTTGCTAGGGAGCATAAAGATTGGACAGTGGGGCAATGGAAAAAGGTCATGTGGTCTGATGAGTCCAGATATAACTTATTCCAAAGCGATGGGTGCGTCAGAGTAAGAAGGAAAGCGCATGAAGAGATGAATCCGTCATGCATAGTGCCACTGTACAAGCCTCTGGAAGCAGTGTTTTGCTCTGGGGTTTCTTCAATTGTTCAGGTCTAGGCTCAGAAACGTTATGCGGCAATAAAATGAAGTCAGCTGACTACCTGAATGACCAGGTGTGGCTTCCGAGAGGGCTAAAGGCCGACTGCTGAGGATTGTGCGAGAGAGAGAGATAGATAGTTTACGGATGTCATGTGTGTGTTTTGTCTTTTTAAGTTTCTCATTAAAATATTATTTATATTGAAAAGCCGGTTCTCGCCGCCTCCTTTCCATTGAACTTCTTTACACCAGGTTATCCCATCAATGGATTTTCTTTTTTTTTCGTGATGGCACAGGCATATTCCCAGACGACAATGCCGAGATTCATCAGACTCAAATTGTGAAAGAGTGGTTCATGGAACATGAGAAATCATTTTCACACATGAATTGGCACAGAGCCCTGACCTTAACCCCATTGAAAGTTTTTGGGATGTGCTGGAGAAGACTTTACATAGTGGTTCGACTCTTCCGTCATCAATACAAGATCTCGGCCAAAATTATTGCAATTCTGTATGAAAATGTATGTTGTGATGTTGCATAAGTTTGTCGAAACAATGCCATGACGAATGTGTGTCATAATCAAAGCTAAAGGTGGTCCAACAAATATTGCAGTATGTGATTTTTTATTTATTTTTTTTTGGCCAGGCAGTGTATTCATCTTGCAAAAAAACACAAAGTAACACTTAATTTTAACATTTACACTCCCTATCGAGTCACATGCAAAGCATGCTGGGAAATGGAAATCCCCATTTTTGGCCTTTAGGGTTGGGAATAGGTTCTTTCTTTGTCTTTTGTCTGGGGGGTGGGGGTTGTCCTTTCGCCACCCGACTGGTAAGTGGTCATTGGTCTAAATCAGGGGTATTCAATTAAATTTCAAGAGGCCAAGCCTCTACATTTCCTTCCCAGCAAAGGTCCGGATAATACTACATAGCTTACATGGAGTCATCAGTAGTCATATGGCTTTGAAATTAAATAATGCATATTTTTTTAAATAGTTTTTATAACTTGCCATGTTGGCAGCAATAGTACTTTGTAAAGAAAAAAAAAATTCTAAATGGTCTCTTCAAAACTGGGCAGGGATGAGGACATTGGGGGCCCAGAGACAGCCAAAGTTGTGGGGGCCGAGGGATCTTTCGCAAAGGATTAAATTATTTCATCAAGACATTATCAGTTGAGGGCACTTGGATATGAATATTAAAAGATTAGATCAACAGTTTGTTATTGTTTGTAATTATAGTGCTTTTTTGTAGTCATCATAAACATTTCACTTTTGAACACATTCCGTGAATTCTGTGTTAAATTGAACTGTGGCACAAAACAAAACAAACTGCATAACTAATAACAAAAAGCCTTAAATGTTGGCAAAGATAACTATAAACAGTGAATTTTGTGGCTTATTTTTCTTGGCCAGGAACTGGAGGCATATGTGTCAGATTCTGACTCTGAGATGGAACAGAGAAGGACCTCAGGCATGCTGTCGTCATGGGAACAAGAGCATCAACAGCATGAACGAGAAGAGTCAAGATGTGTTTTACTCGAGCTAAAATCTGTCCTGGGAATTCGAACATCAGATGGAGAGAGAGACAAACGCAAACGTCTGCTCTTCAGTGATCAGGGTACTACACGCACAAACACACACATGGTTATCCCACTATTTCGGGACTAATCCACCAAGTTTGGGATCTGAACATTTCACTTATTCTTAAAAATTTTGTATTTTTGGACTCTCAAAAATATAGATTTTAACATTGTTTTTATGTGAATAAATAAAGGTACATTTTTAGTTCGGGCATCGCCCGATACATTTTCCCATTTGGCAGATTTGTTTCTTGAGAGCGCTGAGAATCGGCTGCTTGCATGTGAAGCTACTGAGACATGTAAACACTGTCTGCAAAAATGCGTGTTTAAACAAATGTATTAAACCAGTGTGACAAGGAGGAGGATGGGGCCGGGCCGTAAGTCTGCACAGCCGGCCCCCAATTGGGCTAATCAGCCAAGGAGAGGGATAAGGCCGAGCTAGATGTGTTCGAGAGAGAGAGAGCCACACGCAGCTGCCGTGTGTGCTTTTGTTTAGTGTCTTATTGTTTCATTAAATATTATTTTCACTGTTCAGCCGGTTTCCACCTCCTCCTTTCCCATCCCTGTTACATTGGTGTCGAAACCCGGGAGGTAAAGGGATGCGCTGTTGTGGAGTCCTCGCAACTGCCGCCCACACAAATGAGCAGCCGTGGCTGTCCGCCAGGTGATGGAGGAGTCGCTGCTGGATGCAGAGGAACGGCCATTCACTCCCTAAAGTTCCTAAAACGCACAGTCAAAACCAGGGAGCATCATTGCTCTGTATGTCGGAATTCATAGTATTTCCTGTTACCGAAAAAGATAAAAAATACACTCCTTTATTTTTTATTTTATTTATTTATGTCACTTCTCTTTTGTAATAACTCTGTACATTTGAAAATCTACAACGAAAATCCACGACAGTATTATTTACACAGCGATGTTGTTGATTTAATATCAGCTGTGTTCTGATGCGCAAGCTCGTAATCGTGTCGCAGGTGATTGAATCTAAAGTTCAGTGGATGAATACCCTTGCCAGTGCCTGAGTTTATGTTCACGATATACTGATTCACGACATAGGAAACTAATTATGTGTGACACACCGTGTGATTCTGTAATCAGCATACAAATATGTGATCGCCCCCTGTGTTAGCTCTAGGGCGAATAAGAACTACTCAGAAGGACAAAGCTCTTGATGTGGGCACTCTGAAGGGAGAATGGCATGAGTGTATAAATGTAACCTTCGCTAACCGTCTTGTAGTAGGGCCCTTCATGAAAACCTTAATTATCTTACTTTCATTTGGAACAACCAGTTGGTTTCCACTTCTCGCTATGCCCTTTAAGGGTGCAAAAATTCTGTGTTGGCAAAAACACGGAACTAGTCTGTAGCACGAGACTGCTTTGGTGACTTTTCTTGCCTGTAAAGACTAACTGTAGCGCCAATTGCATTTGAGTGCAGGCTGTGAAGTAGCATATTATTGGTTTGAGAAATTAAATGAATACACCCCTTCATTGAATGTTCGAGGATCAGAAAGAGATTAGGAGGTTTGTTGTTTGTTTCTGCAATCTCGTTCAACAAATAGAGATAGTGGCTGAATCAGAATCAGAACAAAAAGGAATTACATTAATAGATGGTTTGTCGAAGCAATTTTGGTTTTATAACTTTCTAAATGCTAATTATAGAAAATTACAATATTCTGAATGAAAATTATAAGCTGACTAGCTTGAATGGTGTAAAAACTTGGTTTAAAAAAAACAAATCATCAATGCAACGGAGTAGAATACATTAAATGCGCACATTTTATAGTGTCATTGGTGGCTAAGATTGAAATCCTAGAATCGCCCCTGGTTAGGGTTATGTGCTAAGTTCTTAAACAACAATTGTTGTTACTCACTGTTTTTTTCTCACTGTGTTTTATGTCCTGCTAGCTGCTTTGGCTCTGTTTGATAAGGAAACATCGGAACCGGATACAAATATTTTAGAGTTGAGTGTTTCATCAGAACCAACGACTGCAGCCAGCAACCATATCGCCCAACCATCGCAAGAAGGATTGATAGCAGATGAAGAAAAGGAGAATGATAGTAGGAAGCAGACTGAAAATATTAGCCCGGACCTGGAAGTGAAATATTCAGTGGTGGAATTTTGCACTGGAGATTCGGTAGTAAATGGAGCAACTATAGATATCAGTGGGGCGGGAACTGTGGAGGAAGCGCAGCTTTTCCAATCAGACGGGCTTATAGATGATGGGCAGGATGGAACACACTCACTCACACCCAGAGTGCCCACCCTCTCTGTGACTGACAGACTGATAGAACTCCATGGCTCAGATGCGCTAACATTTAGCTCCGCCTTGGCAGCCCAGGTAGCAGCGCGCTCGCATTCATTCGCACATATGCAGGAGTGCACATATGGGGACTCGGAAGAGGAAGTGACATCACCGCAGAAGAGAGAAATTGAGGAAGACTGAAACAGCATTTTGTGACATCCGGGATATTTATTCTCATCTCCTTTTTAGTTTTATTTATTAAGCTTGATTTCAGGTCACAGACATCATTGGATGTAGCTGATGTGTGCATCAGTTTGTTCTTTTTAGTGTGTGTGTGTGTGTGTGTGTGTGTGTGTGTGTGTGTGTGTGTGTGTGTGTGTGTGAGACGCTATATGTCTCATGTGATGTCCCATGTCCACAATCTCCATGACAGGGCTCAGGTACAGACTGAACATACTAATACACAGAATAACAGACCAAAACGTCCATATTTACTCATGCACAAATCTACGTAGTTGTTCTTGGTCCCACTTTTATTCACTTTCATGAAGGTTTTTTCTCAGAATAACGTATACATACCAGTTAGTCAATTTGGTTGAATCACTCAAAGCTTTTCAGGAACATGCCCCAATCATATTTCAACCCAAAATCAAAAGAAAAACATAAAAAATAAAAATTTTCTTGAAAGGATTCCTGCTTTTAGAACCATGTGTGTGTATAGATATATATATATATATATAATTTGTGTTTTATTATTTATTTATTTTTTTGCATTGACATTATTTTCATGACAAAAAAAAGTGTCATTATGTGATAATCTAATTTTGGAAAAATATTATTTATTATAATAATATTTAGTATTTTTCACTACTGCACTGCAATGAGAGTGATTTTATTTTATTTTTTTCATGATACAATAATTGCAATTTTTATCATAGTATTTAATTAATATGAGCTTTTTAATTAGGATGAGCTTTTTTTTGTTGACAGTAAAATTTTTGAGTTTTTTTGGATTACGGCAGTGATGTTTTATTTATTTCGCTTTTTTTTCAAATTGCAGTAATTAATATTTTTTTTCTTATTACAGTAATGAGGATGAGAATTATTAGAAGTGAGGAAAATACACTTAATTGTCATGAAAACAATGCAACAATCTTAGTCATAAAAATAGGCTTAATTTCCTTTAGGCAAAGTAGAATATATATAAATATTATAAAATATTTAGGATACATTAAAATAATATTTAATATTTTCAGTACTGCACTACAATAAGAATATATATATTTTTCTCATGGCAGTAATGAGAATTAGATTTTTTGCATTATGGTAATGATGAGTTTTGTTTTTAACTACAATAATGAAATTATAATTTTTCACAGATGAATGAAAATAATATTTTTTGATTACAGAAATTGGTTATTTTTTGCATTACAGTAATGAGAATAATATTTTTAATCATTACAATATTGAGAATTAATTTTTTGCATTATGGTAATGAGAATAATGTTTTTTTCATTACAGTAATGGGTTATTTTTTGCATTACGGTAATAAGAATAATATTTTTTAATTACAATAATGGGTTATTTTTTTGCATTTTGGTAATGGGAATAATATTTTTTTCATTACAATAATGAGTGATTTTTTTTTGCATTACGGTAATGAGAATATTTTTTTCATTACAGTAATGAGTGATTTTTGCATTACGGTAATATTTTTTTCATTACAGTAGTGTGATATTTTATGCATTACGGTAATGAGAATAATATTTTTTTATCAGTAGAGTAATTTGTGATTTTTTTTTTTCATTATAGTAATGAGTGATTTTTCTGCATTAGGTTAATGAGAATAATATTTTTTATCATTACAGTAAAGAGGGACTTTTTGCAATATGGTAATGAGAATAATATTTTTGTTAAAGTAATGGTAATTTTTAAGTATTACGGTATTGAGAGTAATATTTTTTCTCATTTCAGTATTTCAGAAAATTTAATTTGTTCTGGTTTGTTTGCTATGAAAATTGGGGAAAATGTACTTTGTAAAAAAAAGAATGTCTTATTTCTGTTTCTTTTTTTTTTTCTTCTTTTTTTTTTTCTTTTGGGATAAAGTAGGTCCCAGAAACGTTTTTCATGGGATTCACTCTAATATTTAAACAGTCTAACTAGAGCACAACATTCAGAAAATGTATATATAGACATCCTTCTGGATTTCAGCTGGTATGCCGGTGGCTTTGAAAAAACCTCTTCCTCTTGTGAAACCCCCATTTGTATATTTGTGTCTGTGTAGTCATTCTACAGGGAAATAAATAGCTGCCCTGATTTCATTGCAGCATTAAAATTTGACAGAGTGTCTGTTTAGTAGCTGCTGGAATTGCACCACAAGGTTATTGCTTTTATGAACGAATGTTAAACTTTTCAGGCTTGTTACAGCAGTTCCAAGCTATTAAACTCACTGAAATTGACAATGAGAAATGATTTACAGTGGATTTTATTTTTGTTTTTTCCTCAAGTTAATTATAAAAGTCCATATATGTTCACTTCTTTTAAAATAATACAACATTTTTCTAGTTTTCAGGACATTTAAAGAAGTAACCAGTACTGGTTTAAAGACTCCAGCCTTGGTTAAAAGACTCAAGGCTACCTTTGTCTTTCACTGAACCCAGTTAAGACAAAAATGCTTCTTTTAACTCTTGACACAGCTGAAAAGGTAGTGAGCTACAGTTGAACTTGCCTTAAACATTTTCCTCTAGAAGGACGGGTGCAATTTACAGTTACAGTGAAATACTGTAATTGGACATAGAATGTTATTGATAATGTTGACTTTTGGTTATAAGACTCAGTGTTTGTGTGTCAATTGTTTAAACTAATTTTGGATATCTAATCATGGATATGCATGACTTTGAGACTGTACAACAATCGTCTTGAACATGGTCGAGACTGTCTGTGTGTGTTTGTCCTCACTCAACACCAGTTTTGCCTTGGTTCAAGTTTTTCCTCACTCCATAAAGTGGCAATTTTGCATTTCGTTTGTGAAATAAAGTATACTGTATGTACATATGTGTTAGTCTTTTGTGAGGAACATTAGGAACGCATACTGTACAAAGGATCTCGCTGAAAAAGAACACTTTCATAAACACCTATATCATTAAATGACTGTACCATCACAAAAGAACACTATCAGCAGTAATGTGAGACTCAAATGGGATTAGGATAGTAATGCTGCCATCAACTGGACAAATGAGTTATACTCATGACAATTAAGCATATTTACCTCCCATTTCATTACTGTAATACAAATATATATATATATATATATATATATATATATATATATATATAATGATAAAGTGTTTAAGTATGCATCATGGTAATATCTGTTGGTGTGTGTGTGTGTGAGAACATGGAGATTTTAATACTAATTAGAGTAATTATATTCTACTACAGTGAATCACCACTGAGAATTACAAAAATAGATTTATAAACAATAGTCAACAAATTGTCATTAAAGTAACATCACAGATTCACCTAAATATGGCAACAAATGAATCCCAAATTAAAATTCTACCACTAAAAAAGAAAGCGTTTGTATACTTTACGATTTCTCACGAGTCTTGCGTACAGTGTATCTACTTTCGCAAGTTGCGCTTTGTTCGCGTACATTTTATTTGAATGGCTTTCCTATTCATTAACCTTCATGGAAAAGTCATGGCTCATGAATATGAATAATATAACGTAACGTACCACAATTAGGCCTATATGATTGGTCTAAAAGCAAACGCGCAAGAAAAGGCATGGTTATAATTATTAACTAAGTTAAGTAAGTAGACGGTCTGGGAACGGTCCCAGGAAACGTCAGCGTAATGACCTAATTAATATTCATAAACTGGGCCTTTATCGTAGTAGTGGAATTTCGCATTCCGCTGATGACGCACGTCACGCATTCAGCTGATTCGGCGAGTTGGGGAGGCGAGATAGAGGACCTAGTAGCAGACCAAAACCAAATGCGACACGAATAAGAGGTGTGATAAATAATCTTCTACAGTTATTGTTGTTCAGCAATCGTGTAATGTTGGGTTATTTAAAGAAAGGATTGCTAAGGGTCGATATGAATTCATTTCAATGTGTCTGGTGATGTTAACGTTTAAGGGATAGTTCACCCAAAAATGAAAATTCTGTCATCATTTACTCACCCTCAAGTGGTTCCAAACCTGTTCAAATGTATTTGTTCTGCTGAACACAAAGGAAGATATTATGAAGAATATTTGTAACCAAACAGTTGTGGGGCGCCATTGACTTCCATAGTATGAAAAAAAAAAATACTATGGTAGCCAATGGTGCCCCTGTTTGGTTACAAACAGACCAAATAAAGTAAGTAAGTTAAGTTTAAGTTATTGCAGAATGCGTTTGCTCTCCAACGCAGTGTTGGCTAATGCCTACTACATGACTTTCAAAGACGTCAGATCATGGTCCCATTCATATCACACAACTGTCTGTCTTGTCATGGAAGTCGTAGCGTTTTCAAATTACACGACGAATCAGCGACACGGGTGATCACATTACAAAAAGTTTGACTATTGACGAATCCCCGACGACTCTGCCTGGACTCCAAATAACGTTCTACAACAGAGTACAAGCTAGAAGTGATATGAAAAACAAAAACAAATGCATGATCATATGTTATGCGTTTCAGAATATGATGTGTATGTTTTTAATCATATATTTTATTGGTTAAAATATGAAAAAGTACCTCCTACTGAAAAATTACCTATTTGCTTACCTGACTGTCCAAGAGAATTTGCAATTTTAGAAAGGTGTGAATTGTGTTTGTCTTCATAAAATGCTATGCAGGCAGGGTTGGGAGGGTTACTTTTGAAATGTATTCCACTACAGATTACAGAATACATGCTGTAAAATGTAATTTGTAACGTATTCCGTTAGATTACTCAAGGTCAGTAACCTATTCTAAATACTTTGGATTACTTCTTCAGCAATGATAGACATTTTCACTTGTTTTGACTATAAAAACTGACAAAAATATATTATCAAGAATATGATTTTTGCACTAATATAAAATGTCTTACTAGAAAAGAAGAAATTATGATACGTGAATTTTCTGATTTTATGAAATCCTTATGGAAAAAAATGTATGGGAAAAACAGCTGAAAAAGTGGGCGGGTCCTGTTGCACTCTATTTCCAACCAATCACTTTCTCGACAAGTAATTATTGTTAACTCTGTACCTATCAAAGATGGGGGTGAAGTTGATAATGACTCTGGAAAAAAGAAGAATAAGAAGGCCAAGATGAAGAAAGGACATACGTTATCTTTTCTCTTTTCCTTGTACTGGTTGCCACGCCAGCTCGATTTCTCGTGGCATTTCTGTGAAATGTTTCAGAGCGCAATTCATAACCTAACGAAAGGAATCACAACTGTCATGACAGCGCAGAAATTTGAGGAGAGACTTGCTGAACAAATTAGATTAAACAATCACATAAGCTCACTCCTCAACTGTCTACATGTTGACTCTACCACATCCGGTTTTGTGTACTTGCGTGAAGTATATTTGAGCCCTAACAATACGTGGCCTGCCATTTAATATGCTTCAGTGAAATGCACATATTTGTGCTGGTGTTGATGAGGGCTGGGAGCGCAGTTGGCTGCCAATGCAGTGCTGGATTACTGCCAGATCTCTGTGCCGCGGGGAAATCCTGCAGTGCAGACTACCATCTCTCGGTAAAGGATTTTGAACAGGTCCCAAGTGTCACTGAATGCTTTGTCATTATCTAACAGATATTTATATATCATACATTATGTGCTTATTAATCAGAGTCATAACATAAAAATATCAAGGCATAAACATGAAAGACATGTTATCAGTTTTTTTCTACAAACTTTCTCTTTAATACTATTAACGCTGAATTGTTTTGTTGTTGTTCAAATACTTCTTTTCCAACTTAAAGAATTAGTTCACTCAACCATGAGAACACAGTCATTATATACTCACCCATTATTTACAAAACCTGTATGATTTTTTTCTTCTGTAGAACACAAAAAGGATTTTACAGAATGTCCGAGCTGCTCTTTTCCACACAATGAAAGGATATAGTGACTGTCAAAAAGGGCTGTGCGATATAGCTAAAAAAAACAGCTGTACTTCGATATTTTTATACTTTTTTTTTTTAATGATATTTAGCTCAATATTTATTTATTTGCTTTGAAATTGCTTAAAGCTGTGAAACCAGAGCAACCATTTTTTTGATTGTATGTTTTTTAAATTATGACACAAATGAATTGTTGAATCAGTGTTTTGTAACAGTTCACTGAAAACTGACAGTTTGAAAGAACAGATGCCTGAAAGTTGTCTAGTGGAATCTATACTAGGATGCCGTAATGGGTAAATAAAAGGTATTCAAATCATTGCAGTATTACCAAAATATTTATATATCAACTATAAAATAATATTGCATAATACATACATTGTAAATATACGATATTCTGTATAGTGATAAAGATAAAAAAAAATAATAATTATATCTGGATATTAAGCATTGACACATTTTTGATACCTCAATATTTATGTATTTGCTTTGAAATCGCTTCAAAGGGTGTAACCAGGGAACCATTTTTTTGATTGGATGTTTTTGAGTGATGACGCAAATTGTTGAATCAGTGTTTTGAACCGATTCACCAAAACACAGTTCGTAAGAACAGAGGCTTGAAAGTAGTCTACAGGGATGTTCTAAACAAGAGGATAAATACATCAGCTGACAGCTTCACTGAATTCTACCCGCTCAACACCAGTTTCATGTACAACAGTAAAGAGAAGACTCAGGGGTGCAGGCCTTATGGGAAGAATTGCAAAGAAAAAGCCACTTTTGAAACAGAAAAACTAAAATAAATGTTTAGAGAGGGCAAAGAAACACAGACATTGGACAACAGATAATTGGAAAAGAGTGTTATGGATCTTAACCCCATAAAGCTTTTGTGCGATCAGCCAGACTGTAAAGTGTGTGAAAAGTGCCCGACAAGACAGCCACATCTATGACAAGTGCTACAGGAAGTGTGGGGTGAAATGTCATCTGAGTATCTGGACAAACTGACAGCAAAAATGCCAAGAATCTGTAAAGCTGTCATTGCTGCACGTGGAGGATTTTTTGATGAGAACTATTTGAAGTAGTTTAAGTTGATCCTAGGTCCTTCCTCAACAGACCAAGTATTTCAAATTGTAATAGTACATTTTCACATTATTAATGTCCTGACTATACATTGTGATCAGTTGAATTCCACTTTGGTGAATAAAAGTACCAATTTCTTTCCATAAGAGCAAAATCTGTACTTTATTCCAAACTTTTGGCTGCCAGTGTATATACATTCACACAAGCATATATATTTAAGCATATATACATATAGTGACATAATTAAAAAAAAATGTATAAATATATATAATATTTAACAGATAAAAAAAGAGAAAAATATAAAATAGCGTAATTATTTTGCTAGAATATTTTATATAAAATATAAAGTTATGTGTAGGTGATGTAATGTATTGAAGAAGAGGTAGGATATGTTAAAAAATATAAATGAAATATGGATATCAAATCACTTTATTGACACTCCAAGTGCAACAGTGTGTGAAAGTCTTGGGTGCAGTTCCGAGCAGTCATGACAGTGATAAGACATATAACAATTTACAATAAATATCAGATTTACACAACACAATTTACATATCTAATATACACAATTACTCAACACAATATACAAGTAATAATATACAATGTACAGAATACAGTACACACAATATTGAATACACATACACACAAAATAGAACCAATGACCAAAATTGTTTGTCTATTGTAGACAATAAGGCAGACAAAATCCAAGACAAAAAACATAAGAATTGTAGACAAAATAAACAAAAACTGCTATATTTGGTCGGAGTTCGCAATGCAGCAGCCATACTGGGCACCATCTTGAACTTACTTTATAAGTTTAAAAGTTGAATATTGCCCATGGTTGACGAAAGGAAAGTATTTGGGGGCAGTTTTAACTGTGCCTGAGGGGAAAAAAAACTGTTCCTGTGCCTGGCTGTTCTGGTGCTCATTGCTCTGTAGCACTGGCCAGAGAGCAACAGTTCGAAGAGGAAGTGTGCTGGGTGATTAGGGTCAAGAGTGATTTTACAAGCCCTTTTCGTCAATCTGCATGTGTACAGTTCTAGCAGGGTGGATAGGGGAGGGCCAATAATCCTCTCAGCAGTCCAAACTATCCTTTGAAGTCTTCTAACACAGATGTACTCCATAAAGTACATGAGGCCGATGACTGTAGAATCGTCTGTGAACTTCAAGAGCTTGACAGATGGGTCCTTAGCAGTAATTTGTGTAGAAGACGAAGAGTAGTGGTGAGAGCACACATCCCTGGGGGGCACCCGTGCTGATTGTACATGTGCTGGAGGTGAATTTCCCCATTCTCACTAGCTGCTGCCTGTCTGTCAGAAAGCTGTGATCCACTGACAGATAGAGCCGGGAACAGAGAGCTGGGTTAATTTAGTCCATA